>NC_136627.1:6427050-6764550 GCF_933228915.1 Telmatherina bonti | reverse complement strand
CCGCCGCTCATGGACAGCTGCGTCTGAAGAGACGTGGCGTCCTGACAGCTACGGCTAATTGAACTGTTCGCTCGCTGATCAGACAGAAAAAATAATACGGACATGCAGCTGTGTGTGTGTGTGTGTGTGTGTGTGTCAGTGGCAGGGAGGAGACATACTCAGAGATTAAGGCAGACGCTGTCATATAAAAGATCTCTGATATCTCTCACTCCCACTCACATCTTCCTCTTCTCCACCTCCTCATCCCCCTCTCCTCCTCTTCCTCTGACCTCCACCTTTGTTGATCTGCGTCCCTGAGTTTTTCCCACTCCTCCTCCTCCTCCCCCCTCCATCCATCTTCCTCTCATCTCTGCTTTGATATGCTGATGCGGGTTATCTGGGGTTGTCGTCTATGGACAGAAGGCAGGGAGAGAGGGGGATGGAGGGGGAGGTGAAGAGGCACAACTGAAGAGGAGGAGGAGCTGTGAAGATCTTTATATCTCTTTCACCTCACCTTCACCTTCACCTCTAAAAGGAGTGAAAGTAAAAACATTCCTCTTTGTTTTTCTTTTTAGTAAAGTATCCCATCACCGCCTCCAGATGGGATCCTGTTTCTCTTCATCGCATCATGATTTAAACTTCCCTGCATGTTTTCTCCAGACATCTCGACTGCTGTCTTCCTCCTGCATGGAAGAAAAGCACTCGCGTTCTTCATCACCAGCAGATTCAGAGTATTTATGCAGATACCTGGGTGTTCTGTTCACTGAGTCGATCTGCGATGAGGGAAACGTTTCCTCCTCCGAGGCCGGCAGGTCACGCCGCAGCCTACCGGCTCGGCAGGGCACGACGCAGCCTGCCGGTTAGGCAGGTCACACCGTAGCCTGCCGGCTCGGAAGGTCACGCCGCAGCCTACCGGCTCGGAAGGTCACGCCACAGCCTGCCGGCTCGGCAGGTCACGCCGCAGCCTACCGGCTTGGCAGGTCACGCCACAGCCTGCCGGCTCGGAAGGTCACGCCGCAGCCTACCGGCTCGGAAGGTCACGCCACAGCCTGCCGGCTCGGCAGGTCACTGTGCAGCCCTGCAGCCTACCGGCTCGGCAGGTCACGCCGCAGCCTACCGGCTTGGCAGGTCACGCCACAGCCTGCCGGCTTGGGAGGTCACGCCGCAGCCTACCGGCTCGGAAGGTCACGCCGCAGCCTGCCGGCTCGGCAGGTCACTGTGCAGCCCTGCAGCCTACCGGCTTGGCAGGTCACGCCGCAGCCTGCCGGCTCGGAAGGTCACACCCCAGCCTGCCGGCTCGGCAGGTCACGCCGCAGCCTGCCGGCTCGGAAGGTCACGCCGCAGCCTGCTGGCTCGGAAGGTCACGCCACAGCCTACCGGCTTGGCAAATCACGCTGCAGCCTACCGGCTTCGCTTCAACACACCAACAGTCACCTACCCGCATGCTCTGCTGCCGCATCCACCTTCACACACATGCTGCAGATATGGTGTTGCCTGGAGAGGTTTTGCTTATTAAGAATCACTTAGTGCTGTCCGGGTCTGTGGGGCGACGCTGAGGTCTGAGAGCCAGACGGTTAATTAATTGATCAGCGGCTTACAGGCAGCAGATCAATACTTACCCGTCTCTTCACATGCGATGCCCATAATGTAATTAATACACACTTGGATAAGTGTGTTCATGTAATGATTTAGGCTGAGTGCTGAAGATCAGCAGGAAGCAAGTCAAACATAAAGTGAAGGTCAGGAAATGTTAGCATGTTCATTGTTAGCATGTTAGCATTGTTTTAAACATCTTCGTCTGGAAGGGAAGCATGCGATGCTGACACTAATCCCACACAATTCACACACAACTCGTGAGCTCTTGACTGTTTACACATTTCAAAATATTTGTGCAGCTTCAGTCGGCGAGCTATGCAGACACTGGCTCGCTGTGAAATGACCAACAAACCAACCAGATTTATTTATTTATCTAAGTTTGCACTTTAAAAGAAACAGTAGAACATTCATAGAGAAAAACAGTAAGAGGAAAGGTTCAAATGATGGACAATATGTGTCAAATAATAATATAAATTACAGTGCTGGGGAGGTTGGAAACCCTATAAGGGTTTATCGAGAACCTCCCCATAATCTAAACATAAGAATAAATTAAGTAATTAATTCAACCAGATAAAGGAAATACATACAACAAAGCGTTAGAAAAAACAAACAAGCGTTTAATGCAAATTATTACAAATAAAATGAATTTAACAGTAGAATTTCAGCTGCTTTACATCTGTGTTTGCTGAACCTGAACCTGAAATCCAGCCGGAAACGGAAAACAAAGCTCTTTGTTTCTCCGTGCGCGCTCATGATGGCGCTTCAATCAGACAAATTTGAAATTAATGAACAAACTGAGGCTAAAACAATGAGATGTAAACCTGACTGCATCTCTGTCGGGGAATACTTCGAGTGTTACACTCCTCACATTTTTGGTGGCAGTCCATCGCCATGGTAACTGGTCCAATGAGAGACAGATGTCCCCAGTGCATCACACAGCGAGCCCAAAACACAAAACCTTTGTGTCGATGTGAGGATATTTCGTTGGCCGCTGTGATATTTGGCTCTCTGTTCCAACAAACACTTCACACTTTGCACAGTGTGTGTGTGTGTGTGTGTGTGTGTGTGTGTGTGTGTGTGTGTGTCCCTCGTGTTCTCTTGGATGAACTCAGGTGTGTTGGGTCTTCCTGTGGACTGTCAGCAGGTGGCTTCCAGCTCCCCTGCAGGATGCGTTGATTAGTTTGGCCCAGGCTGAGCCAGATCTCCTGCCGGATGCTCTGTGGACCGTACCAAGATGATGTGGGGGTGGACCCGGGCAAGCACAGCGCCCAACCTGCAGAGGAAGAGTGGAAGGACACGACGAAAGGTGTGGAAGGGACGGAAGGTTTTCTGGCTTGAAATCTGGGGTTTTGTGCACGTTAAATCTGCTGCATCAGTAAAATCCCAGCTCTACATTCATCAGATATGACTGAATATCGTTAAACATGTTACCTAAAGATCCAGTTCAAAGCAGTAGACACGAGTTTCTTTAATATTCTTCTCCTCTGCAGTCTGTAAGGCCAGTCAGTCGTTTTCTAACCACTTAGTCCAGTTCAGGATGGCCTGGAAGCTGGAGTCTATCCCAGCAGGTCGCCAGTCCATCGCAGGCAATAAGAAATACATAACAAGATCAGAGATTTAATGTTTTAACACTTAAAACTCTGTGAGGTTGTCGGCAGAGCCATCGCTTATGTTGTTAACAGGAAGGCTACAGCGTGACTCTGTGGGGTTAAATGTGATGGATATCACAACTTCCAGGTGATCCAGAAGGCATTTACATCCTGTCTGGGAGGCTGACAATCAGCTGGAGAACGTAGTTTTTATTCAGCAACTTAACATAATAAATCCACATAATAAAACCATTAATCATCACATTTTCATCATTAAAGAAAAGATCATGTGGTCTGGGAAAGATTCTTATGGATTTTCTGGGTTTTTTTTTCATTTGGATGATGTTGGTTCCTTGTATTGCACGAGGAAACTTGTACATAGTTCTGTTCTGGATCTTTTGTGAGATGAAACACGCCTAAGTCACGACAAACACCGACCCTGATGAAGATCTAGTTGCAACACATTTCATTTTTACAACAATCTTTAATATTAGCTTTTTTTTTTTTTTTTTTTACCAATGTCGACTTTATCCAAGTCTTAATTTTTGATACCGATATCAACCAATACCGATATTTTATAAGTTAGTTTTGCTAAACAAACAAAGATATCTTGAAATTATTCATGACATTTTTTATACTTTGTCATTTTGAATTAGAGGAGACTTAGCTAAAGAGTTTTAATGAAAATATGTGCATGTTGTGTAAAAGTTGTGTAATTAAAAAAGAAAAACAGATACAAATAATTTCAGATATTACATTTTATTGTTGACACTGGCCGATAGTATCGGACATCTCTAATTTTTACCATGTAAAAATAGTTTTTCTTTTTGTTCTTTAAAAAATTCTTCAACCCCATGACCAACAGAGCACCTCTAGAAATCAGCAGGAGAACCCAGAAGTGCGTCCAAAGCCACTGGTTTTCCCATCAGAGATCAGTTTTATAGCTGGTGACTCTGAAGGACTAAAATGCTTTCGATTGTCCGGCCTTCTCATTCTGTCCAATGACAACTCACAGTTACGGAACCGCTTCAGGATGAGGAATGTCAGGAATTCCTGCTTCAACATGTGTGCCAGTGTATTTTACAGAAATATAAATAAATAAAGGCATAATCTGATTTTTGTGGCCTTTTTAAATCAAAGCAAAGTGGTGTTTACAGTCTGCAGCGTAACTTTAAACAGAAACTAAAAGCTTCCTGCTGGGATCTAACGCCGGCTTTTCCTCATCAGGTGGTGGAAACTGTTGCAAGGAAAGTGCTGCTTCTATACTTTGGCTTGCATTTCCCATTACTCCTCATTTCACACTGTATTCATCACATGTGATACACAGTGTTGTGAGTGTTGGTCTAACATCATCACAAAGACGAGTCACTGGAAATAAAACCACCAACTGGGTCATTAGAGTAGTTCTGGATACTTGGCGTGCTGGGACTTGTGGGACTTGTGGGACTTGTGTCCATATAAAATGAAGCTGGACTGCCAGGTAGTCAGTCACACTGATGATTATCTGTAAGATCCCCATTTCATTCATCAGAGAGATGCGATCCCTCTCACATGCCATGTGACATCCCGACCATCTGTAGAGAACGTGATGAAAGGGAGTGCTGTTTCTTTTCTATAATAATAACGATAATTGTCCTTGATATAAATTATTATATCATTATATGTATCATTACCATTATATATATCATTAAATTATATTATTATAGTTTTTTTCTCTTTCTCAAAATTTAAACAAACCATTTTGGTATTTTTGTCACTTTAGAATAAAAGAATACTTAACAATTCTCATGTAGTCTTTAAAAACTAAAAGAGTGAAGATTTCAGAACTTTTTAATGGTCAAAACATATAAAATACACATCAGAAAACCCTTCTTCTAAACTAGTGTGCATTGCACATGTCAAAGGCGTTAGAGTGGTATTAAATCTTTCCAACATGTCGACACACAACTTTCTCCTGTGTGTGTGTGTGTGTGTGTGTGTGTGTGTGTGTGTGTGTGTGTGTGTGTGTGTGTGTGTGTGTGTGTGTATGTTAGCTGTAATCTCTGGTTGATTTCTAGTCAGATATATGAAATATTTGTCGGCGTAAACATAGCTGATAATTTGACAAAACATCTATGAATCAACATAAATCTGAAAGGAAATCACTGTAAGGAAATCTTCTTTTACAACATCATCTATTCACACAAGTCACTTCAAGCTTTTGTTTTTGTGCTGCTGTAATGCCATGTGATTGGCTGATTGACCGTGTTTACTAACAGCTGTACATGTGTGTGTATTACAGTGGCTGGTGAGCGTGTATAAGTACACCGTTTACTATTTAAATAAATATAATTTATGGGCATTCACATCAGTGTTTACATTCACATACATCACAGCTGCTGGTGGTTTCTCTGACTGTGAACATTTATGGTCATAAGCCATATTGATTAGCTTGTTTTGTTACGCGTGTAAAGAACATGTGGGATCTGAGGTTCCAGCACAATCAGATGTTTCTGAGCAGGATAAAGGCTGCGACAGGCAAAGGCTCAGCAGAATCATGCAGAAAGACGCGGAAAGACATTCAGGTAGCTGGATGCTGAGATGTGGGATGGCCTGAAAAGAAAGGATGTGCAGGAATGAGAAGAAGGCCAGAGAAAGACAGGATAGGAGGAATGGAACGAGGGAAGAGAGAGTCAGTAACAGAGGGATGTTGCAGTACCTGTGATGGATGAGCTTTAGCCCAGGTGTGACGGCGCAACCAAATTAAATCACTGAGCAGACAGCAATGAACGCGAGACAAGGTTATCACGTTCTCCCTCCTCCCTCCATCTCCCTCTCTTTCTCAGCCCATCCTGACTTCCTGTCATCATCCCCATCATCTGCTGCTCAGCACTCAGTCTGCAGGGAGGTCTCCGCTCCAAAACCATGTTGGTCACTTTCCATCATTTACTCTGAAGACAAAACCCCACATTCAACGACCAGCTACAAGCGTCTGTCCATGGAAAGCCAAAGTCCCAAACTGCAAACTAGACGTGCACCTTGTGTGGTTAAACTGGAACGGTGACAGGAGAGAGTTTTACCTCCGAGTTTTCAGTCTGGGATCACAGAGAAACCTCTCCTAAAAAGAACAAAAGCCTCAAAGAAGGACAACATGGCTTCCTTTAGGTACAACTTGGGGCTGTACTTGGCTTTCACAGCCAGGACTTACTGGACACTGCTAGTCCAGATAAACCAGAGACATTATCTCCACTTCTCTGCTATGCAAAACAGTGTGAATGCAGCTCTTTCTTCTCCACAGAACCCGCGTGAAGCAGCTCAGTTTATAAACAAAGATTCTCACAATGTTCTGGAGAAAAAGGTCCTTAAACTGGTCTCACCCGGTCCTGGTCAAACTGGCTCGTAGTCTCACCAACTGTTCATCCCAGTGAGTTGACGTTGCATAGACTCAAGGTCCAACCAACTCCTTGTCCCACAAACTGAAAGCCTCGCTGATCTCACCAACTTCAGGCCCGATAAGCTCATGGTCAAACCAACTCTTATTTCCTCCCAATCCTGGTTCCACCAAGTCCTGGTCCCCATCAACACAAGATCCCATCAACTCCTGGTAACATGAAATCAAGGTCACATCAGTTAATAGTCCCACCATGTCCTGGTCCAACTGACTCCTTGACCATACAAACTGTAATGATGTGTCTTTGGTGAAGTTTTCTCAGTTTTGGTTTCCTGTTTTGTTTTGCAGTTTCTCCGTTCAGTCTCCCTGTTTTCTGTGTAACCTTTTGTTTCTGTTCATAGTTTTCACCTGGTGTTGTTAGGTTAATTCCCTACACCTGTTTCTTGTTTGGTTTTCAGGTATTTGTAGCCATTTGTTTCAGTTCGATTTGCAGATTCACTGTGTTTAGTTAGTTCCCTGTGTCCCATGTCTCCTGTGTTCCTTCCTGTTGGAATAAAAAACCTGCTTTATCCTGCATCCCCGCCTGGTTATCTACATTTGGGTCCACACCTTAGCACCCCCGCCCATGACACTAATTTGATGTCTAATTTCCACCATATCCTGAGGTCTGTCTGATGAAGCATATTCTGGACATCGCTCTGTTAGGACGCATGCTCCCTCATACGTCTACGTGTCTTTTATGTTGCCATAGTTGTTAAGTCTGTTAATCCAGTAGCAGACAGTGTTGAGTTCAGAGTTTCCTTACATGTTTTATACCAGTTAGTAGCAGTAATACACCACTACAAACCCCCGAAAACACCAGAAGAAGAAAACCACAAAGTTATTGCTATTTTTTACCATTGTGTCGTCTTCAGTTGCTCTTTTTATCTGGCAGTTTCTGTATCTGTTCCTCTTCTTCTCTCGCATGTTAGCTGCACAACTCAACACTGCCCCCATGATTTCTGGTGGTATTGCTCCAATTTCTATGTCAACTGACTGATAGCTAAGCCCCTTGAGAATAGACCTAATTAGGTGGTTAACCGAGACAGGGGACGGTTGAGGCCATCTGCCTATCTGCATATCTGTCTTCCACTTTGAGCATAAATGAGGCTATACCTGAGTTGACCTACCCAGACATTCAGGATCTGGATAAGCCATATGAAGAAACTAGTTACCCACTAGGTAGATGAACCCAAGATTTTCTCATCTTGGTCTATGTGCACTCACCTTAAAGAGCTGGAATTTGCAGCATCTGACCAGTCACAGACATGGAGAATCCCTACTTTATCATGGAGTAGCAGATTATTATTATTCTTCAGATGTATGAAGAATTTAGACCCATCATCCAGACCAAAAGCAACACTTTAGCTGCAACAAAGGCCAGAAAGGAAGGATGGCAGAAAATAGCCAACTCTGTTGCATAAATTCGGCAAATTTTACTGTAGTCATTAATTCAACAGACAATAAAAACAGACAGTACTCTGACCATTTTGTTCCAGCCCAGATGTTTCAGGCAGAGCTTCCTCACTTCCTTCCTTTCCTTTTATAAATGTCATGAAGTACATTTGAGGCTCCTCCCACAATCCTACGCACCAACGTCATCAAAATGGGCGGCCATTTTCCAAAAGAACTGATTGGTCAGGATGGTGGTTTTATACTCATTGATCTCCTAATCAAACCATCGCCTGCTCCGGAGCCATTCAGCAGAAGTAATCATGGTGTTTTATCCTGGTCAGAGAACCAGTGTTATAGCGCGACAAACTCATGTTTAACCCCGAAGTTCCTTCAACAAGAGAAAATCCAGCTTTGTGGTTCGGGCCTCAGGTCTCACTATTCATCCAAATAGCTTTAGTGTTGGTGCTGAGGGAGTGCGGCGTTGGTATTGGAGCTCTCCATGAAGCTTCTGTTTCTCAGTGTGGTGGAAGTATACACGTGCTGCTTGACGAACATCATGTTGCCTCTGTCTGCGTTTGCCTTGTAAGGAAAGAAGATAACAGGTAAATCAAGAAGATAACAGGTAAACAAAGCAGACAGTGAGTAAACAAAGATAACATGCAAACAGAAAGGTTAACAGCTACATTTATTTAGTGGGTAAATGAATAACTGTAAATGTGACCTACACAGAGTGAATGGAGGGAAATCCTGTTTCATTTCCATCATCATGATTCCATTTCCATTAATTTCCCTGCTGATGATCATAACGCTGGCTATCCGTCACGTGACAGGACAAAGTGGAGAGAGCCCTCATGGGAACTGCTCTGCTCCTTCCTGTTTTATACAAACGTGTTGACAGAAGAGCCTGCTTTAATGGTGACTGTTCGCTGACCTCTGACCTCTAACCTCAGACCAGCCTCAGCGGTCAGACATGATGATGCGCTGCCTTCACTGTCAGCACTGATGTTCCGGTGTCATCGTGTCTTGTAGACAATGATGGGCTTGTTTGGGAGGGCAGAGGAGGATGGCGGGGACTTTTCCAGCTTGAAGAGCTGGATGATGTTGGAGGTGGGGGCATTAAACAAAGGACTGTTATGGAGGATTTGGGAGTATTGCATTTAAAAAGTTGATTGTTATCTCAGTGCTGCTGAAAGAAACGTATTAAATTTTCCTTTCATCAAAACTCTAACTCATAACAGAAATATGACATGCAGAAGAAATACAGAAGTCCACGAAAATGGTCCCAATCTGTTTACGTAATGCTTCCTCATGGTTTCTATTTCATAAAGTATTTCCCAATCAATGAAATAATGTGTTGACTTTTTGCAGCGTTTCTTGTGCAAACCTCAGCCTGTGAGAGTCCCGGCTAATTGAAACACTGATCTGAGCCTTTAAAGCTCCTTTACACGTGCACAGAGCCGCATGTACACAAACCATCACCAGCCGTCTCATTATGTTGTTGATTCTTTGTCTCGTGACAGGCAGAGCTATTTACTCAGAGGGAAGGGTAATGAGACTGATGTGTGCAGGGATGCGTTCGGGGTCATTTGTTGATATGAGAGCACGTGGAAGGTGAAAGGATCAAAGATTAAAACAGCTTTTTGTCCTTTTTCAGCTTCCTTCGTCTTTTCCAGCCCTTCTGTCACATCATTTTCTAACAGTTCAGCTTTAATTCCAGATTAAATCCTCACCTCCACCCTGTAACTCATCTGTAGGATCCGTCACAGCAGAGCGGAAACATACCTCTCAGGAGTCCTTGTTTCCTCATTAGCCTGTTCTGACCTTTAAATGCATCATGGGAAGACGAGACATCGGTAAGATTTGCTGGCAGGTGTTGTCTTCAGCCCCCTCGGTTCTGTCAACATGCATACTGAAGGGGTTCTTTACACCTGAACACACACATCCTCCTGGATCAAGTTTGAAATTATTCTTCATATATGGCAAAGAAATGTATTTATGCTTCACATTTTACATGAGGCAACCCAATGTGCTGTGTATAATCAACATTTAGGCAGTAGAAAACATACAGTCAGCTGCATAATCAATACATAAGAGATAAAGAGATCTGTAAAAATGGCAGCAGTCAAGCCAACTGAAATTAATGCACAAACAAGTATTTTAAATTATGCTTAGCCGTGATATAGTCTTCAGATGGCAGAAGCATAATTTGGTTGCTGTTTAAGTATGGCTGTTAAATTGATCTCAAGAGTCCAAGTAACACCAAGATCTCTGCATTGATCCATTGATTTTAAAATTGCTGACAGAAGCTGGATACTTCATCTTCGTTTCTGATTTTTTCAGATTTATGTTTATTAGGCTGAAAAAAACATTTGGAGCATCCAAATATTTGACTTGTCTAGGGCATGCATTCAAAGCTACAGGGGGTAATCTTGCTCAGAGACATTTTTTTTTTTACTCTGGGTGAAGTGTTTCCTTGTCCTGATAGTAGTCTATACATTTTGTAATCATGAACAATAAGAAATAAAGTTAGACCCCTCAGTTTACTGTAAATCTGTAAAGGACCAATCCAAACGTTCGGACCGAATTGAAGTAATTTCTTCCATGTCGTAAGCTTCTTCTCCCGGCTCCCCTCCTCCCCCTCCAGCAGCGCATACCTGATATCAACACCCTGCATATAAACAGCATGTTAGGATGAAAAGACAAAGTAGTGAAGAAGGAACTTGGAAGGCAAACATGGCTGAAAAAATGCAGGAAGGATTTCCCGACCCGGCTCGGTTTATTTGCCTCTTCCTGCTAAACAGCCGAGGAAGAGAAAATCGTTGGTGGAAAAAGCTGCAAATAAAAAAGCCTTGGATCAAGCAAGGAAAAAGAAGTACACAGGGGGAGGAGCCAAGACAGGACGCCACTTTCAAATCTTGCTGGCTCCCCAACATTTCTAACCCCAGCTTTAAGCTCTGTATGGATCAGAGTTCACTTACAAAACAGTAATATAGAGCAGAATGTCATTGGCATAAATGTGATCTGATATTTTGTTTCTATGATCTTACCTTGTGGGAGAATGCAGATGCTGAACGATGCAGGGCATAAAATGGATCCTTGAGGAACTCCACATGTCATCTTAGTTGTAGTAGATCTGTCATTACTAACTGGAGCAGAATTATTCCTTTTTCTTTATGATATTGTGATGAAGACCTTTGTGTAATGAAGGAGTAAACACTGATCGTATTAAAAACCAAAAAATTCCAAAGATTTATTTGGAGAAACAAAAAGAAAAATTCTGTTTTGGAATCTGATATTCAGTTTGTTTTTGGTTTTTATTTCTATCTGAAATTAAATGTAAAAAAATAAATTCAACTTGAGCCTCCATTTATTCCTTACCTCAAACTGCTGTTGACAAAACCTCACAGCCCTTTCTTTGTTTTTTGGAGCTTTAATAATAATAACCCCGACTTTCTCTTTGCTGCGTTGAACATCTCTGTTGGGATCACCATGAGAAGGTTAAATTAACTTTGATCAAACATGCTTGGTCACTGTTGGGGGATTTTCACTAAATGTGTTCCAGCTTTGAAACCATATTTCATGATACCAAACAGGACTGCAATAATATCCAAAAGCATCTTGTAGTTTTTCCACATTATTCACATGTTGCAGCGTCTATGCTGTAAACTGGAGGAGCTGAAGCCTGATACATGCGATTGGTGAGCATCAGAATGGGGACTGCTGAATTTAATCCCATTAAAATGTAAAATAAGTTTGTTTTTCTTACTCATGGAATCATAACCCCTTTGGTTACTTTCCAGATAATATAAATTTATATTGAAGATAGAACTTAGAGTGCAGGCGCTGCCGGTAGCTGCCAATAACCACAAGAATAAAGGCTTATAAGATGTCGGCAACGATATGTTCTTTACAAAACAGCCAAAAGCAAATTGAGCTGATCCAACCAGAATTTATTGCACGCTGGCTGAGGTGTATTCACAGCAGCAACATAAAAGGTGACATTTGAAAGGTAGCACATTAGCGAAAAGCCCTGGATACATTAATTCAGTGTAGCTAAAAGCCTTGTTAGCATTCACAACAATTATAATGCAGAGACGAAGGACGGGCGAGTGAGGGAACATGGGAGGTAGAGAGAGAACAAAAGGAAGCAACAGAGAGGAGGAGGAGGGGAGGAAGAGCTGGTCTTTCATGTCTACTCTGACTTTGAAAGGCCTCTCTTTCATGTGAGCATTGTCATATTTCATGTGTTCTCACTCCATTTGCTCCACCTCTCCTCCACACAATAAAGACATCAGTCTTTTAAAGCAGACAGGGGACATTAGTGCGTATGATATGCATTCAGGTGGCATATGGATGCAGGGACAATCTGTCCTCTTAATGATCTGGCCTTATAAAACATCTTAAAGCGAATTGAAAACTTAAAAAAACACATTATATGGAGTAAAACAGAAAGGTGTGTGTAGGATATGGTTATGTCCTGAGACTCACCTGTGTTTGTTTTTACTTCTTTCTGTGTGAAAACCCTGAAATTCTTTTCCTGACAACTCTTGTCTAAATGCTGCAACAGCAGGAATACTTTAGAAAGACACTGCATTATTTGTTCCTGACATGTTTGGGCTGCAGGGTGGTGCTGGTGCTCATCAAGGAGACTCCTGGATCTATTCTCAGCTGGTTCTATTTTATAAAGTTTGCATGTTCCCTGCGTGCATGTGTGGGTTCTCACGGATCTCCAGCTTCCTCCTAACGCCCCAAAGCATGACGTTAGATTAAATGGTGGCTCTGAACTGACCCGGAGGTGAGTGTGAGCGGTTACTTGTCTCTGTGATGGACTGCAGACCTGTCCAGGTGTATCGTACTCATCTGTTAGCAGCTGGGATACCCCGACCCCCACCCTGCAGATACATGATGTAATGGGTCCATGACTTTCAGAAGAAACCCTTGTGTGTCTCTTCAAGATGGTCAGGCTTAATGAACTTTGAAAAGGAACTAATTGGCATTACAAACACAAAAAGTCCTTTAAACATTAAATACAAAGACAGGTTAATGATCTACCAGTTACCTCAACTTCACACAAGGTTACCCACCAAACCCTCAGACCCATGTCAGCCCAGATTTCACACACTGGTTAGACGCATGTGGAACACTTGTGCTCTGTTATTTAACGTTGTTGTTCACTTTTTGTCAATAATCCATAAAACACATTCATTTATTTAATATAATGCATATAACACTAAAAACATCTTCTTGGTGTTATTACAGCTATAATTATTGTTCTTATTTTCACATAAACAAAGACCTCTCTGCCAACTTGTTGATCTTTGGCTCATGATTTCATTGGTCGGAAGTGGCTTCATCATCCTGTCTGGGTCAAAACAGAGGCCTCTTGGCATCATATTAGTGATAGGGATCTTTATTTATGATGAAAATGTGATAAATAATGGTGTTAATGGATAAATAATGGGTAGTGATGGGACTAGCAGCTCTTTAAAGGATGTCGTTCACTTCAGCAAGTCACTTTGAAAAGACTACATTTTCAGCATCATTTTAAAAGACTAATGTTTTAACCATAAAATAAACCCTGAATGCGTATTACATTACAGTTTAAGTTATATCAACATATCGAAGTTAAGCATTTTCCAATCCAAACTTATTAGTTTTTTGTTTTTTTTATCTTTGTCATTAAAAAAAATTCATTCAAAATATGCCTTTTCTTTGACTCATTCTCTCTTACCCTCATTCTTATCTGATTCCCGACTCCCATTTCCACCATACTACTCGAATACTAGAATAAAAGTTAATTCCGCTTTAAACTGATGAAAAATTACCATATAAACACTTAATTCCTAATGAAAATTTTTATTCGGAATTAAACTTAATTCCGATCTAAGTGTCTGGTTTATTCGCATTTTAATTCCAAACTATTTAACTCCTCTGTCATGTAAACCTTCATTCCGCTCTAAGTTATTCCTGGTCGTTCTGAGCATGCTCGTTACCTTGTCCTGTCCCGATGGAGGCGTTGTTTTACCTCCCGTGTTCGGTGGTCTGTCTTTCTTCTCCTTCTCAGTTGCTGCAGAAAGTGAAGTAGTATACTGGTGTTGAGCTGCTACTTCACATTTATAATAAAAAATTGCAGTGAAGCTGGTGCTTATTATGTAGTTTTTCAAAGTTACGACTGAAAAGACAAGAAGCAGGGAGACAACTTTGTTTATTTCTAGTATACGTCATATGTCACATGCTCCTTCTGTCCAATCAGAACCCTTCCCAACCCGCCGCTCTAAAGAGGAATTGAGTGAGGACGTGTCTCATGTAAACCTTCATTTTCATGTAAACTTGAAGGAGAATACGTTAATTCCGATTTATTTAATTACAAATTATTAATTTCAAATTAAAAAACCATCATGTAACCGTAGCCAGAGAAGAGCCACTCAAAAGATTTGATTAGTTCGTAAATGTCACTTTATATCCACTCATTGTGGATTTCATTGTGGAGTCTCTGAATAAACAACATTTTGCAGCTGAATCAAAAACCTGGATAAGATAGAAATACTTCATGGACCGCCCCCATAGTAAACTATCCATCACAATTTACCTTACACACCATCTTACACACAACCGATCCTGAAATACCTGCTCATAAAATAAGTGATAGAACTTGAACCTGTTATCTCCTGTTTTAAGGGTTAATTATCAAAATACTGAAATAAAACAAAATAGCTCACTTTAAAGTGCAATAATAAAATGTAGTTTTGTTTTTTTTCTTGTCATTTGGCAGCTTTTTCTTTTTTTTTTTTTTTTTTTGCTGGGTTTGTTGTTCTTATTTGCTTGTTTGTGTTTTTCAGTAAACAGTATTTAAAATCTTGAGAAAAGGCTGATAATAAAGTTATGACATAGCACCAAAACCAGATGCAGAACCGAGCCAGATCCCTAACCTGACCGGGTATTTGTCAAAGTTAAAGACACATTACTTAACTTTCTGACCTCAAAAAGTCAGCCTTCTGGACTTGCTCGATTACAACGTGGCATCATGCACATTTCTGGAGAAGACACACTATACAACTTTTACATCCTACAACTTTTACATTGCAACAGTTTTACTTCACTAAACAATGGCTGTTTTGAACACGCAACGTCACTGATTCAGCAAAGAAATACAAGAAGATTAAAAGAGAAAAGTTTGAGACATAAGTCACTGTAAGATAATCTTCTGCTGGCTGGAGAGCGCTGACAGGTCAGGTAGGATGCAAGATGGATGCTGTTGATGGGGGGGCGCATGACGGGGAAAATGGCTAAAGTTCTGTAGCGTGTCTTTAAAGAGACCTTTGTTGTAATGTTGACTATAAAGGGAAAACTGAATTATAATTTTTTTTCTGAGTGTTTAGGAGACAAATAGAAACCTAAATAGTCTCAGCTCCCTCTGGCCAGGTTCGGTTCTGATGGTTTACTTTAGGATGGTCTGAATTTCTGAGGTTCTAGCGTCACCTTGAATCCCTGTTTGTAGAAATCCAGTTGGCCTGTTTTCATCTCTGTTTACAAAGTCAAGTTGGATATAATGTGGTAAGAGTGGATTCAGGTTGGGCTAAATAAAGCCCAGTGCAATATTAGAAACACACTCTGGGTTTCTGTTCTGCATCATCCTGACTGAACCATACAGGGTGGGTCATGCATTGTTAGTTTTAGCCCTAGGGGGAATATATACAGCTGGAATAGTAAGAATTAGGCAGTTATAATGTAAAGCATTTTAACATCAGGAATGTCAAGTCAGGGGAGCAACTGGGTTTGAGCGTAGTGTCAGTGCACCAGTTGTTTGTAATGGAAAAGCACTGGTGTCCATTTATTGACCCCATTGGTTGATGCCTTTAGAACAGCACCAATAATGTTGGTCCACTATTGGCACCATGTCTGACTCCCAAACACGACTTGGTGTTTAAAATCAGTGTATAGGCTTTAGGTTACATTTTAACTTAAAAGTCTACAATTAGATTCTGCGTTGTTGATGAGGTCTCGCGCATATTTCTTATTATAAATCACAAGAGAACTAGACGAAGCAGGACTTCCAAGAGGACAAGAAAGAGACAAGCAGGGAAAACGAACTCTGAAAAGAAGACATTAGTTGGCTTTTATTTCTTTTTGTTCATGTTTTCCTTTGTTCTGTTCCCACATTTCCCTTCGGTCTTGTAGACAGTGAATGGGTTTACAAGCCTGTGGACATGGAGGACAGGTTAATGGTATCCTCCAAACGGGACACCAGCATGTCCAGATGACGCCAAGCTGTAACTGGATATGCAGTGTTGGTGGGTGCCCGCCGTACTTTCTTCTCCTCATAGCCAGCGATCAGATTTTCTCATCCCCGTGTGGATTCCACGCAGACTGAACCACATTTTTGTCTTAATTTCTTTTGACAAGGTTCGTTTTTTAGTTGGCGAGCAGAGCCAAGAGCTTCACAAAGCCCTCTTTCTGTTGTCCACAGTACTTGCGGGTGTGAGTGTGTCGCAGGTTACAATAAGTTCCACATACTGATCTTAATTGGACCTGATGTGTTGTTCTGCTCCCAGGACGCTTGTTGAGCCCGGTTCTGTTCAGTTTCATTGTAAAGCAGGCCAGGAACTCTTGGCAGCCGCTGAGCTATAAAACACTCTTCGCTAAAAGAAGCTGGCAAGAAAAGAAGGAGCTGAAAATAAGAGTTATTGTTTTGTTTTTTCAGGCTTTTTTAGTTTTGTCTCTTGTGCTCGCCCACTCAAACGCATCTGCTGGTCTCACAGTCGGATTATGAATATCACACTCGAACCGCCAGGTTTCCATGTTCCTGCCACTGCTGATGTCATTTAAAAACACTTTGTTTCTGCTTTATAAAAGCTTTTAAAGGATTACCGGCTTGGAAGTTGTAGAAATGAGGTCTCCACGCACACACACACACACACACACACATATCCTCATGGCTGCAAAGGCGCGACGCTCCTTCCCTGCTGCGAAGGTTTTTGTCTGAATTTCCCACTCTGCTGTGGAATGGCCTTCTGGACGATGTGGGAGTGGTGAGGCAGCAGTTATAATTCAGAGGGAGGGACGAGCAGCTTCTCTTTGAACATGGAGATGCAGTCTGCGACTCTTGGGTACTTTCCTTTCTCTCTCTCTCTCTGTCTCTCTCTGCTGTCTGGGTTTGGGTTTCGCTCTTGACACCGGGGGGGGAAAAACACAATAAATCAGCGGAATAAAGGATATTTTTAAAGTCCAGTCATTCTAAGAGAAGCCTCCGTGATCTTTCATGTGTTTCTGAAGATCCTCCAGTTATTTTCTGCTCCACATGAAGAAAACCGTTTGAACGTTTGTAGTGGATTTCTGGGAGACCACATGGTGCCATGAGGTTGGGATAAACAAAGCAGCCAACAATCTATTCAGCAGTTTCACTCTGTTGACAGTCAGACGGGTAATTATCGTATTGACATGTTTTTAAGTGAAGAAGTGCAAAGGCATATTTATCTAACATAGATAAAGCAGAAACTACAGAACAAGTCAGTTTTAAGGTCTTTTGCTAAATTTGCTGTTATGGTTGAGGAGGACTCAATTTGTTCACGTTAGTATAGCACACTAACAAAAATGGAAGTTGTGCATGTTCAGTACATTCATACAATATTTTACAAAACTGGTCACACATGCTGTAATGACAACCTCCTCACTCTAATTATTCATTTTAGAGACAGATACCAAAAACCTTCCTGTCAATACAATACCATTAGTTCTCAGCCATAGACTGTATATAAAAAGATGGACGGAGCCTCCGTGACGTCACCTGTAGGTTTCTGAAGACCTGAAGCTCGGTGGGCGGTTGCATCGTCTCTCCCGGAAAATACAAATATGGGCAAAGAGGTGGAGCTGAGAGGGCAGCCGTGAGCGTCATGGCGGATGATTAACATCGAGCGAACTCTGAGCTTTCTGTAGCTAAAAGCTAACCGAGCTAACCCGGAGATAACAGGAGCTAACCAGCTAACGGAGGTAAGTGGGCTAAAGCTAAATCACGTTGTTAACTGGCTAAAAACCGCAGTTGTTCTACGTTCTTCTGACTTGAAGCGGGACATCGGTACCTGTCAATTAAAAGGACACGCCCCTAAATTTGCTGAACTTCGAGATTAAATTACATTTAAACGGGTGAGTTAGAAAAAAATTCACTCCCCCCACAGTTGTCATGAAGGTAGACCTGACCTATAAACCGAAAATGGACTTTTTAACCAGGCTGTAAACATGTTTATTTCTG
Source organism: Telmatherina bonti (assembly GCF_933228915.1). NCBI lineage: Eukaryota > Metazoa > Chordata > Actinopteri > Atheriniformes > Telmatherinidae > Telmatherina > Telmatherina bonti. The sequence goes on along the minus strand of NC_136627.1, from coordinate 6,746,336 downwards.
CTGTAAACATGTTTATTTCTGCTGTAAACATGTTTATTTCTGCTGTAAAGTTGGTCTTTTTAACGTGGGAGTCTATGGGGATTTGCTCTGTTTTGGAGCCCCTAGTGGATGAAGGGGGAACTGCAGTTTTATGCACCTCCACATAGGCTTCACTTTTAACCGCATGAGGTTGCCGCTTGTTCTCAGCACTTTTTCGTCGACATTGATATCAGTATCCATATAAATACTTCTTGCTCCTTAAAGATACGGTCTCCCTTGTAAAACAGATTTCAGATTTCAATGAGACTTCCTGGTTAAATGAAGGTGAATAAATAAATAGAGGAAAATAAAGATTGTAAAGCTTGCAATATTATCTTAATTGCAAAGGCAGTATGGAAAATAAATCAAACCCAAGAATATCAAGATTTGAAATAAACAATTTAAAGGTGTAAACAAAAACGAGAAGATTAGTCTCGTTAAAATGACAAAATAAATAAACTAGTCCCTGTGATGGCATGTCGACCTGTCTAGGGTGTACTTTGCCTCTCGGCAGTGATATAATGAAAGTAAACCATGTTTATGGAATATTGTTTATATTTATTAAGTGGGAAATAAATGTAATTTTATATGATACACAATAATCTGCATTAAACCAGTAATTATCAGTAAGCGTAGCAGCAGCATCATGACATCCAACACGCCACTAAGACCATGTCATCTAGATAGAATACAGTGTTGCTGGGCTTCATTCACTATGATAATGCCCATAAGTCTCAGAAATGAAAACAGTTGCATGTTTTGTATCAGTAGAGTGGTTTCTAGAGACACAAAAACAGTAACAAATCAGATATTTTGACTGGCAGATATTGAAGTGCCGAGGGAATCTATGCGTCCATCCCTAATTTATTCCCTCTGTGGTTTTGGACACAGTGGCACTCGGCAGGAACAGATTCCCAAGATCAGCCTGATATTAGGGAATTTAGTTTATGTCAAATGTAAAATGGGATTTTGTGGGAATGTGTGTGTGGAGTACATAAGAGTACATAAGAAATAATGAGTGATTAGGTGTGTGTTGGGTTATATGTTTGGGAACATGAAGGCTTATTTTTTATTTTGATGTTAGAAACCAGTGTAGCTATGCTGTGAAGCACTTTGTTCTCCTCTTTACAATGGAAAATGCTACTTTATGTAAATTAATTTAGATTTTATTTCTTAAAGTTGTTGAGTTGAGCTGTTTTGATCATTTTTCCAGTTTGCATCTGACCTAAACAGCAGACACTCAACACAAATGTACAGAAGAAGGGATAAATTTGGCCTGATCTTCTAAACCAAACAAGCTGTGTTGACAGACATTTTCTCTCTCATCCATCCATGCAGAAACACTGGATTAGCTCTTACCAGAACTTGTACATCTGTGTGCAGACATGTCAGAAGTCCTGTTGACAAGGCTGGCACTGACATCATCCTGCTGGCTTCGCTGACATGGAAACAGATCGGTGGATTTTCTGATGTCAGATCACACAAAACACTGCACACAGTCTGAAGCTAAAACACATCAAACCCCTTGATTCTATTCAAGGCTCTAAACTGGTATTAAACATCCTTCCCTGCATCAGGAGGAAGGGTTCGACAGAAAAGAAAAAAAAGAAAATATTACCACCAACGAGGACTTTCTTTATTCCTCTGTGGTTCCAGATGAAACCAGTCAGAACAAACCTGAAATTAATACGTGGAACCGCAGGTGAGGTCAATGTGGAAACTCAGGAAAAACCCATGTGGGACCTTTTTCTGCATCCTAGATTTAAGACTGGACACACTGGCTGGGTTTTCACATTCTTCCCATGGCAAGGAGTTATCTTCTTGGGCGATATCTTAACCAACATTGGACTTACAGATATTAAATGCAGGGTAGAAGATCCTGGAAACAATTCCAACAAAATAATTTTGAAAATACAAAATTCAAAAGTCCAAACCTTTTTCATCAAACTCCCCTGAAGCCACTCATGCATAGGACAGAAACATGTAATGCTTGATCCTGAAGCGTGTGCACCGTATTTTCACAGGATTTATCATTCATTTCTGAAAAAGGGTCAGGACTTATAAGTGGGTCGTGGGAGATTTTATGTGGGTTACCAAATTAAGTATTTTTGAATGTGCAGTTGATGTATCAGAAACCAGGAAACTTGTTCGTTTTTAGCTACATTCATTGTTTTCGATTTCCCCGGAGCCTCCAGGAGTTTGGCCCCAGGGAGCCAAAACTCTAACCTGTGACTGTTCAGACTTCATAGTGTCTGTAATTTCTACAGCTGAGTCCATAGTTAGATAAAGTCAAAGAGAAATTAACAGTATATAGCATAATTTTCACTTTTTTTAAATAGCAACAGTGTGTGGACATGAACCACAAAGCCTTCGAATGTTTAAAGCCTGATTGGCAACCACTCCTGTAGAGGGATGGTGACATGTATTACCATACAAGCTTGATCAATCTGCAACTGTGCTGATAGTTGAAAAGGAGTGGGAAAAGACTTCACAACATTGATGTGGAGCCTGACTGGTAAATATACAGTAATTATTTACCTATTTACAATGAAACTGATCAGATCAGAGTGAAGTCCCGCCCTAAATAGAGGAGTTTGAGTATTTCAGGATCTTTTTCAGGAGTGAGGGCTGGATGGAGAGTGTGATCGACAGGTGGATTGGTGCAGCGCCTGTAGTGATGCATCGGTCTGTCATGCTGAAGAAGGGGCTGAGCTGAAAGACAAATCTCTCAATTCAATGCTCAGTACGTTCCTACCCTCACCAATGATCACAAGTTGTAGGTAGTGGCTGAAAGAACAAGTTGCATGCAGTTGAAATGAGTTTCCTCGGCAGGATGCCTGGTAAGGGCCTCGGAGTAGAGCCGGCGCTCCTCCTCATTGAGAGGAACCAGTTGGGGTGGCTCTGGCATCTGGTCAGGATGCCTCCTGGACCTCCCTGGTGAGGTGTTCCTGGTATATCCCTCGAAGAGGACACCCCAAGGAAGACCCAGGACACGGAGGGATTATATCTCTCGGCTGGCCTGGGAACACCTCGAGGTCCCCCAGGCTAAACTGGTTAATGTGGCTGGAGAGATGGAAGTCTGGGCTTCCTGCTTTAGCTGCTGCCCTCGCAACGCAACCCCACATGAGAATTAGAAAATGGATGGACGGATGGACGGAAGGATGGATGGATGGATGGATGGATGGATGGAGTTGAAACTGATTCCCAGTCCGAACTGCACTCTGTCAGGACGCATACAATGATGCACATATTTTGCGAATGCTCTGTGATCTTTGGATTCAGGTCATGTCGTGGTAGTCTGAGTTGCTGTAGGGTTAGTTATATTACCTAATCCTTCCCTCTTTGTAATGACGATCCACCGATGTCTCTTCAGCCAAACCAACAGATTATTGTTTGTTACTTCACTTCATTGTTGCCAAGAAGGTTGTTTTGGCACTGTGGTTTACTCCCACTACCTTTTTAATTCACATCTCATCAGAGTGTATAGTAGCTCTCCAGACAACCTGCCACATTTTTAATCAGTTTGATAGGCAGGTAAATTATTCCCGGTGTATCATACATATATAAACGATTATTCAGTTTCCTTTGTTTCATTCCTGCTGTCTGTTTGGATAATCAATATAACTCTTTTTTTTTTGTCTGATAGACATGACCCCACTTTTCATTTTTACTTTAAATTTATTCATTTGTTTGTATTTGAGACTTGTTTTCTCATAGCTTCTTGTTGTTTTTTTCCTTTTTAGTTTTTATTCTTTGTCTGTACGTCTCAAATAAATAAGCAGAAGTCCTTTTTGAGCATCATGTTTACAGAATCCTGGTAAGAGAAAAGGTTGTGATGTGTCTGCAGTTTCTGGTCCAGAGAAAGGTTTTCGGCAGATATTTGACAAAGCTGTAAAAGTGTAATGTGTAAGGAAATATCATGGTAGTGCATTTTTACGAAGAGCTGTTTTATTGTTGGAACATTCGTACATTAAAGAAACAAAGATAAGTGTGGAGGAAACTTCACTACTGACGATACAACAGCTAACGCCACATGAAACAACACTGCAGCTGTCGGCACCAATAACTCCAATCCTGATTTATTAAAAAACCAAAACACAACTTTTAAAATAAAAAGTAATTTGCATTGGTAATGGGGAAACCCTGTCACTGTTTACCATTAAATCATTATAATTTTTAATGATTTAATCACTCTATGTTTTGTGCTTCACAATCTAACTGAGTTGTTTGCTTTTTTGAAGGCAGGATCATTGTGTAAACTGTGTGTGTGTGTGTGTGTGTTGGATTTTGGTGTAATTTCAGCAGCATTTCAGAGTTCAGACCACCTCTGACAGCAGTGAGAGAGACAGTCCATCACACCTCCTCCTTGACTCCAGTTTTATCCTGCGGGATCCATGAGGAGCATGAGAGGGGGAGCAGTCTGGCTCCCATTAACATTATCTCTATGGGAGCCCAAAATGGGTTCTGTCAGCAAAACACGGACCTGCTGTCAGGAGAAGAACGTGAGAATGAGCGGGAGGGAGGAGAAGAAAGGCCAGGAAAGCAGAGATATTACCACAGCATGCTGCTAGTCTGGCGTTTATATGGAACACCTAATGGTTCTAATCTTACAAGAAATCCAGTCAAACTGGATTTTTCTCTCAGCGAGTCTGAAGGAAAAACATTAAATCTGTCTGTTAAATATTAAATCTGTCTGAAAGGGGAGATCGGATCAATACGATGCACAACCTTTCAGTCAAGTCCAGAACAGAAAGTTGTTCTTCAGCAGCAGAGAGGTGACGTATAAATACTTTATTTATCTCGATGAAGACGGAGGAACGGTGGGACGCAGCACTCTGGACAGTCCAACAGAGCTGCTGGTGACACTGGGTCGAGTCTGGACCTGATCAGAACCGGATGCTGCTTCTGTATGGGGATGGATGTACTGATACTCTGGAGTTAATAATTTGATCAGTCAGTCAAAACATCTGATTCAATACTTTTTTGAGTGTGTAGATTCCTCTCAGTTGATAAAAAGAATAAAAAGATAATAAACTTGTTGTATGTGGCGTTTGTGTTTAGTTCTGGTTTCCTGTTTTATTTTGTAGTTTTCCTCGTTTAGTTCCCTTGTGTCTTGTTTGGAATGAATTATTCGGAATTAACATATTCTCCCACAAATTTACATGAAAATAATCATTCCAAATGAAGGTTTACATGAAACACGTCCTGACTTAATTCCTCTTTAGAGCGGTGGGTTGGGAAGGGTTCTGATTGGACAGACGGTGCATGTGACGTATGACGTATACTGGAAATAAACAAAGTTGGCTCCCTGCTTCTCGTCTTTTCAGTCGCAACTTGTAAAAACTACATAATAAGTACCAGTTTTGCCGTTATTTTTATTATAATTTTGAAGTACCAGGAATACAACCAGAATAAAGGTTTACATGACGAATTAAATAGATTGGAATTAAAATGTGAATAAACCAGACACATGAGAATTAAGTTTAATTCTGAATATAAATTTGCATTAAGAATTAAGTGTTTACATGGTCGTTTTTCATCAGTTCAAAACAGAATTGACTTTTATTGGGAATTAAACAGGATTTTAAACTCCCATTTAAACACATTGATTCATTAGTTCACCTGGTTTTCATAACACCTGTGTCCTGATCTGTTTCTGTTTGTATAAAAACTACTTGGCTTCAGTTCTCATTTGCCAGTTCATTATCTATTCTTCAGTTAATGAAAGACCTTTCTAAGCATTTCCTCTGCCTCCTGTCGCGTCATCCCGCCCCTAGCTCCACATCACCACCACCTCTCCACGACACAGCATGTAAAGCTCAGAAATAATGCATTCCTTCTGTATCACGACTCTAGCAGCCTATCATGTCATAATGTCATGATGATGCTGATACTGTTAGTGATGATGAGGTTTTGTGTTAATTTACCGGTTTAATGCAGGATTTCGCACAGTATATTTTCATTACATTTATCACATCTCTTTTATATATTGTATTTTCTCATTTTTTATTAATAAATATGAATAATTTTATCAAATAAACTGTAGTTTAATCATTTTAAAAAGATTAATTTTACCTTGTTTGTTTTTAATTTACCTATCAGTAAAATTTATTTATGTTCTTGAGTTTAGTTATATTCCATATTTCCATTATAATAATATAATTTTACAGAGTGAAACAGTAACAGTATAAGTATCAAAGAAAAAAAGGGAAAATGTTGGTATTGCCCATTACTAGTTGCTACAAAGTCAGGTTACAAAGCTGAAAAGTGACATTTTAATTAGACCAGACATATTATTATATGTGTACATTTACAATTAGCCAGTAGTTGACACTGGATACTCAAATAAGAAATGAGTTCATCGCGGTTTTAGATGTCTAAATGCAGAGTACATGTAGCTGAGACGTTCCAGGCATGACCTGAATCAGATGAACACAGAAATCAAATAACATAGTTTGTTTTGCAGGTACTAACTGTAAAACAAACAGTGGCTCTAAATGTAATTTTTCATTTACATTCCAGAAGAAAAATGTGGAAAAATGGGTAAAAATAAATCCTGACAGTTCATGCACTGTCCCTCTTCTTCCTTTTATTTTATTTTATTGACTCACAATCATAATTATTTGAATAGGATTGGTAACCCTTAGTTTGGAAGAACAATGCAGAACTGCTAACAGACAAGCTAACTAAGCTAAGTTAGCTGTTAAGCTAACAGCTACTTTCTCCATATAAAACTTTACAGCAGTGGAAGCTAACGTTGTATCATAGCATGTAATACAGAGTTGTAGTTACTGCTCAACATTACACGTTATTAGCATGCTTGTTTTGTACCTTTACATAGCATTTCATGCTCTTTATGCTTCTTTTTATTCTTGACCTTTATCATTTGGTTGTGTTAATTATGTAAAATGGCACATGAAAAAATCATAAAATGAATAAAAAGGGATGAAAAGGTTTGATATTTATACAAATCCCCATGAGATTTTTACACCATCTCATTGTTGCATCAGCTTTTTAACACTATTATTTCATTCAATTAAGGGATAATTAAGTATTTTACATTGTACTCACGCTGCCGTGAATATAAAAAGCTCTTTCTGTCCTCATTCTGCCGGCAGATCTGATCAGAAAACCTCCCTGTTCCTTTTTTTTTTATCAGTGCCACGAGTGTTTGATTCAACCTCGTCTCATTTTGGTTCAGTTTTTTTAGAAACCAGCGTGGTCGGATACGGTAGGCCAAAAGCAAAGTACTTCTAGAAAAAGAAAAAAGAAGCACGTTTCTGCTGAGCTCTTGAGATTAATTTGTACGTCTACGCCGACACAAGAGTGTTTATATTTAAACCTCCAATGGTCTCATTATTTATGAACACCCACAGACTTTCAGCACTGCCTGTTTTTGGTTAACGAACAAGAAAAACCAGGAGTAAAAGGAGTTTTAAGATCTTCCAAAGCGAACATGTGAGGAAAACCTGAACCTCCATGTGCCTGTCTGGAAGAGATAAAGTCCTAATTTTTTAAATGTGCGCTGGATGTTTGATCTTCTATCACTTATCAACAGTTTCTACATGTTAGTTCGAACATGTTTAAACTGCTGGTTGTGTTTACAAAGCTTGGCTGTAAAAGAAACAGAGGAGATGGATTTCCCAGAAGACGGAGGAAGTCATCTGACAGAAGCAGAGAGGTGAAAGGGGATGAACGCTGCTGAAATGAGGTGCAGATAACACAAGCAGACAGAAACATGAACACATGAAGTGTGTGTAGAGCTTCACGTCCCAAATATGTTTGACATCACTGCTGATCCAGATTGTTTTACTCAAACATGGAACACATGTCGACCATATCATCTCGTATCTGTGGAGGAAGACGTGAAGACCAGAAACAGAGGGTCTGGCACTGAAATATTATTTGTGGTGTCTAAATTTGTTTTTAGTCATGTTTGTCAGACATGATGAAGACTTCAGTATGCCTTTAAAGTTTCTCATGTAGCTTCATACACTTTTCCAACATCTCTGATTTATGGATATGTGACTTTGTTGTCCTGCATGTGGTGCGGATTCACAGAGACCCCCATGTTCTGGCGGTGTGTTAACAGGACGAGTACACACCGGCCGTTTGGAGCTGCTGCATATCCATTAGCGCCCTCAGCCTGACAGTGGGGTCACCAGCTGGGAAGAACCTGTGCTCCACATTTTGTGTCATGCTGCTGGAGATTAGTGGTCCTTTTTCATTGTCACAACCTAGATATCTATCCTGGACCATGTTCCTAGTTTTTGTTATCATTGGAGCAGAGATGTACGGATGCAAACAGGAACACTGTGGACGACAGACTGGACAAAAAAAAAAAAAAGATTATAAAAATTCTAAAAGTTAGATGTTGAACCATTTCATATATATATATATATATATATATATATATACTGCGATGGACTGGCAAGCTGTGCAGGGTGTACCCTACCTTTTGCCGAAAGCTTCCCCGCGACCATGGATTGGATTAGGCAGTTAGAAAAATGAATGAATGCATGAATATATATATATATATATATATATATATATATATATATATATATATATACTGCGATGGACTGGCAAGCTGTGCAGGGTGTACCCTACCTTTTGCCGAAAGCTTCCCCGCGACCATGGATTGGATTAGGCAGTTAGAAAAATGAATGAATGCATGAATATATATATATATATATATATATATATATATATATATATATATATATATATATATATATATATATATATATATATATGTAAGACACTTTCAACATCTACATATATATTTTATTCAAGCATTTATATTTATATACATAAAAGATGCTGAACTTTTCTTTGAGGAAATGCTGAAATTGGCTGCTCATTTTAATTATCTTTAGTATGAGTTTGTCCAGAGACGACTTCAGTAAGGGAACGTTAACATGAGTCTTTTTGAGTCTAATCTGAGTCTGTTTGCTTGGAAAGTCCGCTTTGTTTGGTAAAATGTGAATGCGGCAAATGAATTCTGATTTGGATCTAAGAAGCGGACTCGGCCCGAAACCTACAAACACGTGTTCCGGGTCTTTTTTTAAGTGGACCAAATACAGGAAGTGGATTACTAAAAAACGTACATAATGCATTTGACGTAGCATTGCATTGTGGGTAAATCCAAAGCGATGGCGTTAAGGGTCCTCTGCCTCATCTGTTGTTCATACTGCGTCCATTTTTGCAGTGTATTTCTGCAGTATACTTTCAGAAGACAAAATAAAAAACCCAAAACAGCCATAGTTTCGTCTCCATGTTTAACTTGTAGCAGTTTTCTTCTTCACGTGGGTCTCGTCCTCTCCTTTGGTAAATGCTAGTGCAGCTCCACCTTGGTTAGAATGGGGATATATTATTCTAATGGTTTGGCATGTTTGACCAAAGTGCAGCATGATGCCGACCTCAGTCCACATGGATACACCCCCTTACAACTGAGCCGAGTCCCCAATCGGACCGAGTCTAGCAGACTATCCTGATGTGAATACACCCTTAAACTACAGCTGTGAACGAGTTGTATCTGTGGGTGTGTTTCCATTACATCTAGAATTGCACAAATTAAACGTTGCAAAAAAAAAAAAAAAAAAACACCAATGGAAACACCTATATTTGAAGTATCACTACAAAGTTGTTACGCTCTCATGAGGTGGTTCTTCAGATCCAGTTCTGTTGAGAAATATACCATGGATGACCTTCTTTTGCGGTTATGTGTCCCTGGATGTCACCTGGGGGTCAGATACGATTGTTGGTTTAAAAAATCTATTAACATGAAAAGTTGAAAAAAATCAATACAAGAAATAGCTATATATATCTATATTTAAAACCTTTGTTTGTTCTTTATTTCTTTAGCCAACGTGACTCTCAGGAGTCACCAGAGAGCCACTTGCAGACCCCTGGGGAAGTGGAACAGGAAGGTCCAGTCTACCTGAAAGTTGCTTTCTACTTGAATACCTGACATATTTGACATCTTCTAATTTTGCTTTATGATGCCTGCCGTTGGATATTTTCTACAAATGGCAACCGTTAAAAAAGCTCCTGGCGCATCATTAAGGACATGATGAGTCAGGATAGGATGAACAGGTAAATATAAGAGAAAAAACCTAAAATTAGATAAATGCCTTGAATTGTTTTAAGTCTTTTCAATCAGAGTCTAATAAAACAGAATAATTTTTTCTTTACCTTTTTCATCCTTGAGCGTAATTTCAAAAGATTATTTAATTTTTTAACATTTCCAGGTGAAACTGAAGTGAACATAAATAATCAGTAAAGTCTGAAGGTTAACATGAAGGTTCACTCTTCATTTCCTGTTTCCTGCCGTCAAATGCGACACTTTAAAGCTGTTGTTATAAACCAAACAAACCTCGTTGTGACCGATTTTTTCCAGCGATGAAAGATGCAGGACGTCTTCTGATGCAGATGTTGCTGTCTGAACTGGAAACACTGGGATTTAAGGAACTGTGACCTGTCCAGGTAGGAAACTGTCCTCTGTTCTGACCTCTACTTAACTTAAAGCCTTTCTGAGACAAAAATCTTACAGCAGGTTAACTTCCAAGCTGTGAGCCACGAGGCCTTGCTGAAGCGCTCGGCTTAGCGTGAACCTGACCTTGATAATATTGACGAGGTCAGAGTCTGTCCTGCAGTAACAGGTAGGAATATTCTTCAATAAGCATCTAAAAGCTGCAGCAGAATAATAAAATATACAGAAGCAGAGAGCAGAGAGGCCAGAATCCTAACTGTCTGTGTACTCTGAAAACAGCGATGCCCCCTTATGCTGTTTGCACAGCTTCACACTGAGATCTTTGCTTATTTTTGCCTGTAAGTGCCCAGGAGTAATCAAATCCTAACTGAAATATTTTCTTTGCCGCCACTGCCTTTCTGCTTGTCGTTTTCCCTCCCAGGGAAGCATCCCGTCCGACCTTAACTTTCCCTCCAACTGGGGATTTATGGAAGATTAGGGAAAACTATGTAAATGGCATTGCTCCTGCAGAGTGGAGCGAAACATTATACTCCAAATACGAGAGGGACGAGGAGTCTGGAATAAAAGAGAACAGGAAGAGGGAGAAAAAGAGAGAGAGAGCATCTTTGGGAATTTCCTCTTGGAAATCTGTGGATTATCCCACTAGTTTTAATGAAAGTTGTCCGGATTAAAGAGAAGCCACGCTGGGGTGAGAACAGGGACCGAGCTCTGCAGAATGGAGAGAGGAGGACAATCAGATGATGAGGAGGCGTTTTAAAAACATGTCTGGGCCAAAGACTGTATATAAGAGATGGACGGAGCCTCCGTGACGTCACCTGTAGGTTTCTGAAGAGCTGAATTGAAGCTGTGTGGGCGGTTCCTACCGTCGCCATGTTAGCAGCGTCATGCGCGTCGTCTCGCCTGGAAAATACAAATATGGGCAAAGAGGTGGAGCTGAGAGGGGGGCTGTGAGCGTCATGGTGGATGATTGACATCGAGCGAACTCCAAGCTACTTGTAGCTAAAAGCTAACAGAGCTAACCCCGAGATAACGGGAGCTAACGGGCTAAAAACCGCGGTTGTTCTACGTCCTTCTTACTTGAAGCGGGAGATCGGGTACCTGTCAATCAAAAGGACACGCCCCTAAATATGCTGAATTTTTAGATTAAGTTTCTTTTAAATGGGTTGTCATGAAGGTAAACCTGACCTATTAAACCTAAAATAGATTTTTGTACCAGGCTGTAAACATGTTTATTTCTGCTGTGAAGTTGGTCTTTTTAACATGGGAGTCTATGGGGATTTGCTCTGTTTTGGAGCCCCTAGTGGATGAATGGGGAACTGCAGTTTTATGCACTTCCGCATAGGCTTCACTTTTAACCGCCGGAGGTACCCGCTTGGTCTGGGCCAATAAGCCGGGTGATCCCCCATCTAGCACTGCAGCTTCCCCCTCAGCCTGTCCACCATGACGCCTCACCTCCATGTCAGCCATGATGGCTGAGTGGGAGCTTGAGCACTTCCTTAATCAATCCTGCTAATAGAGCAGCGCTTTGCCAGCCACACACACACACACACATACACACAACTCAAAGCCCTGTCAGCTCTCATTCCTCCATCAGTTCACTGAGCTTCTCGTTCTCTGTGGCAAAGGAGGTAAACAGGTTTGACACATTGCTGTTGATACACCTGCACAGCAAAAACACATCGAGGACAGATTAGAGCACTGCTGCATGAAGTAGTAAACACACACACACACACACACACACAGGAAATTAGAAAGCCTGGAAAACACACTCGTGTCTCCATCAGAGGGATACAGGCGGACAGCTGGGAATGTCACACATCCACACTCAACAGGCAGACCAATAAAGACGACACGGCGAGGGCGAGTACCTGATAAGCGGTGGAATGTTTGGCGAAAGCACCTGCCTCCTTTTAAACGCAGCGTTTTGATGCCTGTCAGAGGAAAAGTGGCGCTTAATGCTGTGGCAATGAAGTGGGAGGAGTCAAACAACCAGCTGCTCATCGGCGTGACGGCATGAAGCGCAGCTGTGCGTGGCAGTGTGTGTCAGATGAAGATGTTCCCCGGACGAGGCCCATCAGCACATTCCAACCCGGCTGTTGATATCCGGCCACATCTGCACACTTGCTTCAAACAAGATTTTCTCCCTTCCCTTCCTCTCCGTCCGTCTGCATCTGTGAATACATCATATGTCTCGCTGTCCTTTTTTCTGCCTCTCTGTCTGCACACAAACATCTCAAACAGCTCTCTGTCCCCGTTCTCACCCACTGACCCGATCCACATGGCCTCAAGATGTTGCTGCTCTTCATTTGCATTCACTTACATGTCAAATACACACAAGGCCAAGAAAACTGTGGCGCTAATGCTGACCATACTTCATATGGAAGTTCAGAGGATGCAGCTGTTGTAGTGTCCTGCACGGAAAAAATAGCTTTTCTTTTCCCCCAGTGATGGAATATCAGGCTAAAGCAACAGCAGAAACTGGAGAAATAGCTCAAAAAGGTACCAGAGTAGTACCTGTAGTCATCCTCACCAGCAAGCATCAGGCTACTTCACAGAGATCTGCCTTTAGCACATGATAAAACCGTTAACTACTTTCTAGTTTTTGTTATTTTACATAAAAAGTATTTGGCGTTTTGCAAAAGCTTCCAATATAGAAACATTTTTTTGTTATGTAGGTAAATTTCCAAGTTCTTTCAGCGTTATCTTCACTCAGAAGACAATCTGAGTTCACAGACACCCACCCTGGTAAACACTGACATGAGAAGTATCACCTTTTCTTTCTCTAACTCCTCATACAACATGTAATCACATAGCACCAGCTCTGTGGTCACGTTCGACCTACACACTGGTTACCTGTTGCTTAGCTGGCCTTCCAGGTCATCGCTTCATGAATTATTCGAGGCGAACGTGAGCTTGGTGAGTGTCTTTAGGGTTGTCAGTCTGACGTCTTCTTAACGTATTATATCTAATACAGATTCTGAGACATTTGGCATCACTGTATGGTGGCAACTTTACTCAAAATCCTGTTGAAGACAATCTGATCAGTACCAGATAGCAGATAACACTGCAGTCATAAGCTCTCATGGCTTCTCTTACCACTGTTACGCTGATGACACTCAGCTTTTCCTCTCCTTTCCTCCGGATGACACAACCATCTCAATGAGAATATCAGCTTGTTTTGCTAATATCTCTGCATGGAGGAAGGATCGCCACCTTCAGTGCTCTGTCCAAGACAGAGCTCATTGTCTGCCCAGGCCAATCCTTCCTTACCTCCGCAATTAAGTGTGAGGCTTGATTCTATCACACTTGTTCCTACTTCTGCTGCCGGGAATCTTGGCATCATGGCGGATGACCAATTAACCCCCATGTTGCCTCAGTTGCCCGTACCTGCTGATATGCCCTCTACAACATCAAGAGAATCAGACCGTACCTGACAAAACACACGACTCAGCTTTTGGTTCAGGCTCTGGTCTCCCTAATCCAGACCTACACTCCCTCTCGACAGCTACGTTCCACTAGTGAAAGTCACTTCGTGTTACCACCAATATGTGAGATCAAATCACCAGCCAGACTCTTTTCCTCTGTTGTGCCACGATGGTGGAATGATCTCCCAAACTCTGTCCGCTCTGCAGAGTCCGTCCACTTTTAAGAGCAAGCTGAAGACTCAGCTCTTCAAGGAGCACTTCCACACTTAGTTTAGTATTTGTCAAAGGAGTTGGACAACTTAGTCCAGCTCTTTGCAACAAACACGATGGTATTAATTCTTTGTATTTTAACATGGGTAATATTATGGGGTGGGAAGGGGAAAAAAGCCTGTAGCACTTCATGTAGGGGCCTGCGTCAAACTAGACAGTCCACTAGCACCTTCCTACCATGTCCTCTACTGTTTGATTTCGTGCTTGTGTTGTTCTCACTCATATGTAAGTCGCTTTGGATAAAAGCGTCTGCTAAATGACTGTAGAATAGAATAGAATAGAATAACTTTAACATATCACATGGTAATAAATTGTAAATATTCCTGCAAAAATGGTTCATTCGTTTGTTAAATTTTATTAAAAGGCCTAAAAAAGACACAAATTTGAGTTGTCTTAACATCTTTTCTGGGTCGGACTCTAAAGTGTTAAAGCAGTTATGATGGAGAAGAAGGTCTCATACAAGCAGAAATCATTTTCCATAGTGTTCATTATTATTTCTGTTGTCAGAGCGACTTACGCAAAGAAACTTCTTCTATTTAATGTTAAACATAAAGTTCACTTCATGAATCACACGAGACGTTGGGTTGCGACTCCATTACCTGCCCGTCTGATAAAACGTTCTGTTTGGACATTAAGTTTAACTTCTGGGTTGCAGGAGCAGATTTTTCTGTGGTCATGATGTCAGAGGATGACGGCATCATGCGGGACAGAAAAGCCCATCATGACAAATCTCCATCATTTCACTCTGATTGGAAAGTTTTTCATCTTTTCTCTGCTTGGTTTAGAAAAAAACAGGTAAGTAGAAGTAAACTTGTAGATGCTCCTCATCTTCCGCCCAGTCCACACCCCACTGGATACCAGCCTCCCCAGTCCCTTTCAAAGGAAAAATGTTCGCCTGTAATCCATCCCAGCTGTGGCAGATTGCACGGCCAATTAAAGCAAAACTGTTTGGCTTGCCCCAAACGAGCCGACCACATGTTGCTGCACGATCTCCCCTTCGCTCTGCCTTCATCCCCAACGGGACCCCACATCCGCGGGGTCAGGGGTCACGGAGCTTGTCGTTTCTTCCTAAGTCGAGCTGGGAGGAAAACATAACGACTGCAGACAAACAGGACAATTAGCTGCAGCCTCAACTGAGCATCTCCAGCCAATCAGCCTCCCACGAGGTCAAGGAGGCTACGTCCCACATCCACACCTACAGTAGAGCTGTCAGCAAGGTGATGTGCCCACCCCCCCTTTACATGCTGATCATTCTGCATTATGTTTTGCTGGAGAGGGGCTGGAGGTTAAAACCACAACGTTATGATGCCATTATCCCAGAAAGTTGTGGATTTTGTGGAATGTGCATAGCTGGGAGGAAAGTTCAGCTGGGGAGGTCACCGCTTGAGCGGGTTATAAATTTATAATGACGTCGCAGAAGACGAGCAGGAGGAAGCAAAACAAAACTAAAAACAAATACAGGTCAACAGATGGGGATGCATCTTGTCCCTTCAGTGACTCCTGCATATAAGTAGCCACACACCTCCTCCATGGTGTTTGTTTTCCCTCTAAGCCCTGCTGGTGCCACCCCCCACCAAACATCAGGAGCATGAAATCGAAGCAGTCGAAGCTGTGCCCTTACTTCCCATAATGCTCAGCATAAACAGGAAATCTAATCACGACCGCACAGAAATGCAAACCCTCTTACTGTAAACACACATAAGCTTGCGCTATGCGTACAGCGGGGCATATACTGGGACAAAGGAAAGTGCCCATCATGGACCAGTCTCCCAGAGACACTAAAGCATTCCTGCTCTCTGAGGTCTGCACACCATCCAGCCGGCTAGTGGAAACAGATGCGCTAGATGTAACTATATTCTGTACAAGCCATGCGAGGCGCTTGGTATGGAAAACTGAGAGCGCTTGCGACTAATGACCATGCATCTGCAGGGAAGTGGGAACGGTGCGCAAAACAAATGCAATGAAATGCATGAAAACTCACACGCAGCTAGCATTCAGGACCAAACCGGAGTTGGCATGAGGGAAGACTTATGATTTAACACGGATACTTTGTGAAGCTGTTCATCACATGGAGGCGGACAGAGCGAGCACGCTGTCAGCAGTTGGACGGCGTTTAAATTAGCTGCTGCAGTCCACGCTGTGTGAATTTACACTGCCTCCTTTTTCTGCCACAAACAAAGGTGGAAAATGAGGAGACCAGTAGCGGAGTCACAGATGGACCGAACAACCTAATAGAAAACAGACGGTGTTGCTTTCCCCATTTGTTGTTTCACACTTTGATATGAGCCAGAGAGGGAGCGTGGCGGCAGGAATATCAATCCCAGATCTCTCCTTCCCCGCATCACTTTGCAGTCATCAATGCAGCAGCAGGATTCATGAGAACGAAGTCAACTGGCCGTCTCTGTTATAGCTGTTAAATGTCAGACGGAAATGAGAGCTGCTCATCAGATCCTCCGGGGGGGTTGAAGTTGTAAACCCGCTGTCTGATGAGCCTGATAGTCATTCAGTCCTTTTTTTTTTATATCTCCATACTAATGTCAGCACCTTCACCATTCTTCCTTTTCCCTGAGTTTTCCCTCCCCACTGCTCCACTCCCCCTAACTCCCCCCACTCCCCCACCACCACTCTGAACCTGCTTTCAATTCCCTCCGCGTGCTGACAGACACTCTCATCTGCGACCTTGCTGTCTTCCTGTGTTTCCACCGTTAGGGAGGTTGGAGGGGGGTGAAAGGTGAGAGGTCGGGCTTGTGCTCGGTGCTGTCTCGGCCTCTGTCAACACAACCTCTGCTCTGTAAAAGCATTTCCCCTGGAAAGAGGAGGGCTGAGGTAAAAATGGTTAATTAGCTGCAGTGTTGTTGGCTGACAGTCCGCAGAGCGAACACATCATTCCGAACATACCGAATCTGTCGGGCGCGACAGACATCGTAGGGGGGGTTGAGTCGATCACTGCTTTTTCTTGTGGATATTTTTCTGTTTTACTATTTTTATTAAAAGGTTGTGTAAGAATTACTTCTATCCATCGCCTCGTGTTTTTGAACAACGGCAGCCGTCATACAGCAGTAAGTCTGGGCGACGCTGATGAAACCGTGTCGTACTTCATGGAGAGTTCACTCAGGTAAAAAGTTGTCATTTCGTAAACACTGCATACTCCATCGCATCATTGGTCATGTTAGTCGCAAGTTTTCTCTCTTTTTCAAGGTGACTGTACGTACATCCTACACCCCCACCAATTTTATTTGTTAACGTTTAATTATATACATAATTTTCTTTTGATCACCTCCTAATGTCTTATTCTGTCTTTGTACTTCATCCTGTTCACGTCGTTTTACCGACAGCTTTAGCCGTTTCATAAATTCACTCCCATACAGCGTTTATTTGTGTGGCAGTCAGATTTCTTTGCTGTCGGCCATGTTTTTTTCTTCAAACTCGCCTTCAAACCACGTTACATGAAAAAACCCTCCTTGGATCGGCAGTCTGCAACATGTTTGCACCTGCTGTCCATTTACACGATCACACAGTAAATCACCCGCAAATTATAGTTCAGCCCCACGCGCACAATTCTACATTTCACGCCCATACTATGACTTGCACATTGGGACTTTAGAAGATCCGGCCCTTTGTTTACAGTGTTGTAAATTAAACAGAACATTGAGGCGCCTGCTTGGGAGAGGGCGGGTTTGTGTATCTGTTGGTGGACCCGGTGGTGTAACGCTTTGGAATAGCAACCACAAGTTTACATTTATTGGTTTATTTGTCTTTTTTTGCTTCTTTGTCGTAAAAACATTGATTTAGCTAAACTCAAGCTGTAGCCCCCCCCAAAGACGTTACAGAAACCTGTAAACTTTCAAAGGTTTCATGTGCTTAGGTTCAGCACTTTTGATGGTACGCATGCGCGTTAAGCAAAGCTATGCTATTCTAATGAGTATGCTAAACTGACAAAACACCAGTTTCCGGTTGTCCACCGGCCTGAAGGTTGGTGGTTTGAGTCCCTCTCAATGCACATCGTATAAACCTCATAATCTGACAACTGAGGCCAAACATGGACTGGAGTTTTATGAAATTTGAACTAAAATCATGTTAAAGG
Organism: Telmatherina bonti; assembly: GCF_933228915.1. Lineage (NCBI taxonomy): Eukaryota > Metazoa > Chordata > Actinopteri > Atheriniformes > Telmatherinidae > Telmatherina > Telmatherina bonti. The sequence goes on along the minus strand of NC_136627.1, from coordinate 6,728,044 downwards.
TATATTGCGTAACTTTTTTACCCTAAAACACCATGTCCCGGACAGTAACTATGTTTCCACTACATTTTTTAGCAAAATAAAAGCAATATTTGTAAGTTTTGACAAACTACAATTGTGATTTGGAGGTGTTTCCATTGAACCGTGTTCAGTGCATTAACATCAGTTCAGGTTACGAGATATTGTGAGAATGCAAGGTTAGCCACGTAGCGTTTTTTGGGATTTTCTACTTGCTGCAGGGAATTTGCTCCGGCTTTTAAAAGCTTGTTTCTCTCATTTTCTTTTCTAAAACTCTAAAAGTCGCTGTGGTCTGTTCCACACCGTGCCATCTTTATTGGAAATGAACTGGTCACGACCTCCCATGTCATGTCTGGGGATGAAAAAAGTGTTTCCATTACAACTTTGCAATACATTTCTATATCAAACCATCTGAAAAAACCACCTTGTGAGAGCGTAAAAACTTTTTAGTGATATTTGAGACTATTTTTTAAAATGTGGGTGTTTCCATTTGTGTTTTTTTTAATTGGGATATTTATTTTTAATGCAATTGTAGGTGAAATAGAAACGCACCTAATGACATCAATAATGTGCATTTCTAGAGCCGCTGCTACAAAACAACGTCTCAAGGCTGAGAAACCGACACAACAACTTTTACATCCGGGATGCTGCTTGACTTTGCAGCAGAGTTTTGCCTCACGCTAGAAAACGTTGTGGCTGTTTTTGAACACACAACGTCGCTGATTTCGTTTAGAAACACGAGACTATTAAAATAGAGAAAGAGACAAAATGTGAATTATTGTAAGATCGTCTTTTGCTAGCTGGAGAGAGCTAAAAGGTCAGGTAGGATGCAAGTCGATAAGGGACACATATCAGAAATATCCAAAAGTTTTTGTAGTGTGTCTTTAAGTGTTTGTTTGGATTCCCATCCTCAGTAACAACAACATCAAACTCAGCCCGAGCAGATGTGTGATGTCTCAGACATCTCATAACATTCCCTAAATCTGCTCTCACCTCAACTCTGACCTTCAACCTGTAACCTGGAGTCATCTGCAGGAGGAATCTGAACTCCTCATGTCTTTTCAGTTCCAGATCACAAATAAGGTCAAGCCTCAACATGACCATCCTGCGACCTCTGACCCCGTCTCCTCGGCCTCAGCCGTTTTATGAACTGTTCGATAATCTGCGATCAATGTAGTTTCATTTCCTTTCTAACGTAGCTTCTCTCCACAAGGTCAGAGTTCACGCTGATTATGTCCTCGTATTTGTCTTCGACACCAACCATCCAAATATCCCAGGATTCCCCGAGCGGCTTATTGTCGTGATTAATTGTTCCTGAAAGTACCAGCATCCAATCAGCAGCTGGTTTCCATGGTTACTCACCTCAAGCTACGTGAATGTTTGTGTGGCGGTGGTCTTTAGTAAGTTTAATCAAGTCCGACCCTGTGAGGAACCACACAACAAAATGTTGTGTGTGTGTGTTTGTGGGTGCCTGGCTCAGTGTGTGTGTGTGTGTGTGTGTGTGTGTGTGTGTGTGTGTGTGTGTGTGTGTGTTTGTTTTTGTTGTCTCAGAGTGTGGGAGAAAAAATATCTCAGCAGTAAGTGACAGAAGGGAATATGTTTTCCTTTCCACTGCCAGGAAAATGGAGGAATCTGCTTTAATGACTCCATCCATGAAATGGGAGTTAAAACACAATAATCATTAAGGTCGACCACACACACACACATACACACACATCTGCCCCATGAAAACACTTCTCAGGGATCCTGTCAGATGTATAAACACAGAAACATTCAGCACATTCAAACTGATGCCAGAACATTTAAATGAAAAGACAGTTTCTTTAGGTGTGAATGTTCGCAGCGACATAATCTGACTAAATCCACCTCCTCTTTATGTGTGTGTGCAGACTTTAGCTTCATTCATGCAGGAAGGGAAAAAATGCTAATACAGCAGTTAGACATATAGAAACTGCAGAAAAAATAAGGAAATGTGTGTATTTGTGTATATTTTTCTGCTTTAATGATCTTAGTCGGTGTTCTGTCATACATCACTGGAAAGCCTGATTAGTCAGCTTTACAACACGGTATAACCTGTCAGGATTATGCTTCTGTGGAAGGAAGAACGCAGCTAAACATGGACATATCACCTTCAAAACATGTCCCAGAACCCCCAGTAATTCCTCCTGTTGCTGTTCGGTTTTGTTCGGAGTGTCTTGATGGACTGGATGATTGCACTCTCCCACAGTTAGATGGAAAAAACGACACATATTTGCCATTTTTACACTTTATTCATTTTCTCAGGGAACTCAGTAGAGTAGAAAATCCAACACAGCTACAATAGCTGAATACGTCCTCCTCATGCTGGTCACATTACATCCCTGCAAGTGAGACGTCATTGGAAAGGTGATTTGATTTCATCAAAGACGAGAATTAATAAACCAAACACAAGTTTACATTATCTACACATAGAAACCAAATTAAATATGACTTCTATGTAAAATCTTGTGTGGAAATCTAAATAAAATCTGTGTAAATGTTTGTGGACTTTATTCAAACAATAAATGGAGTCTAAAGGTCTGAAAAAAGTTTTAAATCTGAGATTACCAGGCAACTTCTCGCTCCAGACTTTACCGTCTATGATCTCTCCACGCCTCCTTGGACGCACCACGACGGCTCGTTGCGACCTCAGAACATGCGGCAGGAACATGTAAATTCATTTTAAGTTTTTACTCGGAATAACCGTGACATAAGAAAATGGCTTTCCCCTTCCTGACGTCCACACAGAAAAGCACAGCTGTCAGATGATTTTCTTTCGCTGCTCTTTCCGTTCATGCCTGATGTTGAGTTTTCTTCTCTCATCTGTTGCCATGGCAGCTGATGGTCCCCGTGGATGAATCCTCTGATGCGTTTCTGTCCACTCGGCAGCCTCTTTCTCTCTGCCTGCTCATCTCGCCGTCGTTTTAACCTTCACCCTCTGTCTGTCTGCGCTTCTCCGTCTTTCCCTCCTCTCTCCTTTTTTCTTTCATCATGACTCTGTTTTTCTTCAGAGTGGAGTGATGATAGCTCCCATATTTCCCCGTCCTCACCGCCGCTCCCTCCTCTCCCTGCCATGTCTTTCCATCCTGTGTTGCCTCACTGGGTCAAACCAGACAACACAAAGTGGTTTGTACAAGGACACAACAGATTACAGATGAAGTATGTTGTTGCCTGTTAGACTGCAGTGTTGTCATGTTTCTGTTATTACAGGCCATTTTCAGGTCAGGGTTGACACATCACAGTCTCAACAAAGAACTCATGGTTTGGGAATAAGTCATAGCAACAAGGCAGAACATACTTTAGATAAGAGGACTTACTCTACCTCTGAAATGATCTCAGTGATCCGGGACATGTGGCTTTATCAAGCTCTAACTGGAAGTAATGGGAACCATTAAACAGAAAAAACCTGCATGGGAGAAGTGTCATGAATGTTTTCAGCTGAAATGGAAACACACAATAAGAAAGAGGTTTTAAACACTGTGAGCTGCAAAAACAACGAAGATGCCATGATGGTTTCACCAAAAATACCTTCTGTTTACGTCACAGGTCAGCGATGCATCACCGAAGTCTTCTGCCGTCCGTCCACTTGTCTTCGTCATGAAGGGTCCTCTATGAGTGAAAGGATTGAAAGGTTATTGATCAAGAGCTGATTAAACTCCCGAAGATACTTTACAGAACAGGCAGATTGTGAGACTGATGTGTCCCTCAACAACAACCATCCATTTTGCATCCTCAATCTGCTCCGAGCTCTCTCCAGTCAGTAAAAGTCAGTCTGATGTTGACTCTCTTGTTCTGTCCCTTTGTCTCTTTTTCTGATATTGTTCCCTTGCTGCAGATTTAAAACTACCAGCGTGTTCATAGCCAGTTGCTAGCATGTGGTACAGTTTGTGTAGTAAACCTCAGCTGTAAGTGATGAAGTGTCTTGGAACAAAAAGGTTGTGAGGTGTAGTATTTCTGCCTCGGGATGTAGCTGGCAAAGATGTTTCCAGGAATGTACATAATAACTATCACTGTGTCATCAAAATGTGTCAGAAACAAGGCCAGAAAAATGACGTAGTGCCACTTTAAGGAAGCTTTAATGCTTCCATTGTGTGATGGTCGTATCAACGGCCACACATCGGTAACTGCGAGCACCAACACACTTTCAGTGATTTAGTTTTTTCTTTACATTCTTTAGACTCAGTTGAAATGCTTTAGTTCCTTTTTGTTAGCGCTGACACTGAGGAGCCGTTGTGTTTCTAACTGTTTGCTTGTTTTTTGTTTAACCTTATGTTTCTTCTGACTTGTGCTGAAGGGAGCAGTTTAGACACTAGGGGGCAGGAGTGTGCACGAGAGGAAAGCCAGTGGACAGGAAGTGCCATGGGCCCTTTTTAAACCTTGCCTTCAGAAGGGGAGATCATTAATTCAATTTATTTTCTTTAACTGTATGTTATATTCATTTTTTCCACTTTTGAGTTGTTCGAATTTTCTTTTGTTAGTATTTTTGTTTTGAATAATTAAACAAACTTTTAGGTTTTGTTTCATTGTTTAGTTTATTGGTACGTTGACATGTCACCCCGTTGGTTTTGTGACTGGTCTGATCAGCCAGTGTTTAAGTTCCCATTTGTTTCTTGACCAGCTGCTTTTTGTAAAGATAATCTTGGTTTTGTTACCTCATCTGTTAGTTTAGTTATTTTAGGACTTTGATTTTTACCTTTTTTGAAGGCCTTTTTGCTTTTATGTAAATATTACTTTGAGCAAATAAAAACCCTTTTCTTTTAAAGCCGCTTGTGTTCGTCTTGCTTTGCAGGCTTGGTCCCTCACACACCTATAAGTCCTTCATGCACAGCTCTACGTGAAATAATCTTGTCCCACAGTACTTTGCTGCACCATTCAAAGTGACGCTTGACTATCTTCTCATCCATTTATTAATTTTCCTTACTGCTGAGTCTAGTTAAGGCTAGCAGGGAAGCTAGAGTCTATCCCAGCAATCATCAGGCGAGAAGTAGGTATACCCTGGACAGGTTGCCAGTCCAAAGCATAGAAACAGACACTTGTTCACCCTCACATTCATTCCTAATGATTATTTAACCTAACATGCACGTCTTTGGACAGTGTGAGGAAACCAGGGTGTCCAAACAGAAAGGCCACTTCTCAAACCCCCCCAAACAGCGACCTTCTTGCTGTGAGGCTGCAGTGCTAACCACAACGCCGCCACACAGCCCGGGCTGCTCTGACTAAGATAAACCCGCTGTGACATCTTTTTTCAGTTACCTATATGCCAACATTTCTATCAGGATCTCAGTGAAACAATGAGGTCAGATGAATAACACAAAGACATCAGTAGTTTCAGTCCTGAAGATCAACATTAGCCAATAGAAATCTTCCTGTTTCCCAAGTGAATAAATCTCTTCTTCCATCTTTCTTTAAAGCCAAGATGATTTCCAGGGAGAGACAGACACTGAAAGGTTTTTTAGCGTGTTTTTTTTTTTCTTCTTCACTTTTTGGTCTTTAGTACCTGCTTAAAAATAATTCTGATTCAAGTATGCTAAGTGGAACATCTCAGGATGTACCTGAGTGGCTTAAGTGGTTCTTTTATTATCTCCTTTAATCATATAATGTGGATTCACAGCAGCTCTCCAGACATTTTATCTGAAGAATCCAACATCCTAGTTATTCTACACTCCTGAAAAAGCAGTGTCAGTCTTCTTCTTTCCATCTAACAGAAGGGAGGGTGACTGCAGGCTTCAGCTGGTTAGGATGCTTCAGCTGACACACTGGACTTTACTTTATGAGAAGAAAGGACAGTAGGACGTCTGACAGCTGTCTGCAGCAGAAACAGCCAAACGGCGGCGTTTCTCTGGTTCGCAGTCCAACCATGCTGAGTCCACAATGTTGCTGATGCTTTAAACACCTGTCCTGTCCTTAAAGACCAGTACCCTGCAGGTCTTAGATGTTTCCCTGCGCCAATACACCTGATTTAAATCCAAATGACCCAGCAGCTTGTTGATGAGTTCTGCAGAATGACCGTTTAGTTTGAGTCAGATGTGCTGAAGCAGGAAGACACGTAAAGCCTGCAGGACGACGGCCCTGGAGGACTGGAGTTTTACATCCTTGTTTTAGATGAATGAAGGATGGTTGGATTCTCCTTCCAGCTTGTCCAAAGAGAACGCCAAAATGCACAAAGCTAAAATAAAGTTTAGCGGCGAGGCATTAATGGTCACCTGCAGTTCTGCACCACGTAACGGAGAAAGTGACTGAAGGAAAGCAAAGCCAGACCACCATACCGGATTTTTCTTGAAGAGAGTTTTATCATTAATATTTATTTTTTTCCTCATTTAATTGAACTAATAACAAACTGCCATTGCAGTGGCTCTTGTCTGGGTGGCTAAGGGGTCCTACAGTGCAGCCGCATGGCTGCGGTTGGTTCCCCATCCTGGCGTGTCTGGGCTGGCCCTGTGGTGGCTGCCTCTGTCGTCTGGTGGCTTTTAGTGTGGATGCATCCCAAAGATACCGTTTCTTCACATAAAGTCAAGCCAGATTATGTTTTTATAATACTAAGAGACAATAAAACCATGGGGGGGGGGGGCGCTTTGGTTGTGTGTGGGGCTATGTGTATGTGTGTTAGAGGTGTGTGTTTTATATGATCTTACATTCTCTTGTTTATGCTACTAATGTATAAAACTGCTTTAGAAATAAAACTTGACAGATTGATTGATAACGTGACAAATTAGAACGAAGGTCCAACATGATGACAATTCTGTGGTTGTTGCTTTTGGTATCCAGGCAACCGTGTAGGAAACCTGATGAAACCAGACCCACAGGAGTGACGTTGTTGCTAACAGTCTGCAGGAAACTTCGTCCCAATTGTGTCCAGACAGACGTCGTTCTCCCAGTTCAGGTTTCCATGGTTACGGCTTCTGCCAATCTGATTGGTTGACTGAGAGGCAAGACCAGCAATGTTTTAAGAATAAAAAATGAAAAATAAAAACAAAGTGGAGTTGAGTTAGTCTGACTGTGAGTCTGTAGAATCTTACACTTTTTATCTGAATGGAGGAAAAACTGTTTCAATGCAAAGCTTGAATATAAACTCTGATTCCAGGAACATCAGATAAAATGTTGGACCCATGTTGATGGACTTCCCTCTTCAGCCAATTCAACATGAGTGTGAAAAGCAAACAGCCAGATCAATAGAGAAGGCGCTCGGCTGAGATCCATCGTTACTCCTGAGCCAGCGCTCGGTCCTGTTGCATGTTCCCAGGAGTTCTGTCAACTCAACGTCGGCGCTGGCGAGAACATCGCCATGTCTGTCTGCTGCCGTCTGAGCTCCAGTTACACTCCTCTCCCCAAAAGTCAGCCAGGAAAAACAAATGACATCCTTTTTAAAGTTTGGAACCAGCAGCCAAAAAATCTTTTCCTCCCCTTCTCTTCCAGTTTGGATCGTAATAGATCCATCAATGTCGGCCTCCTAGTCTGAGCCAGTTGTTCTGCCCGACTGTGATTTGATGGTTTCCATGTGAGTGTGTATCCTCATATGTTATAACAAGAGCTGCAATCAGGATCGGTGTGTGAACGGTGGCTGACATCCTGCCTGCAGGCTCACACACATGATGAAAACCTGCGAATAGATGCTTCGCCGTACTGATGTAGGCAACATTTTCACGGCGGGCACACCCAGTGCCGCTTGCGCTGTCATCCTTCATATCATATCGTGGTGTCGCATCAGCAGCAGCAGCTTCAGCCTTCAGAACGGAGACGACACTTCCGTGGGGAGCTAAAACGGTCCTGTCGTCCCCAATCCCAGCTGAAATCCATACAGTTCTGTGGCTTCTGCCTCGGGAAGAAGCTGAGGGGACAAGACGGCAATCTGGAATAAAGTGAAAAATTCCACAGAGAACAAAAACCATTCCAGAAATAGAGTTTTTCACAGTTAAACGCTGAAGAGAGAGGAGTGCCGCTGGAGGGATGATGAAAACTAATACACTGCAGGGGTGGAAAGTTGGATTCCTGAAGGGTTGTAAATCAACGCAGCGATGAAATGACTGAACAAAGTCCCACCGCCCAACCTGCTCTGAGGTCAGCTGGGTGCTGTAAAGAAACCGAAGTTCAAATAAACTCTGAGCCGCCTCAACAAGCAGAAGACTGTTCTTGTTTTTACGTGAATTAACTGAATTAAAGTCCTGAACTCAGCTTTTTAGCGCAGGTGAAAGTACGCCAGAGTCTCTGCAAACACAAACGGAAGACTGGTTCAGCTCCTGACTTCTTTATGTGAAGTTTGCTGGTGTCTGACTGCTGTTAGAGGAGCTTGTTAGAATCATAAAATGCTCCGTTTAAACAGCAAAAAGAAGAAGTTTCTCATCCTCTGAAGCTAATCGGAATCCGTTCAGTTTGGCTCACGCAACTATTCCAAAATAAAAGCCCTTTTCAGCTTTGTTAGGGTTGGTTCAACCATCCGGTGACACCAGAGGCCTGTACTATGAAGCTGGATTTTAACGCTGGGTTTTCTGTATTACAGCGTTTGTTCACTTTTACTACAATATATTATCCTACTTACTTCTGCTGAACGGTTAACCTGCTCCAGAGCAGGTTATGTTCTGGATCAAAGAGTATAAACCCACCAACTCTTGACCAATCACGTCTCTTGGAAAGTTATGTGATACGTCCAAAAAGCCCAACTGGAACAGGCGTTGCCTGATTCTGCGCTTTGGAGGCGTGGCTTCGGGGGCAAAGTCTGAAAAGAGGGCTTTACTTCAGAATTGTGATTTTCCAGGAGCTCCTATCCTGCCTTAAACCCTGCAACTTTCACACTAACAAAAAGACCACAGAAAATGTTTCTCCGTGTTTTTCCATTCGCTTTGGACACAAATTAACACTTTTTAGCAAAATGTTGAAATGTTAAAAAAAGACATTAATAATAATGTAAAACAGAGAAACAGTTGTGTTATAATAAACAATTATTTTGGGTTTTACACACCAAAGCCAACTGTTAGAGATGCTCAGGCAGGTTTATCTCCACACTTTTTTCAAGAAATTTATCAGTCACTTCAAATTTACCTCTACTAAACTGTAGAGCAGAAACTTAAAGGGTTAACTAAAGTAAACTGTGGTGAATTCATCAGATTACTTCCTGATTCAGGACGTGTCTTCATACATTAGGGTCTGAAGAAAGAACTGAGTCCGGTCACACTGACCTGGGATCTGCTGTCTCCTCCTCACACTGCACAACATCACACTCTCTTTCACACACTCAGAGATTCTCCCGAGGCATTCGACTCTGCTCTGAACTCACTGTCGCATAAAAAAACGCAATGAACGTTTCATTTGAAAGATTTCATCGAACAATGAAGACCAGGGTTTATAGGAAGAGAAAGCTAGAGGTAATATGATGAAACATGAAAAATCCGGCTTTCATTGAAAACAAACAGGCCAAACTCTGCAAACAGACGATGTTATGCTAGATTTCCATCGTTTGATCAAATCTGCTGCAGAACTTATAGTAATCAGATTACGGTCATCTGTTTGGTTCAGGTCCACAATATGCAGTCATCTTTCTTCTTCTCTGAGCAGTAAAAGGTCAGCAGAGCAGGATGTGATCTGAAGCTGTGTGACAGATGTACACACAGATGTGTGCACACACAGGCATTTAATAACAATTTCAGAAAAAACGCATTTATGTCTCAGAGTTTGATCCACAACAGAACATCCACTCGTTTAAAATCCCAAATCCAGCTTGATTTACCACTCTGGAGGAGCATTTTCATTTAGATTTAATTTCCCGCAGATGGACACACCAGCCTGAAAACACTACACACACAAAAGACGTAAAACTTGATCAATGTGGATCATTACTTACTGTTTTTTAAATTTCCATCTGAATATCTGATCTGATGCACTATTTTTATTGCAGAATAATAATTACACATAGAAAAAGAAAGTAGAAGAGAAAAAATGTTCATTAATCCAAAAAATTTACATATTTTTAACTTAGGAGATCTTAGTTATTATATTAGTTGTTATATATTCATGTTCTGTCCTGCATTGGACCTGAAGAAGCCTCTGACATAGCACACTGCTGTTGTTTCCTCATTGTGTTGTATAAAGGTGTGTTGTTGTTGTTGTGTTGTTTGGCAGCATTCTTCTCTGCAGACAATCAATCTGCAGGACTCTTCAGACCCATTTCTGCTCGACACAGAAGATGGAAACACAGACACAGTTTCGTCCATCTCCTGAGTATGTCACATGCGCAGTTTTGTCCGTTTTCAAGGAGCTCAGGGACTCATCACATGGCGCAGAAAATAGAGCAAAACCACCGAGAACCACAGGGGGGCAGTGTTGAGGTGAAACGCAACCAGCAGAAGGAACCAATCAGAGAAGAAGAGAAACATGAATTAGATGATGCAGAAACTGCCAAATGAAAGGGAGACAAAGAAGAAGCAGAAGTTCAGAAGAACAGCAAAAAAATATGTGAGTTTGTTCTTCTGGCTTTTTTTTTTTTTTTTTTTTTTTTTTTGGATGGTTCAAAACAACTTTATTGCGGCGCTTCACTGCTACGAACTGGTATCAAAAGGAGGAAGTAGACTCTGAACTCAGCACTGCCCACTAATGGATGAACTGACTTGACAAGCATGGCAACGTAAACGACACATGAAGGTTTGAGAGTGGTGACGTATGAAAACGTCCACATTTACATACATAAGGATAAGCACAATAATTCACCAACCCAGTCATGGTGGAAATGGGAATCAGTTTTGCCAACAGGGTTTTTGTCTCTGCAGAGATGGATCTGTGGGCATCAGCAACAGTCCTAACATGTTATTATGAGCATGGAAAGGATGGAGATCCGTGTCAGTGCACTTTAAAAAAAGAAACAAGTTCTAGATGCTGTGGATAAAATAGCTTTTAAAATTACATTAAGTTTGATTAAACTATATTTCATTAATCACATTCATCAAATTATCTACGCATATACCTGTACATAAGTCAAATAGCTAGAATTATGTCACATATATTTGTATACCTGCGATGGACTGGTGAGCTGTCCAGGGTGTACCCTGCCTTTCGCCCAAAGACAGCTGGGATAGGCTCCAGCTTCCCTGCGACCCTTTGTTGGACTAAGCGGTTAGGATAATGAATGTATGAATGTTTCTATACTTTGTACCTTTTTCTGGCTTTTCTTACTTTTTATCGACATAACACAATCTCTCTATGTATCTTTTACCTTTGTAGACACAATCATCACAAATAATGATCCCTTTTACCAATAAACAAATAAACATTGTGTTTATCATTTGGTGACTAAAGACCTTCCTCCATTTAAAACCATCCAGCTTCTGGTTCATTAACCAGTGAAGGATGTCATGGTGACGATGTTCATGTGGCTTAAATAGAATTTTAGAAAGCAGAAAATGCAGAGCAGCGTCCATCCATCCGTCCATCCATCCATCCATCCAACCTTCCATTATCCATCTATCCATTGTCCACCCACCCAATCATCCATCCATCCATCCTTCCATCCATCCATCCAACCTTCCATTATCCATCTATCCATCATCCACCCACCCAATCATCCATCCATCCATCCTTCCATCCACACACCCACTCCTCCATCCATCCATCCATCCATCCATCCATTCATCCTTCCACCCACACACCCACTCCTCCATTTATCCATCCATCCATCCATCCATCCATCCATCCATCCATTCATCCATCCAGCATGGCTCTATGATTGAAGTGTTTCCAAATTCCAGAGAGGAATGAGCATCATCTGTGAGTGATGGAGGAGGAGGAAATAAAAACCAAAGAAGGGAGAGTCCTTCTCCTCCTCCTCTTCCTCCTCCTCCTCCTCCTGTTCCTTCCATCAGTCTGAAGCACATTAATTGAGTTTGGATAGATTGAGGATCGATGGTGGGGAGGCCCCTCCAGTGCTCGGTGGTAAGAGGGATTAAAATTTGAAAATCAATTAGTTTTGTGTCTGAAAAGCCTTACCTCTGCGGGAAAGGAAAATCAATTAAGGAAATTCAAAGTTGAAGGAGTGACAAGAAAGTCATTTCCAACGAGGGTCGGTGCTTTCATCTCTCCCAGAGAGGTGAGTGGCTCAAGATGATGTGGGGCCTTCATCTCTTCTTTGGAAGATGTTTGCTTTGTAGAGGGGTTCTCCAGAGGAACCTGACCTTTGAACTGTCGGCTTCTGAAGTGTGAGACTCAGACTCACCTGGCTCAGCACGCTGCCATGACACAAACACAGTTATTACCCAGATCCACAGTTCAGATATGTACAAAGAAAATCTCCAGATGTGAAATATCAAACAAACAGAAGGTAAAACCTTCCATTTCTCAGCCTTTCATCATGTAAAATCTCATTTTTATTTCTCAGTCGTCACACATTAGACCTAAACTCCAATCTCTGAAAAGCCTCAGAGCCTCAGCTCCTAAACATTCATTCATCCATTTTCTTTACTACTTAGTCCAATTAAGGGTCCTAGGGATGCAATCACTGGGCAAGAGGCACGTTACACCCTGAATTTGTTGCAAGTCCATTGCAGAGTTGCTCGTAAACATGTGGCAAAACTAGACAAATGCTCACTTTAACAAGGAAAAAACTCTTCATAAGGGTCATGTCTAGGAGTGGAAAAATGATGATCTGGACACTGCAGTCATTGAATGAATCATGAACTGCTCTATATATCGAAGTATTCTACAGTCAGATGTGAGAACTTGTGTCTGACAGCTAAAGCTTGGCTGAAACCATCTCATGCAACAGGACAATGATCCCAAACACAACCGCAGATCTACAACAGAAAAGAATCAAGATGTTGATGTAATCCAGTCAAAGTCCAGACCTCAATCTGGATGAAGTGTTGTGGTCTTACCTTCAGATAGCTGCAGAAATCAATACTGAAAACAAACTGAAACAATGATGGAAAGAAGAGTGGAGGAAAATTCCTCTACAACCAGGGGAGAGACTGATAACGCCAAACAGAAAATGGATACTGCAAGGTAATGTTGCTAAATGCGCTTGTACAAGCTGCTGGATCATGAGGTGGATGCAGTTGTTCCACACTGATTTTCAGGTTTTGCTCAACAAAAAAATGACATAGGTCTAGATCTACTAAAGGTTTACATGTACTCACTGCACACACACAAAAAAAAATTACAAACTGATTTGCTAACAGCGTGCACCAAGGGTCGCATCTTTCAAAGGTGTAAAATATCACGTCTGTATCCGTTTAGTACATCTGTCACAATGGTAATTCAATACAATAGGGGTTGTTCACACCCTATTCTGTGTGTATTGGGAGGAGAAAATGTAAATATATTCATTGTGGTCTATCAAACCTGAGAGCAACTTTGCTCATAGAAACTATGTCTATGTTAGAGTGCATTCACATCAGGATAGTCTGCTAGACTCGGTCCAATTGGGACTCTGCCCAGTTGTAGGGGGGTGTATCCATATGGACCGTGATCGCGTTTATGCTGCACTTTGGTCAAACGCGCCAAACCATTAGAATATTATATCCCCATTCTCAGCAGAGGTGGCGCTGCACTGGTATTTAGCAAAAGAGAGGACGAGACCTGCGAGTTAAACATGGAGATGTCATGTTTTTGCCACCCTGATCTCCTGGCGCTCATCATTGGTAACTCGATCCACCTGCTGGCTTCCTAATTGCCTCTGCTACCTCATTCAGTTCACCTGGTTTCCTTTTCTCTCACTGCCTACTTAAGCTCCCTCCAATCCCTCCTTTTCTGCCAGATAATAATCAGACCTATGTCTAGTTTTGTTCCAGCGTTCTACGGATTGATCCTCAGTTGCCGACCCTCTGCTTCATGCCCCCTGGATTACCCTCCTTGCCTTGCCCTCGACGGACACCGCAACTTTTCGGATCTTCTGGTTACCGACCCTGCCTGTCTTTGGATCTCTGAGCCTTGTCGTTGCCTGGACGAGTATTTTGCCATCCTGTTTACCTCCCAGCTGTTGCCTGGTTTCTTCTGCAGACCATTCCCCCGGACTGATCTTCTGTTCATACTCCTCCACCAATAAACTGGTCATTTGTCCAGAACTCCCTGTGTGTGGCTGTATTAAGGATCCTCAGGGTAACTCATTACAGGAGACAAAACTATTGCTGTTTTGTTTTTGTTTTTTAAATTGTGTCTTATGCAAGTATACTGCAGAAATACACTGTAAAAATGGATGTAGCATGAACAACAGACGAGGCAAGGACTCTTAACGCCATTGCTATGTATTCACCCACAATGCAATGCTACGCTAAATGCAGGAAGTGACTTTTTGTAGTTCGCCTTCTGTATTTAGTCATAACAGACCGAGACTTGTGTTTGTAGGAGGACTGAGTCTGCTTCTTTGATTCGAATCAGAACTTGTTTGGCACATTGACAGCTCCCTAAACGAACTGGACTTTCTGAGGAAAAGGACTGGGATTCGAATCAAAAGCTGATGTGAATGTGAGGACGCGCAATTTGTCTGCCCAGCCCTCAGCAATCAATTGCCCAACCTGTTACAGTGTTGTGGTGCCGGGACTGCAGGTAGACTAACTCAGGTCAATCAAACACTGGAATCAAACCTGTAATTGTATTGTTATGTTGCCTAGCAACCTAACATCTGACTAAATTCTCTTGGTCTTTAATGTATTGTTTATTTAGGGAAAGCGCAGAGAATGATTTCTTAATCATCATCAACTTTCTAAAGCATTTATGTTTTACTTCCACAGACTAGAGTCCACGTCTGGTTAAACTGGTGTGAATGTGGGCCAGTTCACCAGAAAGCACCAAGGTTCCAAGACTCCAGAATGGATCTGGAGCCAGAATCAGAACAGCGTCCCATGATGGAATAACAGACAAATAGTAATCTCTAACGTAACTGAGTGCTGCTACAGTTTTTCCTTGGTGTAAAAGAAAAACAGGAAAATATGTGAGAAGAACAGAAACCTTTCAGTTTAGAGAAGATAAAAAGCTTTTTTTAACTGAAACTGAACAATCGTTCATTTCGTTTCATTTTCTAAAAATCCTCATAATATTGCACTGGTTTTAATTACCCTGCAGCCACAGCGGGTTTTTAATGAGCACCACTTCAAACACACACACAGAGTAGATAAAGGACCTCTTATGTCAGCGAGACAGAAAGGAGGGAAAACTCCTCCACTCTGCTCCCAACAAAAGAAGCAAACAAGCTTTGATATCGGTGAAGAGACGTCCCTCAGATGGAAGTAATCTGTGTGAAGACTGAACCATTTCCTGCACTCATCCTGCAGCAGAGGTGAACGGAGAGAATGATGGAATGAAAAGAAGGGCACAATAAGAAAAAAAATTGGGAAAGATGAGATGAGAGGAGAGGGGAGGGAAGGGGTGGGTTGGGGAACTGAGGGTGAAATGAAGACAGCATGGAAGAAAAATCATCTTATCCCAAGTATCTGCACCTGAGAGCAATTTGTCCCAATTTCTGGAGCCTAATCACAGAAACAGCGAGGCAGAGTGGCAGCGTTGGCAACGCTAACCCTAACCCTCTGGAGGGAGTTAGACACGCTGATGATGTCTTCTGGGAAAGCTGCAGGGGTCTTTGAAGAGATACCCAGCGATCCTCCACTCTGCATGCCAGACCAGAGGAGGGGGAGGGCTCTTAGGTCAAATACATCATGTGTGTTTTACTCCACAGGCTCTCTCTTGGTGTGGGCATTCGACATTTTCCATTTCTCCCCTCCTCTTTTTTTCTTTCCCTCTTCTCTTCTCGTGTAAAATAATTACACTTTCTTTCTTATCTGTGTCGCAAACGTTGCCTTAGCCTCTGGACTGCAGCCAAAGCTGCTTTGCTATGATTGTTTTGTAACAAAAGCTGCTCCCAAATTAGATGAGATGATGGAATGAAGGCTGGAGATGGAGGAGGAGGAGGAAGAGGGAGGCTTGCGGTCAGAAGAGTTTGCTTAAAGCGCTGAGCTGTTATTGCAACGGGCGGCTCAGGAATGTAACCGCCGACTTCTCCAACCAAAGAGAAACAGAGAGGGGAAAGGAAAGAGAGGCGGGCTGGTGAGCCAGGGTGCCACCAGGCAAACCACATTATGTCATCACAGCTCTATGATCTGCTAATAACCAAATCTTATTGAAGAAAAACACTCTGGTTTCAATTTGACTCCATAAAAGATGTTTAAGATAGAAGTTTCATAACTGGGAATGCTAACAAGTGCTAACAGTCAAAGTACGAGACAGGCTAGCAAATCAGGAAATGTCCACATGTCTTAATCATGGTCTCTAAGAGCAGACCTGTTTACATTTCCTGTTTCAGGTGTCTAAACATTACTAAGAATAAAACAGTGTTATTGCAACATGTGCAAGGAAAACAGAGACTGTCCTCCCAAAAACCTCTGTGTAGCAGAGAGTTTAACATGAACGGTTAATCCAGGTCAGTGTCCTCGGGACAGACGTAACAAGAGGCTTTAAACCTCTTTAAACACCTCTTTAAACCCTTAAAGCCAGGATGAGGGGCTTGCCAGATTCAAATGGATGAATCAATGTGCAGACCTTGATAAGCTGTTGGATCCATTTCATTTGAATCAGGTGCGCCGGAGCAGAGATTTATGGTAAACCTGCAGGATTCCAGCCTTCAGGGACCAGGGTTCACTGCCCTGCTTTAAAGCATCATGTTGCCTTGTTTAAAACTCTGCTTCTGACCTGGTTTGATGGCACACCAATGTTCATTATCCCCGCTCCTGGAGTTGGGGTTGTCTTGTAGCATTGTGAGGTGTAGCTGAGACACTACACCTCACAACCTTTATTTAAGTTAAACTCTAACAAATGGATATTAAGATACTGGCTGTTGGAATGTGCACTGAAGTTAATTCAGGAGAGAAATCCAAGAGAACTTTATCAGAGGATGCAAGGAAAGTGACAGAGCAAGAGAGAAGACGTGAGTCAACATCACACTGACTTTTACTGGCTGGAAAGATCTCAGAGAAGAACTGGGATGCAAGATGGATGCCGTTATGGGCCTAAAGTCAGAAAATCTGCCAAAGTTTAGCAGTGATGCTTTAAAAACTGCAGTTTGTTTTGATTTCATTCGGGTGTTTTACATGTTCAGCTAAGACTTCGTACTTCAGCTACATATTAAGTTTGTTGACGACTGTCCTTGTTTTATTAAGGATATTATGATGCAACTTGACAGTATTTGAAAGTTGCTTGGCAAAAAAGGGGGCAGAGAAAGTGGTTGGTATTAATCAGAGGACCTGAGCTGAGACACAAACCAATCAGGGAGCTTTAGCACCTTAATCTGCTCCATCGGCTGAGCTCAGCAGAAAAGCAGTTCTGTTTCCACCATACTGTGCCCAGCTGATTTATCTGCATGCTAACTTCTGTCTGCACAGAAAGGCTGATTAAGATGTGTCGCATGGTTTGAATCAATACGTAAGATTAATAAAATATCATTAGGTCTGCCAAGTTTAAAGAACACTGCAGCACTGCGTCAGACTGAGTCCAGTTAATGCTATATTGCTGCTTGGTGGAAGTGGTGCAGCAACAGAACGGTGGTGCTCCCTCTCCTTAGACATGTCGATCTTCTAATTAGCTTGAACTTGTGACAAAGAGAAGCAGAAAACGTCCTGGAACAAATCACTCAGAGCGGTTCAAGACCAGAGCGGAAGGGAGGGAACTGGGTGGTGCTAACCTATCCATCACACAGGCTCCAAAGGTCCCTAATTATATGGGACCAATCAACGGAGGTAATCCATCAGGTCTCACGTCAGCCCTGACCAATCATAGCGCTCCATTATTAACTATCTAAGGCTGCCCAAACCAGTGGTTTTAGAGCCTGACGGAGAGGAGAGAGGGCTTGCTGCCAGGGATGCAGCGATTTAGAGGACGAGGGTTGGAATGAGCCATGACAGCTTTATTCATCTGATGCTTAAACGACCTCCGAAGAGAGGCAGCAAGATGTCAACATGGAAAGGATGATTAGGAGTGATATTGATCTCCTTTCCTCCTAAAATACAACCCCTCTACAGACCACGAGGCCTGACTCTGGTAGGAGATAAACCAGGGAGGATGATCTGGACTTCTGTTGTCCTCTGACCTCTTGGTTTTTCGCTGGCAGTGAAAAGTCTTCACATCAAATCTAATCAGACGGTGCTTAACAAGCTGTTCTTCTCACATCACACCCACCCCATCACGGCCAAAACGAATCACAGCATTAAACTGCTGGAAAAAACTACCAGAAATATGAGTAAGAAAGTACTTGTGACATGGCAGCCTTCTCTGCAATGTTTAATGAAGCAGAGAGCCATCAGGATTATATTTTGCTAATGGTAATTGCCTGCTTATATTGCTTTTTAAGTATTTCTTTCCGTTCATTAAAAAGTCAGGCAGGCTTAGTTGAATACGGCGGTAAAGCAGAAATGACGGGAGTCACCGATGGTCCACGTTTACAGAAAACCTCCTCTGGTGTCAGAGAACAGCCGTCGTGTTAACTGCTTCATGTATGTTCACAGGTCAAACCAAACGTTAAACACATGCAATTGCAATCATTTCAGATCAGTTTCTGTTAGAAAGTAATCAGACTTGGAACTACTTATTGGAAATGCAGATATTTTCAATGACTTCGAAGGGACTGAGAACAATCCCAACTATTACTTTTGGATCCTGTTCCTGAAATGAAATCACTGAAACGAAGAAAAACTGCGTGAGAGAAATGTGAGCACACACGGTCTCCTCTTTCTTCTAAGCCACTTTTTTTCCTTTGGCATTGTTGCATCTAAACACACACACACACACACACACACACATGCTTCAGATGCCGCGCTGTGTGTGAAATTGGGCAGCGTTTCCTGCTTTCATAAAGTCGTGGTTTTCCACAGCCGCACGGTCACATTTCAGTCCATCTTTGCTCCTTCCCATCCAAGTCCAGTAATCAGTGCTGACCAGCCACTTGAAGTTGCGAGTACGCCAGCAGAGAAGATCCAGGACGTGGAGACATGGCCAACCAGCCCAGCCAGCGCCGGTCCAGGCCATTCAGGAGTGAACCTGACACAGATTTCGTAACAGAAAAGGAGTCTTTGCATGAATTGACAGCGGTGGTGAACAGATGTTCTGGTGACTCTACGAGCCAAACGCTGGGACGATTTCAAGCTGACATTTTGAAAAGAAGTTTTCCTGTCGGTAAAATGGTGGACGGCTAAAACCACAAATCCCAGTATGAGCCTGGTTTCTTCATGCTCTGTTACTGGACCTCTCCAGGTGGGGCTGAACAGGTCGAAAGCAGCTCATGGTAAATATCTGAGCCTAAACACACAGCAGATGTTCAGTAGAAACAGTTTAGATAAAAGAAGCATCCAGTTGAAGCCAAGAAAAACTGTTTGTTTTGTTTTTGTTGTTTTGGTTTTACAAAACATGGACTTTCACCCTTAAAACTCCAAGCCATTTTTACCATTTTAGTGCATGTTTTATGAATACAGATAGAATCTTAATGGCAGTTTCCACGCAGACATGATGTTTTCAGCCTCCGCTGTCAGATTATGAGGCTAAAAGGATGTAAAATGAATGTGTCAATAGATATAGCAGCATAAGGAGCTACCAGAAGAAGAAAACAGGATTTATTACCACCAGAACTCGGTAGAAAGAACACACTGATCAACAGTGGCCAAGCCTTTTCTCATCTGCACATCATTCTCTAAGGTCTTGGCTTTCAGGAAAAAAAATATTGGTGCTGAAACAAAAACACAAAAGAAACTATTTACATATTTACATAGTTCTTTTTCTTCAGCTGGTTTTTCCGAGTTACAGTTATTTGTGATTGTATTTACTTACTATTATCACAAAAACTCCAACTCAGCTGGCTTTTGGCTTCTTTATAGCTTCATTGCAGCCATAGAGGACCATTGTTTTGTTCTTTCCAGACACACAGAAATTTCTTCTCACTTGTTAATCTACCGCTCTGGATTGCACTTAAAGCTGGGGTAGGTAATGTTGGGGAGATAGCAAGATGTGACGGTGGCGCCCTGTCTTGGCTCCTCCCCTCTGGTTTTGCTCCATGCGTGATCCAAGGCTCCTTTATTCGCAGGTTTTTCCACCAACGATTTTCTCTTTCTCGGCTGTTTAGCGGGAGGAGGCAAATAAACCGAGCCGGGTCAGGGAAATCCATCCTGCATTTTCCCAGCCATGTTTGCCTTCTGAGTTTCTTCTTCATTACTTTCTATTTGTATAGACGACTATCAGGACGAGGAACCACTTCACCCAGAGAAAAACAAATGTCTCTGAGCAGGATTACCTACCCCAGCTTTAAACATCAGTAGAAGCTATCTGATTGGTGGAAAGTTTGATAGGAGGTGATGTCCTGAGGTCTCTCAGTGAAATAATACTAATAGTAATCTTTTAATTATTTAATTACACATTGTGGATTTACTATAGAGTATCTGAAAAACACATTTTATGGCTGGATTATAAACCTCCTGGACAGGATATGAATGCTGGAAAACTTCCATGGATCACTTAAAGGGTACACTATCCATCACAATTCACCCTACAGAGCTACACGCCACCGTTCCTCAGAAATCATTGACAATATAAGCAACAGCACTCGGGGTGGTGGTGGTCTAGTAGTGTTTTATGGTTTAATGGAAAATCATTACAAACAGATGTCATGTTGCTGTTATTGATATCAGGCTGGAAACATGAACATATGTCACTATAACACTTTATAAAAGAGTACATGCAATTTCCATTAGTCCATTAGTTTCCATTAGCAACTGAGGAACTGACCAAAAATGAACCAGTACCTAATGGTCAACTCGTAACCCAGGATCATCAGAAACTAAGGGTTAGTTGGTAGGGAAACTGCTGAGGAATGACTGAGAGACTGTAAATTAAAGATGTTGGAGTAAAACAGATTACGGACAGCTGGATTTATTTCATTCACGCAAACATTCTTCTGTAGCTGTAGTTCACACTATCAACCACCAGGTGGCAGATGTGAGCGTCTGAGCCAAGATGGCAACAAAATCTGAGCAAATCTTTCAGCAGCTGAGTGAATTTAAATTGAATTCAATTTAAATTAAACACGTACCAACAACATGTAGATTGTCGAGACATTACGTAGAAATAAAAGGGTCCAGATCTGCTTCTTTTAGCAACACTACTGAACTCTGGCAGATTATCACATTCTGGCGCCCCCTAACGAAGCTCTATTCAGCACCCATCTTGCATCCTGTCTCTTCTGGAAGCCCTCTCATTTTCTTTCTCTGTCTCTTTCTCATACTTTGATAATACTCTTTTGAGTTCCTCTGCTAAACAAGCCAATAGTTCTTTAAAGCAAAAGGCAGCTTTAACATGATGATCCGGGCCTAAATACAATGTCGTTCATTGTGGTTTATCAACCTCCAGATGCTGCAGGGCAACAACTCCAAAAAAATGTACGTAATGAATGTGAGTGTGCCATCAAAATGAATAAAAAGGTGTAGGTAAGGGTTGTCTTGGTACATCTGGGTGTATCTTTGTTTTCCACAAACATTGACTAGGAATGTACTACAATGTAAGAAAATAAGGTTTCAAAAGAAATATTTCAGTCTTGTACCTGAAAAAACAAAATCTGAGCTGGCAGCAGAAAAAACATCAACAAGACAAATAAATGAACCATCTCAGCTTTACTGAGCTGCAACGATCATTATACAAAATACCAGCAGTCATCCTCAAAGTTTAACAGCGGAGCACTAAAGAATGAAGTGGAGACTAAAAGCAAAGAGACAGAGCAGTTTCATTTCATCAGCACTAAAAGGCAGAGTTGGCACCGGCCAGTGATTCGCCTCATTAACTCCAACCGAACTCCATAGCTGCTGCATATTTCACCCATGAGTAATGTGGAGGACCCTTCTTCTCCTCCTGCTCTTCATCGTCTTCCTTCCATCCAACATTTACGTATATCTTCATCTCCTAAACTGCAGATAAAGTGCAGTTGAAGATCTCTGAGCTGCTGTGAAGCTTTAGTTTTCATTATGGGTGTGTGGATTCATCTGTGTGATGCACTTCAGTGTTGAAGCTCCAACCGGGTCAAAGGTCAGCCTCCCTAATGCAAACCAGGATAATCCGAAGCTGAAAATACACCAATACAAACTGTAGAATACCTGCCCTGGTCCACAGAAAACGTGCAGCCATGTGAGAAAAATGGTTTTACTGGGAAAGGTTAGCGCTCTCAGGGGTTCCTCCACTATCATGTGACTTTCTTTTACATAGATCAGAGCGCCAGTTCAGGATTTCAGGGACTGTTTTAATCACATCTTCATCCTTTCTTTCTAACTGAAGATTCTGTGTAGCAGACCACTTTATCTTGCAAAGTACTTGCGGTCGCCACTGGGACCAATTTAGTTATAGATGCTTCCGCTGCGGTGTAGCGAGATGAAGTTATGTTTCACTTTTACGCTGATGACACACAGATATACCTGCCAGATAAAGCCTCTGACGATGGGATGAACTTTGTGCCACCAGGAAGCAAATATGACAAATATTTATATGACTTGTTCAATTTGAACCTGAATATGCCTGTTTGAAAAATAGCTTTGAATAGATTGAGTTTTAATGACTGGATTTGAAATTGAATCTTTTTTTAATGTGCATAGTTGTAAAATTGAAACTTTTGCATATGAAACATTTGTTTCCCTAATTTATTTTCCAAGATCAGTTTCAGTTCTCTCTATATTCAAAGTCAGATCTAAAAATCAGACATGAAATTCAAACTTCTGGGCCACACAAAAGTTAAAAATATTAAATTAAATGTTATTAATGGATGGATGTCTGTCTGTCTGTCTATCTATACTTTTGGAAGTTAAGTCCTCACATTATTGTCTGTTAGATATTAAACACTGGATGCCTGAAAACTTCCAGCAGTTAAACTCTGCAAAGACAGATATTTTTACTGGATCCCAGCAGATGGCAGAATTTTAGACATTAGCTGATTATTTTCGGCCTATCACAAAGTAACTGAATCTGATTTGATTTGAATTTACAATATCACTCACAAGTGTGAGTGTGGTTGTTTGTCTTTTTGCTTTGGTCCTGTGATGGACTGGTGACCTGTCCAGGGCGTACCTGCCTCTTGATAATGATTGCTGCTGGCTCCAGCTTCCCCAAGACCATTAACTGGACTAAGCGGTTTGGAAAATTAAGGAATTGATATAGAAAAGAGACTCACAGTCATATTGCCGATACAATCCCCTGGGAAAGGAGCGTGATGTTCACTGACACTCTGACCCCCACCCTCTCCCGTTTCCACATGGACTGAGACATTCGGCTGTGGTCCACACACAAGTCTTGATTCCCCCCCTTGCTGGACTCTGTGTTATGGATCATGTGAAGTTGTGATTATGTGTACATGAGGTGTTTTTTTGTCTCTACAGACTGCGCCCCCACGAGGCTCAGTCTGGTGGTTCCTGTTTTTTACCCTCTACCCTCCATCCTAATGTATCTCTGTTCTTATGTGTTGAAAGGCGGCGCCAGATAAAGCCGACTGCGAGGCCTCAGTATGACCGGTCCTGTGATTCCATGTATTATTGTATTTTCTGTCTGGACCTTGGACAGGTTGTACTGGAACTTTGAATTTCCCCTCGGCAATGAATAAAGTATTCTTGATTGATGTTTCTATCAATATTTTTTTTTTGTTTTAGAAATATATCCAAGATAAGTTTGTTTTTAACTTAACTGAGGTGGTTTTCCTTGATTTTATGTTGTTGCGGCTGGATGATTGTAACAGCCGTTTTACTGGTCTTAACCAAAGATACCTGGACAGACTTCAAACAGCTGAGAAACCTGCTGCCAGGATTTTAACCAGCGGAAGAAAAGACAACCATAACACTCCCATTTCAGCATTACCAGTATATTTTAGACTGATTTTAAGGTTTTACTGATTGACTTTTAAAGCACTTCACTAACCTCCTGTACACACCCAGCAATAGTTGGGCAGAGGTCTTTCGTGCTGGTGCAGGTGACTCTGAAAACAACAGATGATCAAGCCCTTTCAGTAAAACTCTAGAACAACCTGTCTGAGGAAATCAGATCGGCTGACTCAGTGTCATCTTTTAACTAGAATTTTATTGACATGCAGTTAATGTAGTTTTTACTTTATCTGTACCATTTGTTGTTGTTGAATGGAATTCTCTTGTTTTGTTTGATTTTATCTCTAAGGCACATTGTGACATTTATTTTTAAAAGTGCTGTAGAAAAAAGACTGTTATTATATATTCTACTATACTATAAGGCTAAGCAGTAGCTATGTCTAGCTAATTAGAAATCAGCTGTTTAATCGCTATTTTCTGTTTGAAATGTCTGTTTTACCTGATGGGATTTAAGGTCTAGCAGAAGTAATTTCACTGAAAGAATAAACACTTTCAGTTCTTCCATTTCTGAAGTCCAGTCTTTCGTTCTCACTTCTAACGTAAAAATGTTAAGAACTGAACTGTGAACTAGTTCAAAAGTGAAACGGTAAACCATGAACGTAAACTATTCATTGTAACCTGTGAGGTAGTTCTTAAAAAGCACAACACTGCCTGTTATTCATGTTTTTATGAACATTTTATTAACTGTTATTAACCGTCCTTGGAAAGTTATTGGTAACAACTAATAACCAAACTACTCACTTCAGTAGTTCCCAGGCCAGCCGAGAGATATAATCCCTCCAGTGTGTCCTGGGTCTTCCCCCGGGGTCTCCTCCCAGAGCGACGTGTCCGGAACATCTCACCAGGGAGGTCCAGGAGGCATCCTGACCAGATGCCCGAGCCACCTCAACTGGTTCCTCTCGATGCAGAGGAGCAGCGGCTCTACTCTGATCTCCTCCCAGATTACCGTGTTTCTCTATCTGTCTATCTTGCCACCCTGCGGAGGAAACTCATTTCAGCTGCCTGTATACGAGATCTCGTTCTTTCCGTCACAACCCACAGCTCATGACCATAGCTTGACAAGTATATCCGTACAGCACGTTTCTTGTATAAGACAATTCTAAGACAATTAAGTGCTTTGCATGAAACGTTACTGTCACGGTCAGAGACCGGGGTGGAGGGGTGGACCCAAAAGCAGAACGTACAGATGAAGAGGTAAATGAAGTATTTATTTAGTACTCAGATCCTGTTGGTCTGGTCCAGGGAAGAACTTCAGATAATTGGAATTCTGATGATAGTGGAGGTTGCTGGGGGGGGGGGGGGGGGGGGGGGGGGGGGTGGCCTCTGGTTGTGGTGGTTGGCCTTGGTTTGAGGCAGAAGCAGGCAGGCATAAGCAGTTGGGGAAGTTGGCTGAGGAAAATGATCTTGATCCAGGAGGATGTCTGTAATGGTCTTGACGTGCTGAGGAGGCAAAGAAAAACAAAATGAAATCTCTAGCGATGAGCCACAAGGTAAGCACTAGAACTGGCCTGATTACCACGCAGTAAAGAGAGACAATCTGGCGAAGACTGGAGCTCCAGCTTGTCCTTAAATAGCAGGATAAATCAGGAAGATGAGCTCCAGGTGGTTGTAATTGAAGCTCCAGACTCCGCCTTGAGTCCCCATGGCAACCTGCACAGACTCAAACAGCAAACCATGACAGTACCCCCACCTCAAGGGACGCCTCCAGGCGACCCAGGAGGTACATGACGGCGGGAGCGGCGGAAATCAGCAAGCAGGGAGGAGTCCAGAACGAAGCGACGAGGAACCCAAGAACGCTCCTCCAGACCACAGCCCAACCAGTCCACCAGATACTGGAAACCCCGACCCCGGCGCCGAACATCCAGGATACGGCGCACAGTATAGGCAGGACCACCCCCAACGATCCGGGCGGGTGGAGGGGGCCTGGCAGGAGGACACAATGGACTGGACAACACAGGCTTGAGCTGAGACACATGGAATGTGGGATGGACGCGGAGAGAAGAGGGGAGTCGAAGACGGACGGCCGAGGGGCCCACCAACGAGACGATCTCATAAGGACCAATGAAGCGAGGGGCCAGTTTAGGGTAAGTGCCCTTCAATAGAATGTTCCGGGCAGACACCCACACCTTCTGACCAGGCAAAAACACAGGAGCAGGACGATGGTGGCGATCAGCCAGGCGCTTGTTATGACCTGCGGTACGGAGCAGAGCCTCCCTTTTCCTAGTCCAGACACAGTGAGCCCTCTGGAGATGATGTTGCACCGAGGGTACATCCAGATCCCGCTCCTCCGTGGGAAACAACGGAGGTTGATAGCCAAGGGAGGCTTCAAATGGAGAACAACCGGTAGCAGAAGTGGACAGAGAATTGTGGGCATATTTGATCCAGCTCACATGACGGCACCAAGTAGAGGGATTGTCAGATGCGACACAATGCAGAGCAGCTTCCAATTCTTGATTGAGTCGTTCTGTCTGGCCATTGGACTGAGGATGGTGGCCAGAGCTCAGGGAAACCTTGGCACCTAGGGCAGTGCAAAAAGCCTTCCAAACCCTGGAAACAAACTGTGGTCCCCTGTCAGACACAATTTCAGTTGGAATGCCATGGAGACGGAAGACATGGTTTACCAGGAGCTCTGCGGTCTCGGACAAGGAGGGCAGCTTGTTCAGGGGAATGAAATGGGCAGCCTTGGAAAAGCGGTCCACTATAGTAAGGATGGCTGTCTTGCCTTGAGACGGAGGTAAACCAGTGACGAAATCCAATGAGATATGAGACCAGGGTCGGCTGGGAACCTCTAGTGGCTGCAGAAGTCCTGAAGGAGGCTGATTGGAGGTTTTATTCCTTGCACAGACTTGACAGGCTGAGACATATTCCCTGGCGTCCGATACCAGAGACGGCCACCAGAAATGTCTTTGAGCCAAAGTGATGGTCCGATGAATTCCTGGATGACACGCAAACTTAGATGAATGGATCCAGTGTAGAACTGCAGAACGGGCAGAAACGGGCACATAACGGCGGTTGGGGGGGGTCCCTCCTCGGGATCAGGATCCAAAAGCAATCCTTGGCATATCTGATCCTCCACATGCCATGACACTCCACCAACCACCACTGAAGGAGGAAGAATGCGTGCTGGTTCAGAAGACTCCTTGGCAGAGTTTTGCCTGGACAGGGCGTCAGGCTTAGTGTTCTGGGACCCAGGGCGATAGGAAATAGCAAAGTCAAAACGATTAAAGAACAGTGACCAACGGGCTTGACGGGAGTTCAGTCTCTTTGCACTCTGCAAATAGGCGAGATTCTTGTGGTCTGTCCATACTACAAAAGGATGTTTGGCCCCCTCCAGCCAGTGTCGCCACTCCTCCAAGGCAAGCTTTACCGCTAGGAGTTCTCTATCGCCGACATCATAGTTCTGTTCAGAGGGGGTCAACCGTTTGGAGAAAAAGGCACAGGGGTGTAATTTGTCCTCCTTACCAGATCGCTGGGACAAGACGGCCCCAACTCCAGTCTCAGAGGCATCCACCTCCAGGACGAACTGTCGCTCAGGGTCTGGCTGAACGAGAATGGGTGCTGTGACAAATAGTTCCTTTAAACGGCCAAAAGCTTGATCCGCCTCCGGAGTCCAGGAGAAGGGAATCTTGACAGAGGTCAGCCTGGTGAGGCGAGCCGCGACCATACTGTAGTTTCTGATGAAACATCGATAAAAATTAGAAAAGCCAAGAAAACGTTGTAAATCCTTCCTGGTACTGGGAATAGGCCATTCCGCAACGGCCTTGATCTTAGCTGGGTCTGTCTTCACCTGCCCGCCCTGGAAGACGTAGCCCAGGAAGGAAGTTGATGAGGCGTGGAAGTCACATTTCTCTGCCTTGACATAAAGACGATTCTCCAGCAACCGTTGTAAGACCAACCAAACGTGTTGCTGATGTTCTGCAAGGGACCTTGAAAAAACAAGGATATCGTCAAGGTAAACAAAAACAAAGCGGTGTAGGAAGTCTCGAAGAACATCATTGATAAGTGCTTGAAACACAGCGGGGGCATTTGTGAGTCCAAAAGGCATGACGAGATATTCAAAATGTCCGAGAGAGGTGTTAAAGGCCGTCTTCCACTCATCCCCCTCACGAATCCTGGCCAAGTGATATGCGTTCCGGAGGTCCAATTTAGTAAAAATCTGGGCCCCCTGAATGGATTCAAAAGCCGAGGTGATTAAAGGTAGAGGATATTTATTCTTGATGGTAATGCTGTTCAGATCCCGATAATCAATGCATGGGCGTAAAGTCTTGTCCTTTTGCACAAAAAAACCCCCTGCCCCAACGGGAGAAGATGATGGCCTGATTAGACCTGCATCTAGAGATTCGCAGATGTAGTCCTCCATGGCCTCCCGCTCCGGTTTGGACAGGTTAAAAAGTCTACCTCTAGGAAGTGATGCACCTGGGAGTATTTCTATAGCGCAGTCGTAGGGCCGGTGCGGTGGGAGAGACTGAGCCTTGTCCTTGCTGAAAACGGCACCTAAATCGTGGTATGCTGATGGAATGATAGATAAGTCCACCGGTTGTTCAGGAATACAAACTGGTGCACTAGAAGGTTGACAAGCCGACTTCAAACAGTTGGACAGACAAAAAAGGCTCCAACTTTCCAGGCGGCTCTTACTCCAGTTGATATGAGGGTTGTGCAAAGCCAACCAGGGGTATCCTAGGGTGATGGGTACATTAGCCACAGGGAAAAGGAGGAACTCAATTCTCTCACTGTGATTACCAGACACTAGTAGGGTAAGAGGACGGGTCTTATGCGTGATAGTTGTAAGAATTCTTCCATCCAAAGCAGTAACAGAAATAGGAGTTGACAGGAGAACAGCGGGGAGTTTGAGTTTAGTGGCCATAGTGGGATCCATTAGGTTCTGTTCAGCTCCCGAGTCGATTAAGGCCTGAAACTGGTGGTCAGTTCCGTCCAACGAGAGAGTTACCGGTAGTACACAACGTGGAGGACTTGGCTGCTGAATCCCGCCCACCAGTAGTCCTGCCTCTACTGGCGGGCGTGGTCTTTTGACTGCAACTGGACACGAGATGATCCGGGGAGCCGCAGTAAAAGCACAAATGATTCCGTAACCGGTGTTGGCGTTCCTCTGGCGTCAACCCAGCTCACCCTACCTGCATAGGTTCACTCTGACCTTCAGGAGCAGGTAGAGACGGTAATGTGCCACCAGCCGCAATTGGAAGGGTCCTTGGGCCGAGAACCGGCCTCCGACTGGACAGAGGGTCCCGAACCCCTCGCTCCCGCCGCCTCTCGGCAAGTCTGTTATCAACCTGTATTACTGTGGTGATCAACTCCTCGAACGAGGCTGGCTCCTCCCGGAACGCAAGCTGATCTTTTAGATGGTCATTAAGAGCATTTAGCAGAACTCCCCTTAACACCTCGGGAGGCCACCCTGTCTCAGCTGCCAGAACATGGAAGTCCACAATGAACTCTACTGCAGGTCGACTGCCCTGTCTAAGATTGAGCAATCTCTTGACTGCATCAGCTCCCTTCAAAGGGTGATCGAAGGTCTTACGAAAGTCATCTAAGAACGAAGAAAAAGAGATTGAATCCATTGGACGAGACTGAAAATAGGCCAATGCCCAGTCCAGCGCCTTATCACGTAGGAGAGCAGTGACAAAAGATATCTTTGCGGCATCGGAAGAAAATGATCGTGGAGAACGAGAAATGGCTAATGAGCATTGAAGGATAAAGCCTCCACACTTGCTTACGTTCCCAAGGAATGGCTCAGGTGTCGGGAATGCAGCATCACGAAACACCGGATCCGGTGAAGGAGTAATGCTTTGTGGGGTTGAAGTGGAGGAAGATCCAGAAGCTGCAGAAGAAACAGACAGTAAGTTATGAAAGCTCTGTATCTGTTCAAATACTTGGTCCAGACGATGGTTACAATGTCCCTGTTGTTCACCCAGGAAGTGCAAAGCTTTCTCATGCTCCTCTAGAAGTTTTCCCTGTTCAGTCAGGGCTGTTTGGAGTGTGTTCGCTGGGTCCATGTTATGGCCAGATTGTACTGTCACGGTCAGAGACCGGGGTGGAGGGGTGGACCCAAAAGCAGAACGTACAGATGAAGAGGTAAATGAAGTATTTATTTAGTACTCAGATCCTATTGGTCTGGTCCAGGGAAGAACTTCTCAGATAATTGGAATTCTGATGATAGTGGAGGTTGCTGGAGGGGTGGCCTCTGGTTGTGGTGGTTGGCCTTGGTTTGAGGCAGAAGCAGGCAGGCATAAGCAGTTGGGGAAGTTGGCTGAGGAAAGTGATCTTGATCCAGGAGGATGTCTGTAATGGTCTTGACGTGCTGAGGAGGCAAAGAAAAACAAAATGAAATCTCTAGCGATGAGCCACAAGGTAAGCACTAGAACTGGCCTGATTACCACGCAGTAAAGAGAGACAATCTGGCGAAGACTGGAGCTCCAGCTTGTCCTTAAATAGCAGGATAAATCAGGAAGATGAGCTCCAGGTGGTTGTAATTGAAGCTCCAGACTCCGCCTTGAGTCCCCATGGCAACCTGCACAGACTCAAACAGCAAACCATGACAGTTACAGCATTACAGATGGTGTAAAACAGCATAAAAGACAACACAAACAGCAAAATCTCAATAAAACAATCGATTTTATTGAATTAAAAGCTAGATTAATTCAAATTTACTGTGCAGATGTCATGCAAAGGCACATGAGAAAAGAGATGTTTTTCACCTGGATTTAAACGTGTCTACATAGGCGAGGGTAGGAACGTAGATCGACTGGTAGATCGAGAGCTTCGCCTTCTGGTTCAGCTCCTTCTTCACCACGACAGACCGGCGCAGAGTCCGCATTACTGCAGACGCCGCACCGATCCATCTGTCGATTTCACGCTCCATCCTTCCCTCACTCATAAACAAGACCCCGACATACAAACGTTTTCATGAGCTCCAATAATTTTTTACTAGTTGATCATTTTTCTCATCACAAGACATGAAAATTAACTCAAAAGTACTGTGTATTATCAGAGATGTATAAGGTAGAAGTAGAAGGTAGAAGTCCTGTCCGGAGGCTCTTTCCAACCAGTCACTGAACCAGATGAATGTAATCAGCTCAGCTCCGCTGCCTGTTAGTGGAAACACCTGTTCTAAATGCATCACTAGATCCAAAAACATGGCAGGACTTCTACTTTAGTTTTACTTCTACTTCTACTTTATACACCTCTGTCTCTACATGTAGTCAAACATTTGTTTGTATTTGTATTTTATAGTTTTAAACTGCACGCACACATAACACACACACACTGCGAATGAGCAGTTTCTGCAGCCTATCCTTTACATTTGTATCTCATTTTTAAATAAAAAAGCAACTAAAATCAGATTTACGTACATAAACTATGAAAAATTTTCACAACATGTATGCAGAAGTCAACACACACGCACACACACATGCAAGTGTCACTCTATGGCCCTTCAGGCTTGTTAAGACAGTTTGCAGACTATGAGTCGAATAAAAACAGTTTATTTTCGCTGCTGTTCTCATAGTGGAGTCAGAGTTTCAGTAGCAGAGCCTGAACTGCATGGAAATGATGAAAACACTGTTCATGTGCTGCTTTTTGTCGTCCTGCGTCTCCTGCCGCAGTTTCTTACTCAGATCATCAAGTTTATTTCTGATTTCACAACTAAATAAGAAAAGTGTGTTCAAGCATTGTTCAGATTAAACCTGATTTTGTGTCACTTTGAAGCAACAATGACACCATGCTTCTCTGTACACACAACCTGAGAAGTTCACACTGATTCTAAAGAACAAATTTCCACTTCCACTGTGTGAAATGTAAACAAAAGCTAAACGCAGGGATCTGCAGGTGTCATGAATGAAAACACAACAGACATTTTAACCCTTTAGAAAGCTCTATTTGAATTTTACAGCAAATCAGCTGGAATCTGATCCGATTCATTTCTGTTGAAAAGATGAAATTTTCTTTAGTTAAACGTCAATCATTTTATTAATAAACATCATATTCTATATAACAGCAAGAGGAGCAGAGCTGATGGACACACTGACAGAAGTACTTTATTACTCCCAACAGGAACAACAATAATAATGTTACATGATTAATTCACCAGACTCACTTCATTACTGTCGGCGTTGCAGTTTTACTTCTCATTAGCTGAGGAGCCAGAAAAGTAGAACAGAATAACCTACTGGATTATATCTAAAACAGGTTTAAGGAGGTGTGTGTAGCTCAGCTGGCAAAGCAGCTGCTTCATGTTCAGAAGATACGAACTCTTCATGAAAGCCCGAATGCCCTTCATGGCACCAATCTCTGATCCATTTCCAGTCTAGCTACTGTCCATGAAGACCAGAATCCCCAGACTGGTGGGTATTCCTGGTCCTCCTTGACCAAGCAGCAACCTTAAACAATTGAAAGTGAAGCCTCTGCAGAAGTGCATAAAACTGCAGTTCCCCCTTCATCCACTAGGGGCTGCAAAACAGAGCCAATCCCCATAGACTCCCATGTTAAAAAGACCAACTTCACAGCAGAAATTAACATGTTTACAGCAGAAATAAACATGTTTACAGCCTGGTACAAAAATCCATTTTAGGTTTAGGTTTACTTTCATGACAACTATGGTGGGGGGGGGGGGGGGGGTGCATTTTTTTCTAACTCGCCCATTTAAAAGCAATTTAATCTCGAAGTTGTGAAGTCAGAAGAACGTAGAACAACCGCGGTTTTTAGCTGGTTAATAACGTGACTTAGCTTTAGCCCGCTTACCTCCGTTAGCTGGTTAGCTCCTGTTATCTCCGGGTTAGTTCGGTTAGCTTTTAGCTACAGAAAGCTCGGAGTTCGCTCGATGTCAATCATCCACCATGACACTCACAGCCCCCCTCTCAGCTCCACCTCTTTGCCCATATTTGTATTTTCCAGATGAGACAACATGTACGCCTCTGCTAAGATGGTGATGGTAGGAACCGCCCACCGAGCTTCATTTCAGCTCTTCAGAAACCTATGAGTGACGTCACGGAGGCTCCGTCCATCTCTATATACAGTCTATGGCCGTTCTGCATCTCTTCTTCTCTGATTTGTTCTTCTATCTGGTTAGGTTTCAGCCTTACAACTCAACACTGCCCCCTGTGATTTCTGGTGGTATCGCTCCATTTCAGATGACGGATAGCTAAACTCCCTTAAAAAGAACCAATGTAAGTGTGTAACTGATGCAGGAGATGGACGGAACAGTCCATCTTCTGCATGTCCGTCTTCTGCGTGTTAATCTGAGACAGATACGATGTTCAGAGCGGGATGAAGGTTGCAACCAGCAGCTCTCATGTAAACACACACACAGTCATCACATTGTGTGTGAAATCTTCATGATTCAGAACTCTGTGTCATCCTCAGACACACACTTTTTATTATCAGTATCTGTGTGTGGGCAACATGTCTGCTCAGCGAAGCAGATGGAGGAGAAGCAGGAGTGTTTGGAGTCTCGTCTGGAGGAGTTTCTACTTTATGTCCCTCCAAATTGGAGCCGTTGGCAGTTTCCAGACACGCTCAGACATACGTGGCAGCAGATCAGTCTCCTCGCTGCACGCCGCCTTCTCCTCTCCGCCATTACGTATTGAAATCTAAGACTTGAGAATGTCCTATTTGCATGTGCCACTGCACATGAACTTTCTCTGAGTGAGCGTACGCGGCAAGCTCAGAGGAAAGAGAGCGTAACGGGAAAGCTGCTCCGGCAAGTCGCTTCATGTCCCTCCAAACTGGAACGCCTGACTCCAGAACCACGGCCGCTTTTTATTCCTGTTTACATGAGTGTAGCTGGAAAGCTCTCCTCTGCTGGTCTTACTGGGATGCAGTAGAATGCTGCAGGATGCTGCTGCTGGTGATGATGGGGGGCTCATTGTAAGCCTGATTGTCCTCCTCCCACACCATCAACATTTCCTGATCCTGTCCTGAACGATCAAACATACTTTCTGATTATTTTGGCTTTGACTCCCACTTTTCTGAATCTTAATGGTATTTAGATTCTGTCTGTTCGTTTCTGCCCATTAAGGTGTTTATTTAAACTGGTGCTGACTTCCTGCAGCATTATGGTCTGGCCTGAGCCCACGTTTCCTATTTCTGTAGCTGCTTTCATCATCTCAGTCTGATGTCAAGCAGGAAGGAGAAAACAGTGTGAGAGTCTGTCCAAACAACTGCTGCAGAGATGAACGACCTCCGAGGTTTGTTCTTCTGTGTTGGAGACGGAAGCCTCAACATGAGGAGCAAAACAGGCAGAGGACGTTCAGTTTCCAGTTTAATGTACTGGTTCGCTTAACAGGGACATTGTTTTACCAGTAGGTATTACTATAAATGTACCAGAGTGCCATGCCTGGATCAAAAAAAAAAAAAAAAAAAAAACAACAAAGAAAGGGAAAAATAAACAACAAAATCAAATAGAGTCTGATATGCAAAAAAAGACAAAGATAAATCTGCATACAATAAAAATACAATAAACCTTGACAAAGTTTGACTTAATGGAAGATCTCTGACTTGCATGAGCTGTTTGCTGTTAAGATACTGAATTAAATTATATTTTACACCATTTTAATGGATAAAACTCAGTGTGTGGATCTGAGGTAGAAGTTTTTCTGCTTTCATGTCTGTGTCTGTAAAACCTTCATGAGGCGCCGCCATCAGACTGAAGTCCGTCTGTGGCTGAGAAGCAGCCAGCAGGAGGCGGGGCATGCTGGAAGGTCAACAAAATGACGTTAAATGTAATTTACAAATAAAACAAGAAAGATTTTCACATTCAGAAAAGTTTGGAAAGAAGCTGACATTAAATTGAACTCTGATTTGTCTCCAGAAGACGATGACTTCCTGTTCACTGTGGTGGGACGTTGAGTCCTGCAGCTTCAACCTCCTGCTGAGGAAAACACCCACATTAAAACACTGCTTTGTGGGTAAAAAATGACGTGGATTAGATTTCACAGGTACATGTGCTGCACAGCTGGTGAGAATACAATGTTTCTTTC
The DNA here is from genome assembly GCF_933228915.1 of Telmatherina bonti. Lineage (NCBI taxonomy): Eukaryota > Metazoa > Chordata > Actinopteri > Atheriniformes > Telmatherinidae > Telmatherina > Telmatherina bonti. Next base: position 6,693,171 of record NC_136627.1, on the reverse strand, counting down.
TTTTTTTCTTTCTTATTTTAGTGAACATGACAAAGTTTTACTTCTCAGGCACCGACTGACTTTTACCTGCTGGACGGAGTTCAGAGTAAAGATAGGAAGCAGGATGGATGCTGAATTAGGTCGACAGGGGCAAACTTTATCTGTAAAGCCCTTTTCCTGCAGCAGCATGAACAAAAAAATCAACACGAAGTGCTTTACATAAAAACATTTGTAAAACAATTTCTGCATATCAAATTAAAGCTTTCACACACCACACACACACATCTGGAAGACATCTCGGGGATCCATTCCCGCTGAGAGCAAGCCCACCACAGGAGTAGCCAAGACAGGCAGGCTGGGGTCCACTCCACAGCCACAGGGCTGCAATGCAGGACCACCAGGACCCTGCAGCAACAACCCTGCAGACCAGGCGGGAAAAAACCCCGGTACTGAAGATCCCCATGAAGCTCACTGGAGTCAAGTATAAATTGGTAAAAAAAAAAAAAATAGGAAAATAAACCTACAACAAATATTCTATTCTATTCTATTCTATTCTATTCTATTCTACAGTCATTCAGCAGACCCTTTTCCCCAAAGTGACCCAAAATGAGAGTGAGAACAAAACGAGCAGGAAATCAAGCAGCAGAAGAGAACATGTATAAAAATACCATTAAGGACTTTATAAAGTTAATATGATCAAATCTAATTAAATCAGAGACTAAAACAAACATAAATAAACACAACAGCAAAGCTGAAAAGGTTTGAGCTTCTTTATAAAAGCATCAGATGTGTCTGCAGTCCTGTGCTTCTCTGGCAGGATGTTCCAGTCGAGGAACGTTCTGGTGGAACGAGGCCTCACCGTAACTTTTAGTTCTCTCTTTGGGAGAATGAAGAGGCCGGTACCAGAGGGTCATAATTTAAGATAAATGAGAAAACCCAAGACCATTAAAACATTTAGAAACCACTGAAAGAACCTTAAAAACCAGTCCTGAAACGCACTGGAAGCTCATGCAGCTGTTTTAAAACCAGAAGGATGTGTTTCCACCAGCTGATATATTATTTACTGTAAATCTGTAAACTGGAAACCATGTGATCAAATCAAAGACCAAATGACCAAGAAGGTAAAATGATTTTTGACGTTAACAGCAGGATGAAAGCTGTGAAGCAGCAGAGGGAAGGATTTGTCCGTTTCCACGCCGAGACACAGGAAATAAAGACGATGGTCTGAAACCGGCTTACAACACATCAGCACCATCTGATCGCTAACGGTGATGTGTTCAGCCGAACAAAAGTTACTCCGTTAAACCTGAAATAACGGGAAACACCGACGGAGACTTTCCTCATCATGTCGGCTTGACAAAACACAAACAATAACACGAAGACTGTCTGGGAACTGGAAGGCCAGAGAAAGGTTAAGAGCCGGCGACTTGGCAGCCATCTGTCACTGCGGCAGTAAAAGTCCATTTGCGGGGGGGGGGGGGGACATAAAGGCGTCCTTGTAAAGCTGCCGTTCTCAGCTGAAGAACGCCATGATTGGACAGACAGTTACACATGTCCGTCCTCTGAGACACTCTGCATGTCAACTCAGAGGAATGAGTTTGCTTTTCTAGCTCTGGAGCGACTTGCTCTCTGCCCCCTCCGAGCGGTTCCTCTCTCTGGGGGGTCCGAGGACGCGAGAAGAGGCTTTTCACTGCAGAATAACTGAAGAAATGCAGTTTCTGTAACCATTACACAGTCTGAAAGAACAGCAAGGGACAACATGCGGTCTTGTTCGCCCCGCTGACCACACAGAGGCAGGAAAGGCTCAGCGTGGAGTCTGACTGACGACAGCCTGGTCCTGGGGTCAGAGGTCAGACAGGAAGCGATGCTGTGGCTGACATGAAGGACAAACGTGATGACAGAAGTAAAGCAAAACCAGAAAGGTATATTCTGATTTGGATCCACAGATGAGATTTTTACAGGTTTCCAGCGACGGAACAAGAAATAAGAGAAAAACATTTAGTCAAACGTTTTTTTATGTGTGGAAATGTCCAGGAGGCCGGAGGGGTTGGTGGGTGTCTCCATATGCTGTCCTGTTCACACTGCAGCGCTGTGGCAGTGAATCCTAAAAGTCTCGTTGTGTTCTGGACGCTCGTTTCCATGGTTACAGAGCCACGATTCGGCATCCAGAGTGAAATTTTCTCACACACAAGGTGAGTCGTGTTTGTGTAAACTGACATCAGAATCTGCAGGCGACGGTAACGTCTTTCACATCATCCTGCACACACACCCTGTTCAACCCACGACGAGCACAGCGACGACCACGGACCTCCATGACGGTTTGTACAGCTGATTGTTTCTGATTCATTTGGTGATGAAGCAAAACCTGGTAAAACATTTCTGCCGTCAGGAAAGACGAAGCGGTGTCACGTGGCATCATTTCCAAATCCACTAAGAAAATATTTATCATTCTGCATGAAAACGTTGCTCATTACTTTTCAGTTGAAACTTTTCTAAGAGCTTGTTGAGATTTCATAATCTGTGATGGGAAATGAGGACATAAGACCCAAATATAGCAAATCAATCAATCAACCAATCAATCATCAATTAATCAAGCCAGACTCTTTTAAAGGTGTTTCCTGAAATAAAATATATAAACTTGCTTCCACAAATTGGAATTTGTTTTCTTAATTTTATTTTTTTTCTAAAATGTATATTTGTTTCCCAAAAAGGGAATTGTTTTTTTTTTTTTGTTGTTTTATAAAATTTAAACTTGGTTTTTGAAATTGAATTTTTTTTTCATATTGTGAATTGTTTTTTAAAATGTAATTTTCTTTTTGAATTTTGAAATGTGTTTTTTGAAATTTGAATTTGTTTTGCACTTCCCAGCCACCGTACTCTGGACCCCCAGGAGAAGCCGGTGAACAGGGTCTGTTCTCTGACCTCAGACAAGTGAAGGAAATCCATGGATTTTAAAGTCACTGAGACACTTTTACAGACACACTTCAAGTTTTTTCCATTTGTTCCACATTTATAAAAAGAGAAATATCCCCCTTTTGAAGGAAGAAACGCCCCACAGAACCAGAACCAGAACCAGGAAGGATCTGCTTGGACCGGTCGGCTGGAAAGGAAGGAGGAGCGAACAAGCAGCTTTTCTTTTTTTTTTTTTTTTTTTTTTTTTTTTTTTGTCTTGTCCAGCATTTAGGCAGCAGAATGATGGTCTGGATGCTGTGTTCTGCTGAGCAAATTTTCTCTGCCAAGGGAAGCTTTATAGATATAATGATCCCCTTGACTTTCTGAATTTTTATTTTATTTCTATGTTTATTTTGTATTGTTGTTTGAATTGTAGAGTTTGTACTGCTGGACCAGAGAGGACAGACAAAAGACAGAAATAGAAAGGAGAAAAAACACCTCATAAGAAAAGGGAAAGAGATAAAGGGAGAGAAAAAAACAACAACTAAAAAATAACCCAAAAACAAAAAGAAAGAAAACAACCTACAGATGTATACATACACACACATACAGGCACACACATACATATACACACACACATACACACGCATACATACACATACATATACACACACGTATACACACATAATATATATATATACACATATATATACATATGTACACATATACATATACACATACATACATATACACACACACCTCTATGCACACACATACACACACATACATACGTACAAACATATACGCGCTTGCCAGTATTAACACATATACATACACATACAAGCCAACTTTAGATCATAGTAACTAAACTATGAATCTAAAAAGTTAAATATAAATGAGAAACAAACAGAAATGAGAAAACTAGCTGCTGTTAGTGAATAAAACTGCGTGACGACTCGGTGACTGTGTCACATGCAGAACATGCAGAGTGGAACGTGTTCCAGAAAAGGTGATCATGCCAGTGTGACCCTTCCCACACAAAGGCAAGAGGCACGCCAGGAGTACCCCCGAGACCAGGGCCATCGGCAGCCACCCCCAGGCGCAGACCCCAACCGCCCCACCCCGGAGCCAGCCATGCACCGAACAAGCAGCTTTTCTCTGAGTCGGATCCTGCTGGGAAAGACGGGGAGGAACACAACGGCAGGTATTTCTGAATGGAGAGTAAAGAGAGCAGAGGAGCCCAATGCATCATGGGACGTTTTCGGCTGTAGCAGCAGGACTGAAGGATGGATCCGGGTCACCCAGCCAGACCCGAGCAGAAGATTTAACAGAAAGTTGAGCTGTTAGATAAAAACTAGAAATAAAACAAACACAACCGTACATTCAGTCTCATAAACGGGAACACAGAACAGTCCGATACAGAAATACAGTGTCCGGGTAAATAACCGACTTTCAGAACGTAGCGGTGGGTTGCCTCGTGGAACCTGAACCAGTTCAGCAGCAGATCCACAACCACGCCTATCTGAAAATCCTTTTCAGCTGGTGGTCACAAGCCGACATCGATACGTTGCGTCTTCGTAGCGTCTAAAGTAGAACATTTTCTCTTCCTGCTTTTCTCCTGACATCATTTCCGCCCACTCACTACCCGACGTGGAGGGGTATGCAGAGCCCCGTGGTGGCTAAAATGGGAACAGATTCTCCACCTGGCTTCACATAGATAGTAAAAAAATACCAGTCAGTTTGTGGCGAGGATCACATCATGGGGGACCTGATTATGTTGGAATAGTATTTACATTTTAGAAAGAAGTCTGAACACTGATTCGACTCGGCAAGACAACAACTAAGCCAGACTTTCTCGCTGTACCAGCATGGAGTCTGGAGACTCACTCGCATCAACGGGACAAACAAGCGTGGAGTAAACGATCAGTAAATGACAGACATGACGTCAGTAGCACAATAGAAGATAATAAACGTGGTGAGCAGAACAGAAGACATAAATAACCTTCATGGCTGTCAGTTGTTGAGGTTTTCAGGATATATAATATGTTCCTGGTCATTTAAAACAGCATTTATGGCAAAAAGAAACGAACTTCCAGCTACGTCCGTGCGCCATCTTGAATGTTTTGAAGAATACGTGGTGACGCAATGCGAGTCTTCTCAGACCAACCAATCAGAGTTGCCGGTTTGTTAAAGACTGATGTGAATCTCTGTGAAGGGGACGGACTCCAGAGTCGCTCTGTGCTGGATATACAGAGCACTCCAGTGTGGCGTGCCAGGCGAGACAAAAATACATTTACTGAATAAATATTATGTGACTGTGGGCATTTACTAAATCTGTGTGTGTCTGGTCTTTATCTCCAGTCCCCATACACACTGGTGTGTAAATATAAAAGAGCTGTAACAAGGTTGCAATGTTTTAAATTTATATTTGACCATTAAAAATGTTAAAGTTGTTTTAATCATGGTTGAATCTAAGAGAATATCCATATAAACTGAGTGGAACTATCAGAGGGTGGAAATGAGCTGCTTGGTGCAGGTCTGCGCTCTCACACTGCTTTTAGTTTTCTCTCTTTAATCCCTCAGAATAAAATCTGTCTGGTTTCCTTTATTCTGTCAGATTATTGTTCCACCATCATGTCCTGGATTAACTTACTTTATGTTATGAGTTTAGGTTTCTGTCAACTGGTAAATTACGTTTCCATCAAAGATTTCTGCTAAATCAAGCTTTATTTATGAAATTCCAACAAAGTAGTTGTGATTTTAACGCATTCTTAGTGTATAAGCCGTATTGTTTCAGGGTTCTGCACCTGCTGTGGAGGATTTTCTCTGGCTTTTGGAAGCCCTTCTCCCTCTTTTCCTCTTTTTCACTGAAACTCTGCATTTTGCAGTTTTTTGCCATTAAAAATGATGGTTATATTTTCTCTTCAATCATTTATAAAAACATTTCCATCTCCTCTGTTCGTGAAGACAGAAATAAACTGGTCACGTTCACGTGATCCCTACATCAGGGGTGTTATACTCCAGTCCTCGAGGGCCGGAATCCGGCAGGTTTTTGTTGTTTCCCTCGACCACCGCAGCTGATTCGAACCAAATGCATCCAGCAGCTTCTCGTCAACCTGTTTTTAAGTTTTGGTCATTTATGTTGGAGCATGGAGACGACAAAAACCTTCAGGATACCGGCCCTCGAGGACGGGAGTTTGACACCTGTGATCTACTTCATGCTCCTCTTCTTTTCTGATTGGTTCCTTCTGCAGGTTAAATGTCACCTCAACACTGCCCCCTGTGGTTTCTGGTGGTAACAACAAAAACGACAAAAAAAGAAAAAAAAAAAAGTTTCTGTCGCACTTTTGCAAGATACTTCTGGAAAACCCCCTCATGAGAGCGTAGAATCTGTTCAGCTGTACCTGTGTCTCCATTACCAGTTTTTATTGTGATGTTTAGGTTTTGGGAGAAATTCTCGGGGTGATGGAAACACAGCTTTATTCCTCTCATCTGTTCTCATTAAGCGTGGATAAAAACCATCGAGACGGGAACATTTACTGACCCATCGGTGTAATTTCTGTTATTCCGAGCCGTTCAGCAGAGACGTGAAGCAACAAGTGTGTTTGAGCTCAGAGCAGCTGCTTATCAAATGTCAATCCTCACACTGATCCCACATCAGACATGAGTAAATAGAGACTGAATCGATAGCCATCATTAACAGTAACCCTATCTGCCGAGCTTCATCCAGCAAATCTACGTGACTCATCCGGACCTGAACCAAAACACTGGTCTCTCTGCAGCTGCTGGCAGATGATGATGGAGGACGTTACTGTGTGACGGTTGTTCTCTGACAGCCTCTCATTACTTTGCATTACTTCAGAACATGAAACCAGGTGATTACCTTCAGCAGCAGCAGCAATAAACTCTGCTCAGTGAATCACTAAATGATTCTCCTCTAATGGAGGGCAGCACTAATGCAGAGAGAGGGCAGTTTGGCTGATTGTTGCTGTCAGGAGGGAAGCGTGTTCCTCTGAACCGTCCACCTTCCAGCCTGAAGGTTTAATGGGATTTCAAGGTTTTACAAGCCTGTTGGGTTCTCTCTTTTTCTTCACCCTTTTCGTTAATTTCTTTCCCAGAAATCATCCGTTAAAGCCAAATGTTTGTTCTTCAATCCCAAAGACGGTGAGATGAAATCCCACAGATTTCCCAGTGACAGAAAACGGAAGCTTCAGAGAGCAGAAGTCGGACACGGATCAGAGGAAACTAAAGCTAACGTTGACAGCTACTGGAACAAAACAGCTGTTAGCATCATGACTGACAGGACAGAGGAAGTGATTAAAAGAGAGCTTTTTGTTTTACCTCATTTCTGTTGAAGTAGAAATAAAATATGAAACTATAAAATTAACATCCACTTGTGTCAGCTGTGAAATCAGAACTGATTGGATCCACGTCTCCCTGCAGGTCCTGGTCTGGAGGTCCGCAGTTCTGCAGGGATATACTGTCATCCCCTTCCTGGCTCCACGAGCCCTCATTTTATCCTCCCTCTCTAACCACAGCTGCACCTGGTCAACCTGATGTACACACACCTGCCCACAGTCACCAGTCTCCTGTGAAACCAGCTCACTTTGACACCAGTCCGTTTCCTGTTCCTGAATTCCCTCCTGAACTTTTCTTAATAGATATTTTTTGGCTTGTTTAAACCTTTGCATAAACAGGTCCAGGCACGGTCCAGGCAATGAAGAGTCTCATTTCTGAAGAACAAAAGCAGCTTTTTCATCTCCTAACCCTATAAAGCCAAATGTATGATAGTTTCTATGTACAGTTTCTGAGACATTTTGCATCCCTTTATGGTAGAAACTTCACTCAAAACCATATCGTAGACTATATGATACAGGTCTCCTGACCCCTGGTGCAAACCAGAAAGCAGAAGATTACACTACAATCATTTTTACATATCACATGGTAATGAATGCTAAAAATACCCCCCTGCCCCCCCCCCCAAAAAAAGTGATTCTTCAGATTTTGCTGCAAGAAGCAGTAAAAACTGCCCAGATGTTCTTAGGTCAGTCTTTACAGGATTAAATCAAGTTGATTTATGGGGAATGCAGGTAGATGTGGTCAGGATGGGGGACAAACATTTCGGTGTGGTGCAGATTGGGTGTTTTATGGCAGTTAATGAAAATCCTGCTTGGTGAGGAAACATCAGACTTTGAGGGGTTGCAGCCGCAGAACGACACCTCTGATGAGAAAGCTTTTAGTTTGAGGAGTTTGTTTGATACAATGCGATGAAAAGGGGTCATTTTAAATCACAAAAGGCTCTTTTTTTTGTAGGTCCTGTCATTTTTTATCTAAGTGTCAAATTCTAATTCATTCAACAATTCAACGTCCATAAAATATCTGCATGTTTCTTAGTTCAGACTGTAATTTCACTGGCCAAGCCACGTTTGGTGAAGATCACTGATACTACGGACTATGTCTGGTGTTGGCACGGTGCACATTTTTACAATGAGTCCATAATTTTCTTCTTTTATATCACATTTTTAGACGTTCACAAATTGGCTACTTTGGAAGATGTCCATTTTTTCTGAGTTGGTGCAACTGGAATGCTAACTCCCAGCTCATCACCACAAGACCATGTACCAAGTGGACCAAGTGGGCCAAGAGCATCTGTAGTGTCTCTGTACAGCCAACACACCCCCGACTTCAACCTGCACCTGCAGCAGACAATGGAGCTCTGCAAACTAGAACAGAACATGAGTCTGAGCATCATCAACAGAACAGTAAAACACTGAGAGCGAACCATGTCGGCTCCTTCTGGGCTGAACAGTTACATTAACCGTCAACCAGTAGCTATGTATGCTAATGATGTTAGCAATGTTTCAGTCTGGTTATCAGGACTCCAGCTAATGTTTCCTCTAATCTTTACTGTGATAAGCATAAATAAACAGTTTTTACATAAACTGTGACTCTTTCTTCTTTTCTTGCAGAAAAAAATCTCAAAGAGCTGCATTTGTTCCAGAAAAGACTGATTTTAGCCCCAACAAACATCAGCGTCTCTTGAGAAGGAGTGACCATCGGGGCAATGCACCTGGTTCTCCTCTCATGTTCTCCAGGTGTTGGACGTCCAGAGGGGAGGAAGGAATACATACAATGACTGCAGAGAGAAAAGTAAACACTACCAAGACACACACGTTCCTGCACACACACTGTAGGAGATTTCCATGCAGACTTACAACCCATCATTAGTTTATTTGTGCAGAATACTTATTAACATTAAACTACCGATGACATCATCACTGATCTCTGTTGTTACCACACGGTTATTCCTGCATACACACTCTCACATGCATGTGTTATCAAATTAAGAATCACTTGATTTAATGTTGTTTACTCACTTTTAAAGGCAGTCACACTGACAGGATAAGGGAGGAGTCCTTATCCTTCATTTTGCTCTCTGTTACTGAACAAATGTGTGTTTTCACTCATTCAGCCAATACAAACTGTTTATTTTCTGACTAGGAAATTAAAATTCACATATCAAAGCAGGAGCCTTTTTCACAAACCAAAGATTTCATTCCAGCAACTAAATCCTTCATCTGAACGGTGAAGTGTGTTTTCAGTACAAATCTGCTCCCAGAGTTTGGATCCAACTATAAAAAGCTCTGCGCCTCGCGGCCTTTTGGGAAAGTTTCCAAAAGTGAAAAATGCCTTATTTACCAGAAAAGAACAGAAAAAGGGTCAGGTTGCTTTTTTTTCTCCTCAGCCAACTGATCAGAGGAAAGAAAAACAAAACTCAGAGTTTCCCAACAGAGACATATCTGCCAGAGAAACTGGTCAGTGGAGGCCAGAGAGTAGTGTGTAATGATGTTCAGGGAAATATAAACAATTCTTCTCAGAGGAAATGTACGGCTTTTTCTTTGTTAACTGATGAAGCTCCGTGATGAAATCAGCTATTTATTATTTTGAAAGTTGAATGATTTATTTTACACACTGTCTACGCAGGTTTTGGGTCACCACAGCACTGAGGCTGCTCTGAACAGTCATTAATGACATAAGTTTGAGTACAGACATCGGAAAATGTCAGTGTTAGTTTTACTGCACCTCAGTGCTGCATTTGATACAGTTGAATACCATTAATTATTCGAACGACTGGAGAGCTGGGTGGGTCTCTTTGGCACTGTCCTAAACTGATTAAAACAGGAAGTACTTTGTGTCAGTAGGTAACTTTACATCTTGGCAGACAAGAATTACACGTAGAGTTCCTCAGGGTTCCATCCTGGGGCCTCTTCTGTTTAACATCTACATGCTCCCACTGGCACAGGTCATACAGAATAACAACATTAGTTACCATAGCTACGCAGATGACGCACAGATTTATATGACAATGTCTCCAGGAGACTTAGGACCTGTACAGGATCTTGGTAAATGCTCTGAGATTAATGACTGGTTGTGCCTAAACTATCTTCAGAAACAAAAACAAAACTGAGGTGTTTGTCTTTGGAGCCAAAGGATTAAAAGTCACCAGAGAGCTTCATTCTATAGACCTGAAAAACACCAACCAGGCCGGAAATCCGGGTGCAGAGACGGACTTGGATCTATATTCTGAAACACAAAGTTAGTCCACTATCAACGTTGGAATTCATCCTCAGGATAAGAGAAGTGATGTGACAGCAGGAAAAATGGTCCAAAAAAGGTTTCATCTTTACTCGGCTTGATTACTGTAACAGGGTCTTCAGGGGTCTTCCTAAAAAATCTTTTCCACATGTGTAGCTAATTCAGAACTCTGCTGCTCGAGTCCTCACTAAAACCTAGCAGGAGAAACCGTGTTGTAGGAAGGAGGCAGACCCAGAGCAGCTTTGTAAATAAAAATACACCAATGTTTTAGCCTTTGTATGGACAAAGATCATCATCTAGCATGTTTGTAAAATAAAAATGATGAGTAATTGATTCTGTGATGAACCTTAAAGCCCTGTGATAGACAGCATCCAGAGCACGTGCACTCTGAGACAAGGCATGCACGTAGAAAACGTCTCCATCATCTAAATATGATGAAACGAATGGATGCAAAGAGGACAAATAGGAATATAAATCAAAATGAGTCCATCAAACATGTCACTCTATTCAGTTCTGACGTAGATAAAATGTTTCACACCAAGCAGCAAGTCGTAACTCACTTTTATCACCTCCAGTTTTGTCTCAGATCCATGATTTCAGTTCTTCCTCTTCATGGAGGTCCAGTTAAACCTGCTGGTTGGACTGGTCTCCATCAGCACCCACTTATTCTCACATGAAGGAGCTCAGAGAGAAACCGCTGTCTTCTGTGTGTGATGAGGTAAAACTCCATCATGTCAAAGGAAACAAGGAGAGTGTGTGTGCACATGTGTGTCTTTGTGTACGAGTGTATTCCAACACACTTGTGTTTGTGTTTAACTTGCAAGTGCGTGTCCCAATTTTAGGTCAAGTTTGTCCAACTTCTTTCTCTCTATACGATTGTGTGTGTGCGTGCATGTGTGTGTGGTCACAGTTAATTGCCAGCCAGGCAGTGAAGATGAATGATGGCAGCCATCCCTCTCCGACAGTGGAGAGTTCACCTGTCAGCGTGGCCTACCTTAAGACAGATGGACATCTGGAAGCTATTGCTGCACAGCTGTAGGAGCTTGACACACACGTGCACACACACACACACACACACATACATGGTTGTAGATATACATTTTAAGTGCACACATAAATGTTGAGAGAGCTGAGAAGGGCCCACATAGATCTGAGGGTGGAGACACTGAGCGCAGACATAAATCACATAGAAACGGCAACGTTCTACAGAGGCTACGAGAACAGCTGGCAGGTGATTCTACTGCAGCTCAAATTCAAACATCAATGATGATGATGGTGATGATGATGATGATAGAGCATTAAAGGAATATGGATGATGTCCAAATGGGCACAGGTCTGTATAAACATTATTGACTTTGACAAATGAAGCTAATGATTCCAAACAAAGGCAGCACTGACGTTAGCGGTCCAGTTAATATCCATCCACCTCTCAGATTATTCTCTTATACAGTTACACTTCCAACACACACAGGAAAAAACAATGCATTATGAGCAACAACGAACTGGACATGCCCTTTTTCTTTCAGACCTTGTCCTGTAGAGCGGCCTTTCCCGACCCCCATGGGGGTCCCGAGATCATTTCCCAGGGGTCAGAAATAAAAATGCATTAACAAAGAATTAAAGCTGATTTTGGTCAAATTACAGCAGTGAACAGAATCCAGGAAAAAAACACTTTTCCTCCTCACTGATGAAGTTTTGGATATTTTTCAAGCCTTACATTTAATATTTTTATAACCAGAAACAAAGTTGTTATGAGTGCTATTTTAAGAATCTGAATTTGGTATAAAATATGAATTTGGCATTATCTCGCTGGGAGTTTGGATATTTGACATATGGAAACTTTGTCATAGTGCTATAGATGATGCACCAGAAACACTTTATCATCCTCATTTATGAAGATTCTGACAGTTTTATGTTTAAGCTCATCCTATGTTGGCTTTGGGGTCATGGCTCATTAAGTTTAGGAACTGCTGTTTTACTGTTTTGTATGCAAATGGAGTCTGTTGAGGTTGTTGAAGTTGTGCAGGAGTAAGGTAAAGTAGTCGTACTGTAACAAACTCATTTAACCCTTTATGTGTTGATAATTTTTAATGATGCAGGGCTGGATATTGGGTGGGGTTTGAACGTCCAACACCGCCCCCTTAACATTTTGATTGGATTAACCCTAACTATAACCATACCCACTAACCTCGCCCATTTGACATCCATCTCCGCCCATTTAACATCCAACCACGCCCATTGGACGTCCAACCCCATCCAATATCCAGCCCTGCTCCATTCTCCAGGCTGCAGCCATTGTACTTGACTGGCTGCTGGTAAAAGGTGTGCACGCTTGGTATTTAGGCAGCTTAGTGAAGCCTTTACCACTCGTAATAGCAGTAGTCTGTCAACCACCCTGGTGGTCCCCTAACAGTGTCTGAAAAACCATTTCATGAGAAGGTAAAAGCTTTTTAGTAATATATGAGAGGTTTTTTTTCAAACTTTAGGTTATTAATCAGCTTATTTATAATTCAATCTTTAGATTTAGTGCGCTTCTTGGTGTAATGGAAATGCAGCTGCTGAAACAAAGCAAAGATACAAAGAGAACCCATTTTCACCTTCAAAATGATCTTTTTCAGATGAAGGAGGGAGTCATCAAAACACATGGCTTATCAAGCATTTTGAAGCTGCTGGAGGAACTCGGGAATCCCTGTTAATGACATATGTGCGTGTCACATTTTGGGGATTCCCTTAATCTTGTTTTTCAGAGATGCTGTCCAAGTCCTAAACGCCATGTGTCACCAGATGGTCACAGTTTTTAGGTTTCCACACACTCTGTGGTCATGAGGTCAAACAAGTTTTCTTTTTTTCCCTAGCTGAATTTCTTAGAGTAATTGGAGCAAATGATTGCACCCATGTGCAGAGCATCTTGGGTCAGTGCATGATTCCTTTATTTTTCTGTTCTACAAGCTGTAAGCTGGCGAGTTTTTAGACGGCCGGCTTGTAGGTGGGTCCATTTATGAAATTAGAAATATATTACAAACAAGAGACTGTGTCATATTCAGACATCTCTTTTTTCTTTCTTTTTCAGGATGACAGTACATAATCCCCATCTGGTTTATTTGCAGGTGGGTCCAAATAAACTAGGTTTATTTGCAAGCAAAATACGTCAGTTTTACTTAGGTTCAGGTTTTAGGTGCGTAGGTACCGGTTTTAGCCAGCAGGGTGATTATATTTGCCCCACATGGCAATGCCAAATGACTACTAGAGCTGCCAGTATTTTACAGCTCATGTACTGCCAATGTTACAAACCCCAGAACGCTCTGGTGGTAGTTTGTTGTGTCAATCAGGACAGGACTCTCGTCTCTGTAGACAGTCGTCATGGCAACTTCAAGCTGCTACAGCAGAGATGGCAAAACAAGCCTGGCCCTTCAGTGATGGAGTGTTTGTGGAAAAAGTGCATGTTAAATGTTTCTGAGCTTGTGTGCCCAGAGACATAACAAATATGCTCAAACAAAAGCCTGGGCAGCTGATCACACATTTACCACCAACCTCTAAGGTTCATTTTCATATACAGAGTTTTTTACCAATAAATATCAATGCTGGCCCACTATGTATTTGAGTAATTAACTTGTTGATAAATTTGCTCCCATACAGCTTTTATTTGTGTCAGTCAGATTTCTTTGCTGTAGTTCATGTTTTCTCTTCAAACTCCCCATACTGCAAACCATCAACCATTTAAATCAATTAATTGTGTTTAATGCATTGAAGACCCATCTCAAGTACAGAAATATGTGCATATAATGGTTGATAAAAGAAGAACAGGACTACTAGGGGATAAACTGGTTTTGGTCCTGTATCCTGTGTTGAGTTTCTGGTGGAAACAAAGCTGAGAAGATTTAAGGAATTCTCTCTGCGCACTTCTGGTGGAGAATATTGGACAAAACATGAACAATGTTTAATATCTGACTCCAGCTGATCCCGATTCCCGGTCATTTTTATTCTTGCCAAAAAAAAAAAAGTCTTGTGACATTAATATTTCATGTTGTATGATTTTCCAACTCCTCATTCAGTGATGAAGAGTTATAAATATGCTAATGAACTCACCGTTCATCTTGCCAGGTCTCACGGCGGCAGCTCATAAAAGCAGAACAAACAGGAATAAAGCAATGCTGTCAGGTAGTGGTGGTGGAGACGTGGACCCACATGCTGGAAGGAGAGGCAGGAGGCAGAGGAAACTGTCATTTAATAAGCAGCAGAACAACAGGGAAGGAACCCACACAATAAACTTGCAGGTACCAACTGGAACCAAGTGGTACAAATCCACAGAGAACGCAACAAGACACAAGTGGAATGGATGAGCTAAATAGACCCAAAGCTAAACCAAGAACTAAAGACTACACACAAAAAGCCACATCATGACAGATGAACAGAGCTGCTGACTTTCACTGAGCTCCAGAGTCATGGATCCGCTGGTCAGTTTCAGACTTTCTGACCCAGAAACAGACTCAGACAGCCAACAGACCGAATCTGCTCCCGGTCTCAGCTGCCTCTCTTCCAGCAGCAAGTCTGACACTAAAACCTCCATCGTTTGAAGTGTGTGTCTCTCACACACACACACACACTGCGTTTTTCCCCAGGAAATACAGCCTGGAAATGCAGATGGTCAGCTACTGCCTGAGTTCATCCAGGTTTTTCCTCAGGAGCATGGAGTCTCTGGCTGAAACCGGCTGTTTGTCTCTGGGTGAAACCGGCTGTTTGTCTCTGGCTGAAACCGGCTGTTTGTCTCTGGCTGAAACCGGCTGTTTGTCTCTGGCTGAAACCGGCTGTTTGTCTCTGGGTGAAACCGGCTGTTTGTCTCTGGCTGAAACCGGCTGTTTGTCTCTGGCTGAAACCGGCTGTTTGTCTCTGGCTGAAACCGGCTGTTTGTCTCTGGGTGAAACCGGCTGTTTGTCTCTGGCTGAAACCGGCTGTTTGTCTCTGGCTGAAACCGGCTGTTTGTCTCTGGCTGAAACCGGCTGTTTGTCTCTGGCTGAAACCGGCTGTTTGTCTCTGGGTGAAACCGGCTGTTTGTCTCTGGCTGAAACCGGCTGTTTGTCTCTGGGTAAAACCGGCTGTTTGTCTCTGGCTGAAACCGGCTGTTTGTCTCTGGGTGAAACCGGCTGTTTGTCTCTGGGTGAAACCGGCTGTTTGTCTCTGGGTGAAACCGGCTGTTTGTCTCTGGGTGAAACCGGCTGTTTGTCTCTGGGTGAAACCGGCTGTTTGTCTCTGGCTGAAACCGGCTGTTTGTCTCTGGCTGAAACCGGCTGTTTGTCTCTGGCTGAAACCGGCTGTTTGTCTCTGGCTGAAACCGGCTGTTTGTCTCTGGGTGAAACCGGCTGTTTGTCTCTGGGTGAAACCGGCTGTTTGTCTCTGGGTGAAACCGGCTGTTTGTCTCTGGCTGAAACCGGCTGTTTGTCTCTGGGTGAAACCGGCTGTTTGTCTCTGGCTGAAACCGGCTGTTTGTCTCTGGCTGAAACCGGCTGTTTGTCTCTGGCTGAAACCGGCTGTTTGTCTCTGGGTAAAACCGGCTGTTTGTCTCTGGCTGAAACCGGCTGTTTGTCTCTGGGTGAAACCGGCTGTTTGTCTCTGGCTGAAACCGGCTGTTTGTCTCTGGGTGAAACCGGCTGTTTGTCTCTGGCTGAAACCGGCTGTTTGTCTCTGGGTGAAACCGGCTGTTTGTCTCTGGCTGAAACCGGCTGTTTGTCTCTGGCTGAAACCGGCTGTTTGTCTCTGGCTGAAACCGGCTGTTTGTCTCTGGGAGAAACCGGCTGTTTGTCTCTGGCTGAAACCGGCTGTTTGTCTCTGGCTGAAACCAGCTGTTTGTCTCTGGCTGAAACCGGCTGTTTGTCTCTGGCTGAAACCGGCTGTTTGTCTCTGGGTAAAACCGGCTGTTTGTCTCTGGGTAAAACCGGCTGTTTGTCTCTGGCTGAAACCGGCTGTTTGTCTCTGGGTAAAACCAGCTGTTTGTCTCTGGCTGAAACCGGCTGTTTGTCTCTGGCTGAAACCGGCTGTTTGTCTCTGGCTGAAACCGGCTGTTTGTCTCTGGCTGAAACCGGCTGTTTGTCTCTGGGTAAAACCGGCTGTTTGTCTCTGGGAGAAACCGGCTGTTTGTCTCTGGCTGAAACCGGCTGTTTGTCTCTGGGTGAAACCGGCTGTTTGTCTCTGGCTGAAACCGGCTGTTTGTCTCTGGCTGAAACCGGCTGTTTGTCTCTGGGAGAAACCGGCTGTTTGTCTCTGGGTGAAACCGGCTGTTTGTCTCTGGCTGAAACCGGCTGTTTGTCTCTGGCTGAAACCGGCTGTTTGTCTCTGGGTGAAACCTGGGAGGCATCAGCAGAGATGGTAGAAACTGCATTCATACATGTTACTTTCTTCAGTAACAGGTTATCCAACTAATTACTTTTTATATCGTTACAGCAGTGTTGTTGTTACCAAAGATGAGCGTTCCCGATGATGGATGTTACTGATGTTCTGCATGCTGGCTGGAAGCATGTTGAATCACATGAAGCATCTTTCCAGAGGAGGACACGGAGACATGACATCCAGCAGCCCATGATTAGTGTCCATTTCTGTGTTGGTAATTTATTTCTTTCATTCCTTATGACACCTAATATTCACTTTTATTAAGAAGCAATGAACATTAATTTCACGTTCTGTTTAAGGGAACATATTTCCAAATGTTTTAGATAAGTCACTAAATAATTACTTTTCCAATGATTTAGTGACTCTCATAATCCTGTATCACTGTTACTAACTAGTTACTTTTTGTCATAATAACTTGTAACTAATTAATCCTAGTAAAGTAACAAGTCAAAAACTGGTCATTAGAGAACCAGCTGGGGTTTCTTTTCTTTCATTCGGTTGGATCCTCCTCTGTGGTAGTTTAACATCATTGGCTTGGACATTATAGCTTCCAGAATCAAATTTACTGTTTTCACAGTCAGAACCAGAATATGTCAAAAAAGAAGGAGAAGAAAACTCCATTTCCTCCACTTGTGAGTGAAACATGGAGAGGAAATCGCTGTTTTGGTTTTTTTTTCTTTTGTCTTATGCAAGTATACAACAATGGCCGCAGTATGACTCAACCAGAGAGTGTGTAAACATGGCTTTAGGAACCGACAGAAAACACACCAACCTGAATCTTGATTCTTTGTTGGTAAATCTCCAACCAGCATGTAGTTTGGTTGGGTTGATGCTTGTTTTTCCTCTGTGTTTCCACATTAGTCCACCTTCCTCAGTCTGAGGGAGGACTTCTACAGGCTAACAGTTAAATTCCTCAGACACTGATAATGGATGATTTTTTCATTTCTCGTATCAGAGACACCATCAGGATGTTAACAAGGACAGAAAGTAGACTTTTAGTGGAGAGAACACTTTTATTTCTCTGACACGCGGGATAAAACAGTCTGAAACTAAACATGTTTGAGCTGTAATTAATACCATCCATGTTCCAACACACACACACACACACAGAGTGCAGATAAACTACAAACATGTGTCTACCGCTGAGTTCATTTCTGAAATATGAGTGTTTGCAGTGATGCTGTCAGCATGATGTTGATTCAGTCTCACATTTCTGTTCATAAACACAACAAAATGATCAGGAATCATTTGGGAGTATTTTACACCATCATACAACTGTCAAACCAGTTAGGATTAAACACTACATACACACAGTAGACATACTGAACATGATATGAATAAATATTAGATTAAAATGTTTGTAAAATTAATCTGAAATGTGCAAAATAAGGAAATATGTGCTGGCTTGCTTGTTTCTCTCCTTTAATGATACCTGCTGTTGTATAAAACATGTCTGAAAAGCCTGATTAGTCACCGTCACAATGAGGTACAACTTGAAAAGCTTGTGCTTCTGTAGAATGAACAACACCTAAATATATCAGTATGACCCCCGAAATGTGTCAAACTCCTTGTAATGTTTTCCCGAGATAAAGTAAAAAGCATTTCACTTCAAAACTGGAGGAATGTTTCTCCTTATTTCCAGAACAACCGCTGCAATCTGTTCCACACCAGAGGCAATGCTGTATCAAGGATTACTGAAGATGAGACAAAAGAGGAAGAAAACTCGATGAGCTGCTGGTTGAAGCAGGACAACCTCTGTTTCTATCACACAGGATCCTAGCGGTTCCTCTATGTCCAACCACGAACCATTTCTCCTGTCCATAGCAAGTGCCCTGCATGCACACTACCAACATAGCTGTGCATTAAAACCCACCGTGCACTTTGTTTTGTAGGCTGCTTCCTGTATTTGGTTCAACTGAAACAGACCAAGATATCCCCCAATCTGATATGGAGCAATTCCACTTCTTTATACCAAACCATAGTTAATGTTGCTCATATGGAATAAAACCAGATGCATTTGTGCCAAACGGGGTCCAACCGGTACGAACACATTGTAGCTGATAAAGTAGCTGGTGGGTGTAAATTTACTATTATTTAGGACTCTCTGGACACTGGAACGTAGCATCTCACTGATGCTTAGAGTTACTCGAGAGGTGGGAACATGGAAGTAGATATTACCCACAACCCTGCACTGAAAAAGACAGGGATAGAAAATGAATGGAGGGATGAATAGGTGATGGATGGATGGATGAATGGTAATCAGATGATGGATGGATGGATAAATGGATGGATGGATGGATGGAAGGATGATGGTTGGATGAATGGATGGATGGATGGATGGATGGAGGGATGACGGATGGATGGATGATGGATGATGGATGGATGGATGGATGGAATATGGATGGATGGATGGATGGAGGGATGATGGATGATGGATGGATGGATGGATGGAATATGGATGGATGGATGGATGATGGATGGATGGATGGATGGATGGATGGATGGATTATGAATGGATGGATGGATGGATGGGTGGGTGGGTGGGTGGGTGGATGGATGATGGATGGATGGATAGATAATGGATGGATGGATGGATGGATGGATGGATTATGAATGGATGGATGGATGGATGGATGGATGGATTATGAATGGATGGATGGATGGATGGGTGGGTGGGTGGATGGATGATGGATGGATGGGTGGAAGGATGGATGGATAGATAATGGATGGATGGATTATGAATGGATGGATGGATGGATGGGTGGGTGGGTGGATGGATGATGGATGGATGGATAGATAATGGATGGATGGATTATGAATGGATGGATGGATGGATGGATTATGAATGGATGGATGGATGGATGGATGGATGGATGGATTATGAATGGATGGATGGATGGATGGGTGGGTGGGTGGATGGATGATGGATGGATGGGTGGAAGGATGGGTGGATAGATAACGGATGGATGGATTATGAATGGATGGATGGATGGATGGGTGGATGATGGATGGATGGATGGATGGATGGATTATGAATGGATGGATGGATGGATGGATGGATGGATGGGTGGATGGATGGATGGATGGATTATGAATGGATGGATGGATGGATGGGTGGGTGGGTGGATGGATGATGGATGGATGGGTGGAAGGATGGATGGATAGATAATGGATGGATGGATTATGAATGGATGGATGGATGGATGGGTGGGTGGGTGGATGGATGATGGATGGATGGATAGATAATGGATGGATGGATTATGAATGGATGGATGGATGGATGGATGAATGGCTTGTGAGAGAGTAGTGTGTCCCACTGAGCACTAATGTTTCCATGACGATAATCTTTCCGGTTCGTGTCAGTAAAAATCGTGAACGTGTTCTAACTACCTCCTCTGTTACTTCTGAATCGTTTGGTCGACACAAAACGTGACCTGACTGACGCCTGCAGCGTCAAGCTGCTGGGTTTTAACAGGTTTCCCGTCAGGGAGCATCTCTTTCTGCGCCCGCTGAAGGAGGCGTGAAGCGCTGCTCTCTTCATCGGGGTGAAACTTTGTGTGATGACGACTTTGGTTGAAGAAACCAAACTTTTCTGCTGCCTTTATCTTCTGGGAGGCGAGGCACAAATAAACAGACGAGGATGCAAACACACCAACGTTAAGGAGAATTTGTTTGCTTCATTTCCTAATTACAGCGACAATAGGAAGGTTCCCCTGCCAGGATTTATCAGTCTGCTCTCCTGCTTCCATCCATCCCTCTGCAGTCGGCTACGATTGGCCCAGACTCCCCTCCAGTTCGCTGCTGAGGCAGGATAAGTGAAGCGAACGCTGTAGAGACCATCTGGCCTCCATATACATCCATGTGTGTGAGAAAGGAGAGATCATGAAAGGCTAATGAGGTAGAGGAAGAAGAAAAGAAGATGCTGGTTAAATTGGTGTATGTACGAAACATTAGCCTGTCGGCAGACGATACTTCTCTCCGTAGCGAACCTCAGACGTGATCCTCAGAGAAGATGAGACCGCTCGGAGTCAGCAGCACACAAAACCCACCAAGGATTAGTGCCGCAAAAATCCTATTTTCAATCCTGTCAGCTGAAATAGACACATGAATTAGTCCATATGAGTTCAATTCAATTCCACAATGACCCCAATTAGTAGAGTCCGACCCGGTGGCGTCAGAGCCGCTGCAGAGATGGAGCGGAGAACATGGCAGGAAGACAAACAGGATTAATCTGAGGATCCTCCTCGTCCTCCCTGGAGGAAAATCCCAACCCTGATCGTGGAGATGGGAAGATGCAGCAGGTTTTATCTGAGAGGATTAAAGGTTGAAATAAAAAGGCTTGTTGCTTCTTTGTCATCCTGCTAGGTCCCTGCCATCTCTCCGCGTCCCCACTCTCTGCTCAGAGGATGACGAGGTGTGGATGTTTGTCCTCTGAACTTTAATGACAAACATTTGGGTTGTTTTGCTGAAACTCCATCAGGCTTTGGCCGTGTGATGGACCGGTGACCTTTCCACGTGTACTGGTTATGATGTGTTCCAGGTTCCTGTTTTATTTTGTAGTCATTTGAATCATTACTGGATTTGTTTTAAATAAATTATAACTGGGTGATAGAATAAACAGGATTCAACTGGACTTTATCTGTAAAAGTATCTTAAAGCTACAGCAGGTAATGTTGCTCAGAGACATGTTTTTTTCCTCTGGGTGAAGTGTTTCCACGTCCTGATAGTAGTCTGTACATTCTGTAATCATGAACAATAATAAATATAGTTAGACCCCTCAGTTTACTGTAAATCTGTAAAAACTCTGATCGATCCAAACGTTCAGACCCAAATGGAGTTGTTCATTTCTTATATTTCATCTCCCGGCTCCCCTCCTCCCCCTCCAGCAGCGCATACCTGATAGCCACACCCTGCATATAAACAGCGTGTTAGGATGAAAATACAAAGTAGTGAAGAAGAAACTCGGAAGGCAAACATGGCTGAGAAAATGCAGGAAGGATTTCCCGACCCGGCTCGGTTTATTTTCCTCCTCCTGCTAAACAGCCGAGAAAGAGAAAATCGTTGGTGGAAAAAGCTGCGAATAAAAAAGCATTTAAATCAGGAAAACCTCCACCAATGCATTTAAAAAAGTTCCTGGATCCAAACGGTAATCCGGATCACCACCAAACTAAATCAGTTCTTCTTTTTCACATTTCCAACAACTCCTGAAAATTTAATTCACATCCGTCCGTAACTTTTGGAGTTGTCTTGAACACAAACAGAAAAACAGATAAATGCTCCATCTTTCCTCCTCCCATCATCACCTGCAGCCACTCCGGACCAGCAGTGACTCTTTCTGTGGACGAAGGAAAGAAGGAAACAGACCAGTAGAAATGTTGGTGTTGCACATGGAGCGCCAACCAGCTGATGAAGACTCTGTGGTGAAAGAAGTTCTGGTTCTGATCCAGTCTTCAAGCTGCAGGTGGCTACATGGTTATTTATTCACTTTGCTTCTTCATCTTCCAGTCTGCAGTTTCTTCCTCTCACATGGACAAACGTCTCGAAATCTCTGGTTAACCGTCCTCCTCCCAGGAGAGCCGTGCAACACTATCTGCCTGAGGACAGCCTGGTCCTCTGAGATTCCTCCATCTTTCTCCTCTGATGCCATTTTCCCTCCTCAGGGAGCAGAAACTAAATATAACAGTCACACCAGAGAGGAAGAGGAGGAGATGTCCACAGCCCAGATGACGAAGCTCTCTGAGTCGTATGGATGAGGAAGGAGATTAAATCATTTTCACTACATCATTCTGCAAAACATCTGGAATACAAAGACCAAGATTCAATAAGTTTTACAGATGCTAGAGCATTATATTTAAGTTTTAATGGCTAAAAGGATAAAGACACAACACTGTCCTACCCTGAAGTCCAGCGTTAACAGACCAGTGGTCAGTTATCAGGAAAATGACAGAAATTCTGGATTTACTGAACTAATCCTAGCTTACAATTGTCTAAAGTTTCCTAGTAATTCCTGATTTAATTGGAAAATGTTCTTTTCTAAAACCAGAAAGGATGTAAAGTTTCAGATATTTCTATTTTTATAATGCCATGTCAGCTTAACTTTACTGACTTACTGAGTACCACTGACATGTTAACCCCTTCATGTCAAGTTAAAAACATCATTCCAAATACTTAGCAAGGACGAATGATTACTTACTGAGGAACTGAACCCTGCATACTCTTTGCAGGGGGCAGCTGCATACTTGTGTACCATAAAGTAAAGTGAAACGTACCAAGTACTTAATGAGGGACGATTTATTCCTTCACCAGTACCTGACTGTGACGTGTTGTCCCCATGACCATTTGCTACAAAGCATTTAAAATGTCATCAGTTTTACAAGTCCTTTGATTATAACATTTATTCTTCTCCATCCTATATGATCAATAATCAACAGACAGATTTTTATTTATTTAAGATACTTTTTCCCAGATTGTTTTTAGCAGCCATGTTTCCTTAAGCTGATATCAAAGTTTTCACTCGTGAACATCGTCTGTAAGACCCTTCACCTGATTAAGGTTTTACTTTTTTTATAATTAAAGCCAAAATATCCTTTTGGTCCATATTTTTCTCAGGTTTTCTCAAGGCTGATAACGTAATACCGCTACTGCAGCTGTACCTGCTGCTGCTGATTTTCTGTCTACACCAATCGTTTTTAAATGCTGCCGCCATCGTCTTTCCTACCTGTGTTGCAGTTGTCATCAGCTGGGATCGTTGGCTTCCTCTTGTCTTTAGACTGAAACAACAGTACAAAGGAAAATGTACATATACCATTAAGATGAATGATATGAACCCTATAAAGACAAAGTATTATTTTTAATACCTACAGTTTCTGAGACGTTTTGCATCACTTTATGGTAGAAACTTTACACAAAACGTATGATATGATACCAGTACGATACTGGTCTCCTCCAGGTGGAAACCTGAAATCAATCATTTGGATCTATCACATCGTAAAAGATGGAAAAAAAATCCAAAAATTCAATTTTTTAATCAGTTTTTCCCCCAATTTTGTCAAACAGCCAAATTAAGACTTTGGTTGAAACTAAAGTTGGACTTTTCTTTCTAGTTTTTGTTACGCTGCATTTTACAGGGTTTAAACAAGAGCTGCTGGATAATATTTAGTTTTTGTACATGTTGCATGTTGTGCTGCAGATAATTCTGAGAAACATTTTTTATCATTTACCGATTCTGTAAGATTCAGAAACCATGTGTTTGTGTGTGTGTGTGTGTGAGACTGTTCTTTCATGCATGTGAGCACATCGCGGGCACGTTGTCAGCTGAGACTGACGTCATCTGAAATCACTCTGCGCACTCGTGTGTGTTGGTTTGTGTATTCTGGCTACACCTCTAACTCATATCTAGCCGTGTGTGTGTGTGTTTGTGTGTGTGTTTGTGTGTGTTTGTGTGTGAGACAGATGAGATCACACGGCGTTGACGCAGAAACGTCCTTCAGGTAAGCAGGTTCGTTTCGTTGCCAGGCGCAGCCATCATGTGGCGACGGTAAGCGGCTCAGAGATCATGGAGGTCACCGGGATGATGTCCCAGAAAACCCTGGAGAGGAGGGGGGCAGCAGATGGAGGGGAGGCAGCTACACGCCATAGACAGACACTAATAGCATGACTGCACCGCCGGGGTCCGTGTACAACATGTCATTAACATGTAGCATGCCAGCATGGTCAGATTATCTCTTCCCAGTGACGCTGTCGGATCCATCCAGCAGGAATTTGATGGATTGATCCCAGGAATGAAAAAACTGAAGGGGGGTGAACAGCGCAGGTTCAGAGCTGAAAGACGTTATGATGAAGGTTGGCTGAACGAGGGAGTAATGAAGAAGTAGCACGTCATTCCCGTCTCCTTCAAACTGCCAAGGGTCACTGCTGGAGGGAAAAAAAACCTCTTTAATCCTCTGATTGAGTGCTCGATCCTCTCTGCCTCACAAGTCCCTGATTACAAGAAAACTGTTGATTTATGGAGGATTTCTCCTCATGTCTCGCTGATATTAATCCTTTCCATTTCAGAGGCTGGATATTAAGAGAGAGAGAAGATATTTTTGGGCTTGAATGCAGAGAATTCAATCTGGATCCGGCCTCGAACTCAACACTTTGCAATCAATAATGATAAACGACATGATGAAAGCGAACCGGAGGAGATTCGGCCGGTATTTGCTGAGGCCTCGTGCCAAAGATGGAGATTCTGCTGCATTACTATAATTCTTCAGGAAGTTAACAAATGTAACGCCGATGAATTCCAGGCAGGAGAGGAAAGGATGAGCTCTTCCCGACCACACAAGTCCCGTCCACGCTCACACACTCCCACCATCTCCATCTTTTCGCTGCTCCGAAGCCAAGAGTGACGAGAAGGAGACAAGGGAGAAAAATGACGGAGATAGACAAAGGTTGATTAAATTGGTTTTCAATTCTGGGCGTCTCTGTCTGAAGCTGCGGCATTAATTTGCTCCATTAGATCTCTGAGAGCCAGTGAGTGTATTAAGAGCTGCTGTAAATCATATCAGTGACTGCTCTGAGAGCTCCCAGCCAAAATAAGAGCTGTTGCTCCATCCATCGCAGCTGTGACTGAGGTGAGTCAGCATGCAGACGTGTCTGTATACCTGAGACACAATCAGCTTCATTTGCAGAAGGAAATCAAACGCTTGCATTATAACAGTGATTTTCAACCTATTTTGAGCCCAAACCTTTTTTCACTGAAAACTCACAAACCAAAATGCTTTTGTTTTTTTTTGTTTTTTTTAAAGCCCATAGTATTAATATGAAGTCATCTTGTCAAAGGATCTTGAGTGGAAATAAGATAAACACCAGAAAAAGGAAATTTATGATCTTTAACTTGGACCTCTGGATGAACACAGAGCTGCTTTTAGACCAATCAGATGAAATTGCGTCCTTTCTCAGGGCACACCTGATAATCTCTCATGGCACAGTGGTTGAAAAACACTGCATTATAAACAACGATGTTGGTTTGATTCCTCAAATCCAACTTCTGCTCCCAACATTTAACTGATTTACTGAAGTTTCCGACCATCTTCACGGCTCGTTATAAAAGATAAGTGTAACGTCACATGAATCATATCGTCTCAGTAACACCAGCAGGTTTATAAGTGACATAATGGTGAGCAGCAGAGTTTATCCATCCATCCATCCATCCATCTTCTGCCGCTTATCCAGGGTCGGGTCGCGGGGGCAGCAGCCTAAGCAGGGAAGCCCAGAAGCCCAGAAGAAGGAGCTTCACCTTCTGGCTCAGCTTCTTCTTCACCACGACAGACCGGCGCAGAGTCCGCATTACTGCAGACGCCACACCGATCCGTCTGTCGATCTCGCGCTCCATCCTTCCCTCACTCGTGAACAAGAGTGAGGGCAGCCTTGGCGGAGTCCAACCCTCACCGGAAACGAATCCGACTTACTACCGGCAATGCGAACCAAGCTCTGACACCTGTTGTACAGGGACCGGACAGCTCGCACAAGGGGGTCCGGTACCCCATACTCCCGGAGTACCCCCCACAGGAGCCCCCGGGGGACACGGTCGAATGCCTTCTCCAGGTCCACAAAACACATGTAGACTGGTTTGGCAAACTCCCATGCCCCCTCCAGGACCCCAAAGAGGGTATAGAGCTGGTCCACTGTTCCACGACCAGGATGAAAACCACACTGCTCCTCCTCAATCCGGGATTCGACTATCCGGCAGACCCTCCTCTCCAGGACCCCTGAATAGACCTTACCAGGGAGGCTGAGGAGTGTGATTCCCCTGTAACTGGAACACACCCTCCGGTCCCCCTTCTTAAAAAGGGGGACCACCACCCCAGTCTGCCAATCCAGCAGTACTGCCCCTGATATCCACGCAATGCTGCAGAGGCGTGTCAGCCAGGACAGCCCCACAGCATCCAGAGCCTTAAGGAACTCCGGGCGGATCTCATCCACCCCCGGGGCCTTGCCGCCAAGGAGCTTTTTGACCACCTCAGCGACTTCAGCCCCAGAGATAGGAGAGTCCACCCCTGAGTCCACCAGCTCTGCTTTCTCATCGGAAGACGTGTTGGTAGGATTGAGGAGGTCTTCGAAGTATTCCTTCCACCAACCCACTACGTCCTGAGTTGAGGTCAGCAGCTCCCCACCTCCACTGTACACAGTATTGATGGAGCACTGCTTCCCCCTCCTGAGCCGCCGGATGGTGGACCAGAATCTCCTCGAAGCCGTCCGGAAGTCTTTCTCCATGGCCTCGCCGAACTCCTCCCATGCCCGAGTTTTTGCCTCGGCAACAGCCGAAGCCGCATGCCGCTTAGCCCGCCGGTACCCATCAGCTGCCTCCAGAGTCCCACAGGCCAAGAAGGCTCGATAGGACTCCTTCTTCAGCTTGACGGCATCCCTCACTGCTGGTGTCCACCAACGAGTCCTGGGATTACCGCCACGACAGGCACCAACGACCTTACAGCCACAGCTCCGGCTGGCCGCCTCAGCAATAGAGGCACGGAACACAGCCCATTCGGACTCAATGTCCCCCGCCTCACCCGGGACATGTTCGAAGCTCTGCTGAAGGTGGGAGTTGAAGCCCGCTCTGACGGGGGACTCAGCCAGGCGTTCCCAGCAGACCCTCACAACACGTTTGGGCCTGCCAGATCTGACCGGCTTTCTCCCCCACCATCTGAGCCAACTCACCACCAGGTGGTGATCAGTTGACAGCTCCGCCCCCCTCTTCACCTGAGTGTCCAAGGCATGTGGCCGCAGGTCCGACGATACGACTACAAAATCGATCATTGAACTGCGGCCCAGGGAATCCTGATGTCAGGTGTACATATGGACACTCTTATGTTGGAACATGGTGTTCGTTATGGACAATCCATGACGAGCACAGAAGTCCAATAACAAAACACCATTTGGGTTCAGAGGGGGGGGACCATGCCTCCCAATCACTCCCCTCCAGCACTCACTGTCATTGCCCACGTGAGCATTGAAGTCCCCCAGCAGAACAATGGAGTCCCCAGAAGGAGCACCCTCCAGCACTCCCTCCAAGGACCCCAGAAAGGGTGGGTACTCTGAACTGCTGTTCGGCGCATAAGCACAGACAACAGTCAGGACCCGTCCCCCCACCCGAAGGCGGAGGGAAACTACCCTTTCATCCACTGGGGTAAACCCCAACGTGCAGGCACCGAGCTGGGGGCTGATGAGAATGCCCACACCTGCTCGGCGCCTCTCACCATGAGCAACTCCAGAGTGGAAGAAAGTCCAGTCCCTTTCGAGGGTACTGGTTCCAGAGCCCAAGCTATGCGTCGAGGTGAGTCCAACTATATCTAGCCGGAACCGCTCAACCTCGCACACAAGCTCAGGCTCCTTCCCCACCAGAGAGGTGACATTCCACGTCCCTAGAGCCAGCTTCTGCAGCCGGGGATCGGACCACCAGGGTCCCCGCCCCTTGCTGCCGCCCAACTCACACTGCACCCGACCCCTACGGCTCCTCCCGCAGATGGTGAGCCCACGGGAGGCGGGGCCCATGTAACCCTTTCGGGCTGAGCCCGACCGGGCCCCATGCGCGAAGGCCCGGCCACCAGATGCTCGCTCTCCTACCCCACCTCCAGGCCTGGCTCCAGAGGGGGGTCCCGGTAACCCCCGACAACATAGCTGCTAGGATCTTCGAGACGCACAAACCCCTCCACCATGATAAGGTGACGGCTCAGGGAGGGGCAGCAGAGTTTAGTTGCTGTTAACTGACAAGTTGATTGTCTTCATCATTATGACTCTTTAATGAATCCTAGTTTGGTTTTAAAAACATTAAACCAGATACTATACTGAAACCTGACCAGCTGACTTTGGTTGTCATGATGGCTCCTCGCGGTCTCCATGGCACTGGGCCTGGGGCATCAGGACAACTTTAACTGGAGCTTTCCTTTAGTGTCATCAGGGTGGGAAGCGCTGTTGTCCCTGTAGTGACAGAGTGTCAAACTCCAGTCCTGGAGGGCCAGTATCCAGAAGGTTTTTGTTGTTTCCCTGCACCAACACACCAGATTCAAATCAAATGGATCGAACAGCTTCTTGTCAGCATATTTATTTACTCCTGCCAGGTCTGTTGGAGCAGGGAGACAACAGGAACCTGTAGGACTGAAGGACTGGAGTTTGACACCTGTTTGTAGAGGACTGCCTTGGCTCGATGCTACAGGATGGCTGCTGGTTACCTGAGCGCACTGAGGCCCTCTTTGTACGTTTGTGATTTGTAAAAGGTGCATGGTTCCATTTGTGCAATCACAGGGGTGGTCCTGGCTAATGTTTGACCCCTCTCTACCTCTCTGACCTTTTTCATCAGCACCATCCCACCCGCTACCTCCTCTCTGCCAACACCAACCTCCCCACTCACATGTACCCAGCATCGGACCTTGGGGGACTGAGCCTTTGCTCAAACATCATCTTCATCCAGACATCAGTGGAGGTGCACAGCAGTGAGGATGAGGATGGAAACGGCTCCTCATCCTGATAGGTGGCAGGAGCTCCAAAATATTTCGGAAGTGCTCTTTATTGTCTTCTGAAATGCAGTCTGTCTGTCACAGGGAACATGTATCTGTTACGCAGTTTAAATTAAATTATATCATGGAGATTTTATTGAACTTTTAAAATTCACAACATCAGTTACCACAACAGCATGCTCTAATTTATCCAAAGAAGCTCCTAAAACACCATGATGTGTCAGATGAAGATACTCTGACCTCAGGAAGATTAAAACCAGAATACAGCTGTGCTGTGAATAAGTAGCAGCGTAGCAAGAAGCTAAAAAACAGCGAGCATGAGGCTGTTTCGCTGCATGCATGACACTCACGCCTGCAGAGTGTTTCTCTTCTTCATCACCTGATGGATTCTTGGACTTTTTAAGGTTGTTTAATCTTCATTTGTCGCTTCAATCAAGAATTAAAACTTTGCCAAGTATTTCATAAAACCTACAGTAATACATGAATATACAGCCAAAACTTTATGAGTGAAATGCACTTTAGTTTATGTTGTAACTGATTTTAATTACGGAAGTGAGCTTCATCTTCCTCCTCCTCCTCCTCCTCCTCGCTTTGTCCTGCACAGACTTTCTCAGCGGCGCTGATGTGGAGACATCTGTTCCACTGAAATGACCTGGGAATGAGCAGCAGTCTGGAAAACTGGTTGAACCAAATGGTGGATTTTTCTTCCTCGTTTTACTCATTTCTTCACACTGACAGATGCATCCTGGCATCTTTTCCACTTCGCCCACAGCGAACGCCACCTCTGCAGGATCGCACACATCATTAACCCATTCCTTATGGCTGTTTGAGTTGTCCTGCAGGTTTGTTGTATAAATACACAGTTGTGGTATTGCTCCATTTCTCTTCCTGTAGGTGCTCCTGATGATTATCTGCTTTGTTTCCTCCCAGAAGCTGCAGGGTGTGTTTTGTGAAGTTTCTTTCCAGTTGTAGCAGCTGGTCAACCAGTTTTTCTGTTTTGTGTTTGTGTGTGTGTGTGTGTGTTGTCTCATTTTCTCTTCTTCTCACTCAAAGCTTCATTTCCTGTATATCCATAAAGCTCCTCTTGGCAAAGTAAATTTGTTTGGCGCCACAAAGCAACCAGACAAGGCAAAATCATCTCATTCTGGATGGAGACACTGTGTACATCTAAAATATTAAACTGTAATCATCTGGTTTTTTTTCTATTAATGAAAACTTCATCAGTATTTTAGTTAAAAAGATCAAACTTGATTAATTTAGTTTCTTTTTGACAGAACGATACGATGAAGGCATCGTTTAGTCAGATTTAATCCCTCTGAATTCCCATGATTCCCGAACAGGAAAGAGTGGTCAGGAAAGAGTCTCGGCTTCAGATTACTGATACAAACAGGTGGAGGGAGGTGGAGCTCATCCAGAGAGATAAGAAGAGGAGCTCCAGCATCCAGGAGGAGCTGGGGGAAAAGAAAGAGATCTCTGCTTTGGAGGGAGTCAGCTGAAGTGGTTCCGGCATCTGATCAGGAGACCTTGAGACGGATCCAGAACATGACTGGTGTGCTGGTGTCAACCATGTTTTCCCACTGAGTCTCACTTCCAACAGTAGGAAACACAGTTTAAGATATCCGAAGATCCATTTTAACCTCAGCTACATGGTCTTCCTCTCCGCCACAGAGGCAGCTGAGGAAGGTGAAAACTCTGTAAAAGCATCAGAAAATGGTTTTCATGCTTTGGAAAGAAGTCTTCCTCCTTGAGTACCCGGCCACAGTAATGTCGTGCGTTTGCAGAACTGAGTCCACGGTGTTTTACGCTCTGATGGATTACCTGTCTCAAGCAAGTTCTAAGTTTCTCCAAGTTGATTTAAATATGGAAATGAAAGCACTGGCTGCCTGGAGGGAGGGAAATCAATTTCAAATCTTATTGTATGCTTTGGAAAACAGTCAGTGGGAATGTAAAACTCAGGCGATTTGCACTTAATGGTCCGAAACATTTAAAAACATGGACATGGTGCGGTTAAACAAGCAGCTGCTTGTGGACTCCATGTTTATCACAAAGAATAATGAATTACCAACACTTGCTCCCATGTTTTCCAACATTTGGACTTTTGGAAGTTGTGGAGAAAATGTAAACGCGTGACTGAAATGGGATTTTTTTCCCGTCAGAATCTTTTGATGGATTAGAAAAACGAAAACATTACAAGTGAAATGTGACTGAATGAGTCAGAATGTAAATACAGAAAGAGGCCGACCATCTTGCCCAGTAAGGTCTCAAGTGCTGGACCAGAACTCCATCAGGGGAGCGGGTCATCACTGACGATGCGATCTGCTGGAAGTGAGCTGGTGTTTACTGCAAATAGCTTCAACGTTTGGCAGACGGAGACGAGGATGGAGACTCAGGATAAGGAGACAGGCGGATGAAGTCAGCTGTGAACAGAACCTGCACATAATATTGTCTGTCGGCTGCAGATATCTGAAAATAAAAGTAACTTATCCAGCTGAGCGGGGGCGTTGCTGGACAAGCAGTTCTACCAGAGAACAGCTCAGTGAGTTTTATCATGAAGACCTGATAAGTTTATAAAATGAGCAACATTATGTTCAACATACGACTGCAGGTGAAACCGAAACACAGAAAAATATGAAAAATAACAAGAAGAATATGGTTGCAACAGACTTTGTGAAAGAGAAGATAAGATCCTCAATCTGTAGTCAACAGATTATTTTCCGTTCTACACCTCAGTTAGAAGAAAATGCTGATCATTTTTTAATTTTTTTTATTTGGTCATTCCCTTTATCTGTGGGTTTAAATCATAATCTGACAAAAGAAAGATATGAGGATTTTCTTGATTTTTTTACATACTGACCTCTCTTACATAGTGTGAACTCACCATTACCATGACAACTCGAAGTCTAAGGCTCGGATCAACTATAGGTTTGCTTGTAGTAAACAGTGTGCAAACTCACGGTGCGCACAAAAAAAGTGCAAACTGATTTACTTTCACAGGTGGGAAATAGCGCGTCTGCATTTCATTAGTATGTCTGCCGCAATGAATATGCAATATGGGACCTTCACATGCTACTATGTGTGGAGGAAAAAGTAAAAGTACCGGCAATATGATCTATCAAACCTGCGATCAATGTTGCTGAGTAAAGCTGTGTTTATATTCGACACCTTTTAAAAAGACGTGCAAACATTCTGTGTGTATTATTGTGCACGTGGCTGCTGTTGTTGTCACGAGAAAGAGACATCAAAACAAAGCAAGGAGACAAAAAAAACGCATTTTTCACCCTCGTGGGAATTTTTTTGGGATGTACGAGGAAACAATCATCAGAACTTACGGCTTATCCAGCATTTTGCAGCTTTTGGAGGAACTCAGGAAAGATTTGGAGAGGAGTGATGCATACCTGCGTGTCACAACTAGGATCCCCCAGATGTGCTGTACAAGTCCTAAATGTCAGATTGTCGTCTTGCCAGATTGTTATTAAGTTTACTCTGCAGTCATTAGCTCATTAGTTTTCTCTAGCTGGATTTCGTAGAGTTGCTTTTTCTTTTCGGCTTGTCCCTCTGAAGGGGTCGCTACTGCGAATTATGGCACATTTTACACCGGATGTCCTTCCTGATGCAACCCTCTGCATTTGACCCGGCTTGGGACCGGCTCTAAGAGAACAATCCTCCTCAGGGCTGCAGCAGCGTAGGGGAGCAGGACTGGAACAAACGACCGTCGGGTCACAAGACAAGCAGCAGAGCCACCCCAGCTGGATTTCTTAGAGTAATAGCAGCAAAAGCTTGCATCCATGTGCAGAATATCCCGGGTTATTCTTTTTTTTTTTGGTAAAACAGACTTCTGTTCTACAAATTGTGAGTTTTTAGACGGCCGGCTTGTAGGTGGGTTAGTTTATGAAAACCTCAGTAAAAATAAACGAGCCCTGCAGTTTGAATCCCCCTGTTGATGAATGGTGCAATATATAAATAAACTCTCCTTACATTATATTTTCATGTTTTCTGTCTTATTTTATGATGACACTGCATACTTATTTATTTGCAGACATTTTATTATATACAGATTTTTCTTTTGTTCTAATGTATTTATACCGTCTTATTACTTCATCCCTGTTCAGATTGTTTTACTGACAGCATTAATGTTTTTCATAAGTTTGCTGCCGTACAGTGTGTCTTCATGTGGTAGTCAGATATCTTTGCTGCAGGTCATGTTTTCTCTCCAAACACAAACCAGGTTACCCGCAAAATCCTAATTTAAGTATGGAGTCTAAAACACGTTTGCGCTGCCGCCCATTAACGTCATCACTCTTAATAAGTCGCCAGCAAACCGTGGTCCATCCGCTCATATGAAATTCTAAACTGCAGACGCAAAAAACTACTCACAAAGTGGGATCTTCGTGGATCTGACCCTTTGTGGCCATAAATCCGGCCTCTGAGTTTTCACGTTTGTCCCTCTAAGGTGTCCAAACTTTAGAATTTTTGCAACATGCACCTCTTTTCTTCATCCTGTAATAAAAAACACTATGGAAGCTTAAATATTAAATTTACAGATCAGTTTTCACAGGAATGTTGTCTCCATGAAGGAATCCACAGAGAATTTACAGACTGCTATGAGGAGGAAGAGCACGAAACGATGAAGATCTCTGTGGAAAGATCCATCTCTGTCTCAGTCTGACAGATTTATTAAAAGGCAGGGTTTAAAACGAGTCCCCTGCTTCCTCCTCTCCTTCCTGGTTTTTCCCTCACCTTCATCATCTGACATCTCCTCCTCCTCCTCCTCCTCCTCCTCCTCTGCTCTTTGTTCCACAGACCAAACCTTCCAGACCCCAGAGAGAAACAAAGGGAGGATGAAGGTGAAGAAGAGGTGATGATGGGAGTGGACAAATATCTCCTGATGCTTTGTGCTGCATTCAGGGACTATATTTTCAAAGAGGAAAAAACATTTACAGGCTGGGAGACTTTCTCATCTCCCTATAAAGACCTAAAAAGAATTCAATTCAGTTAAAATATAATAAATTAAATTAATATAATTAATTAGAAGCTTTGTAATGAATTATTCTTGACTAATCTCATTTTATTTCATAACAATATTTACCCCAAAAAGCTAAATTGTTTTAATTTAAATGGATTTTATTGGACATCTGAATATTACTGTAAATTTATTAACTATTTGTTGGAGACTTATTAATGTCTTAAATGGATTAATTGCATTAATTCAAAAGTGCAGAAAAAGAAATAGAAAATATTTCCGGCCAACACTAAACGGCCTTGAAGTTTAGGAGTCATTTTATGAACTTTAACAGTTTCATCTGTTTTCCAGTTGAAAGTCAACAACGTGGTAATTATGTGAACTTTTTACATTTTTTAGCCTACATTGTTTATTAATAGGCTTTAATATCTGACAGTCAGCCAGGATGGGATCAATAAGTGTTTCATTTTCTATTCTATTCTAGTTATTTATTGCATTTTTTCCGAGTGATGACATGAATGTGGTTGCCAGCAACGGTCAGAAATGCCGACCAAATTTCAGGTCAGGTCTTCAGAAACCTTCGAATGACATGAAGGAGGCTTCGTCCATCTTCTTATGTAGAGTCTGAGTTTGAGGCCGAGGCGGCAGGGGGAGGAGAGGGGCATCCACAACACCTGAGCCTCATTTAGCAGAGTAAATGCTTTCACATCAGGCTCATAAAGTCTCCAATAATCTCAGAGAAATGCTTTTTATCACTTTTTTTTTTTTTTTACAAATAAATTCGATAGAGGGGTCTTAAAACTCGCTAGATATAGGGATAAAGTAGCTAGTTTGGCAACACCAAGGTGTTCATCAGTGGCTGTGTTTCCATTATACAAAACTGAATATCGTCATAATTAATATGCTAATAGAAAATTAGCATATTAATAAATAATAAATATAAATAAATATAGCTAAAACGTGTTTACACTTTCATGAGGTAGTTATAGAATATAGAAATATATCTGAAAAGTGAATTGGAAGCACTTTTTACACATTTACTGTCCCCAGACGTGACGTGGAGGGTCATGTGACCACTTTATTTTCGATAAAGATGACGCGCTGCAGAACAAACAGCGAATTTCAGTTTTCTAAATAAAAATGTGGGAGAAAAGCTTCAAAGAGCCATAGCAAGTAGGAAACCCCCAAATAACGCCACACAGCTGCCTTACATAAGCAGCGATTATTGTAAAATCTCAAGAGAAGAACGAGGTTTTACAAGAACTGAGGCTCATTTAAACAATAGAAAAACCTGCAAATCGCAGTCTTTTATGTCAAAACTTACAAATATCGCTTTTATAGTGCAAAAAAGTGTAATGGAAACCTGGCGAGTTTCATCAGTGTAGCAGGAAAACATGACCTGAAAAACGTTCCCCGTTGTCTGAAGGAGACTCATGCGAGTAAATTTATAACATTTTCTAACGCGGTAATTTTCTGTAATTATTTCATCGTAATTAACACGTTTAAGTTTCACTCTACTCACAACAATCAGTACAACTTGGACTCATGAACATGTCTGGAGTCAAATCCTGGCGTACCAACATGACATCCAACCCCGTCTTGACACTGAAAAACGAGATTAGAGAGAAGTTTACTTCATTCTTCCTGTGAAGTCGAGACTAAATCATTCTTTAAATGAAATCTTCTTTCAGTGATGCTGAGACAGAAATGCCAGAAGGACAGAAATGGAGAGAAAAAAAAGAGATAAAGCACGGCTTTCCTCCGTTTCCCCCCGGCCTCTGTCTGGCAGCATGCGAGCAGCACCAGAGGACGGACCCGGACGGTCACCTATCAAAGCCCGTCTGATGAATGGTCCTCTAATCCCCTCATTGAGATACAGAGAACAGGCTCGCTGCTCCCTCACACATACACACCAGTTATAGAAAAACACACACTCAGTGGACAGATAACACACACCCACTTCTGGAGCGCATTCACATGCAAAGAGTGTGTGTTGGTGGAAAACCGTACAGGTGGCCTGGCCTCTCCGCCTCCCTCATCCATACACACTGAACAATACAACTTGATAACATGCAGCCTTTGTTCTCCACTGGAAGCCGCATTAATTATTCCACAGCAGAGTGGATTTCAGAAAGAGGAGAGAAGAGGTCCTCATCGGTGTGGAAGCAGTTTAACGTGTGTGTTTCGTTCTCAGACGCTCGATGAGCTGGATCTGCCCGAAACACGCAGCCTTCATGTTCCATCCTGCATCGTTTTTCATCCACAAAACTGTGTTTTCATGTCCTGGAGGGAGTCTCAGCACGTCCTCCAACCTCCAAACGTACCTGCTGGACAGGAGGAACACACACACACACACACACACACACACACACACACATGGACGGGAGGAACACACACCTGGACAGGAGGAACACACACACACACACACACACACACACACACACACACACACACACACACACACACACACACACATGGATAGGGGGAAAACACACCTGGACAGGAGGAACACAGACACACACACACACACACACATGGACGGGAGGAACACACACCTGGACAGGAGGAACACAGACACACACACACACACACACATGGACGGGAGGAACACACACCTGGACAGGAGGAAAACACACCTGGACAGGAGGAACACACACCTGGACAGGAGGAACACACACCTGGACAGGAGAAACACACACCTGGACAGGAGGAACACACACCTGGACAGGAGGAACACACACCTGGACAGAAGGAACACACACCTGGACAGGAGGAACACACACCTGGACAGGAGGAATACACACACCTGGACAGGAGGAATACACACCTGGACAGGAGGAACACACACCTGGACAGGAGGAATACACACCTGGACAGGAGGAATACACACCTGGACAGGAGGAATACACACCTGGAAAGGAGGAATACACACACCTGGACAGGAGGAATACACACCTGGACAGGAGGAATACACACCTGGAAAGGAGGAATACACACACCTGGACAGGAGGAATACACACCTGGACAGGAGGAACACACACCTGGACAGGAGGAACACACACCTGGACAGGAGGAACACACACCTGGACAGGAGGAATACACACACCTGGACAGGAGGAACACACACCTGGACAGGAGGAATACACACCTGGACAGGAGGAATACACACACCTGGACAGAAGGAACACACACCTGGACAGGAGGAACACACACCTGGACAGGAGGAACACACACCTGGACAGGAGGAACACACACACCTGGACAGGAGGAACACACACCTGGACAGGAGGAATACACACCTGGACAGGAGGAATACACACACCTGGACAGGAGGAACACACACCTGGACAGGAGGAATACACACCTGGACAGGAGGAATACACACACCTGGACAGGAGGAACACACACCTGGACAGGAGGAACACACACACCTGGACAGGAGGAATACACACACCTGGACAGGAGGAATACACACACCTGGACAGGAGGAACACACACCTGGACAGGAGGAACACACACCTGGACAGGAGGAACACACACCTGGACAGGAGGAATACACACCTGGACAGGAGGAACACACACCTGGACAGGAGGAACACACACCTGGACAGGAGGAACACACACCTGGACAGGAGGAATACACACACCTGGACAGAAGGAACACACACCTGGACAGGAGGAACACACACCTGGACAGGAGGAATACACACACCTGGACAGGAGGAACACACACCTGGACAGGAGGAATACACACACCTGGACAGGAGGAACACACACCTGGACAGGAGGAACACACACCTGGACAGGAGGAATACACACACCTGGACAGGAGGAACACACACCTGGACAGGAGGAACACACACCTGGACAGGAGGAATACACACCTGGACAGGAGGAACACACACCTGGACAGGAGGAATACACAGGAGGAACACACACCTGGACAGGAGGAACACACACCTGGACAGGAGGAACACACACCTGGACAGGAGGAATACACACCTGGACAGGAGGAATACACACCTGGACAGGAGGAACACACACCTGGACAGGAGGAATACACACACCTGGACAGGAGGAACACACACCTGGACAGGAGGAACACACACCTGGACAGGAGGAATACACACACCTGGACAGGAGGAACACACACCTGGACAGGAGGAATACACACCTGGACAGGAGGAACACACACCTGGACAGGAGGAATACACACACCTGGACAGGAGGAATACACACACCTGGACAGGAGGAATACACACCTGGACAGGAGGAATACACACCTGGACAGGAGGAACACACACCTGGACAGGAGGAATACACACCTGGACAGGAGGAACACACACCTGGACAGGAGGAATACACACCTGGACAGGAGGAACAGACACCTGGACAGGAGGAATACACACCTGGAAAGGAGGAACACACACCTGGACAGGAGGAACACACACCTGGACAGGAGGAACACACACCTGGACAGGAGGAACACACACCTGGACAGGAGGAATACACACACCTGGACAGGAGGAACACACACCTGGACAGGAGGAATACACACACCTGGACAGGAGGAACACACACCTGGACAGGAGGAATACACACACCTGGACAGGAGGAACACACACCTGGACAGGAGGAACACACACCTGGACAGGAGGAATACACACCTGGACAGGAGGAACACACACCTGGACAGGAGGAACACACACACCTGGACAGGAGGAATACACACACCTGGACAGGAGGAATACACACACCTGGACAGGAGGAACACACACCTGGACAGGAGGAACACACACCTGGACAGGAGGAACACACACACCTGGACAGGAGGAATACACACACCTGGACAGGAGGAACACACACACCTGGACAGGAGGAACACACACACCTGGACAGGAGGAACACACACCTGGACAGGACGAACACACACACCTGGACAGGAGGAATACACACACCTGGACAGGAGGAATACACACACCTGGACAGGAGGAACACACACCTGGACAGGAGGAACACACACCTGGACAGGAGGAACACACACACCTGGACAGGAGGAATACACACACCTGGACAGGAGGAACACACACACCTGGACAGGAGGAACACACACACCTGGACAGGAGGAACACACACCTGGACAGGACGAACACACACACCTGGACAGGAGGAATACACACACCTGGACAGGAGGAACACACACCTGGACAGGAGGAACACACACCTGGACAGGAGGAATACACACACCTGGACAGGAGGAATACACACACCTGGACAGGAGGAACACACACCTGGACAGGAGGAATACACACACCTGGACAGGAGGAATACACACACCTGGACAGGAGGAACACACACCTGGACAGGAGGAACACACACCTGGACAGGAGGAATACACACACCTGGACAGGAGGAATACACACACCTGGACAGGAGGAACACACACCTGGACAGGAGGAACACACACCTGGACAGGAGGAACACACACCTGGAAAGGAGGAACACACACCTGGACAGGAGGAATACACACACCTGGACAGGAGGAACACACACCTGGACAGGAGGAATACACACCTGGACAGGAGGAACACACACCTGGACAGGAGGAACACACACCTGGACAGGAGGAACACACACACCTGGACAGGAGGAACACACACACCTGGACAGGAGGAACACACACCTGGACAGGAGGAACACACACCTGGACAGGAGG
This sequence comes from Telmatherina bonti, assembly GCF_933228915.1. Classification (NCBI taxonomy): domain Eukaryota; kingdom Metazoa; phylum Chordata; class Actinopteri; order Atheriniformes; family Telmatherinidae; genus Telmatherina; species Telmatherina bonti. Next base: position 6,653,153 of record NC_136627.1, on the reverse strand, counting down.
AACACACACACCTGGACAGGAGGAACACACACACACACACACACACACACACACAGTGGACCAGTAAGTGGGAACAGAAACCAGAGGACTATAAATCCTGCAACAGAACGAGACACAGGTGAAATGGATGAACAGGAATAAAGGCTAAACAAGAAACTAAACAGGGACGACCAGAAACTAACAGAAGACCTTCTGGTTAAGATAAAAAACACATCATGACAACTACTTTTTAGTCGTGATTTTCCTTTAAGGGCAAAAAGTATCAATATTTTATCGTATTTTGTGTCATATATATTGATATGGATATATCAATATTAGTTATGATGAAAGAGCCTCCTTCCTCTGTCCTTCCTCCCTCTCCTTTATCCATTCATACATCTTCTACTCTTCCTCGTTCATCCTGTCATCATCCTCTTCATCTCCCGTCTTTTACCCCTTCATATCCTTCCTTTGTTTCATATTTCAGCCGAGCATGTGGGGGTCCTGCGAGACAGAACCCCCCCCTTCCAGCACTGAAACATCAGACATCCCAGATGGACGAAGAGAAATATCTGAAAACTTCAGCTATCCTGTCTCTAAACCAGTAATCCCAGTTTGTTGAGGTGTGTTTTTACGTAGTGAAATTAAAATAAATGACTTGTGAAACTGTCAAAGTCAACATCTGCGAAGACTCAAACAGGTTTATCATGCTGCTGGTCTGAAAGGGTCCGACGTGGTTTTCTGGGTTTTATCTGCAGTATCGTAGCAACATCGTGGCTCCTTAAATGTGTCGACATCTTTTCAGACCATCACTGAAATCTGCCTCATGATGAATCGTGATGTTTTCATTAACGGTGGGGAGAACCTGGTTTTCCCGGTTGGGATGTTTCGCCGCTACGTTCTCTCCTGTAGTCTCAGCCGAAGGTCACCCTGTTAATAAGGTGAATAATGTTAATCAGAGACAGAACAAATCAATACAGATGAATAAGTGTGACATTAGTCAGAGCCTCGGCGAGCCTGCAGGGTGCTGGTCGGGCTGCTGGAGCATAATAAAAAGAAAATATTCCACATGAGTTTATTTTAGACCAAAGTTTTAAGGTTTGACTATCAAACAAACAAGAATCAGCAGAAAAACAGCGATAAGAAGTATTTATTAATATGATCTGTATCGGCTCTGCCAGCTGTTGAACCACTGCCGTCATGAGTTTCCACATCGGTTATAAGAAAACAGAAACTTTACAGGCTGCAGGACCACATGAAGCCATACTGCATGTCCAGGCTTCAACCTGTTGCGTCCACCGCCAGAAGCTGCAACTTCATCTTATCGAGGCCAAAATGGCGTCATTGTGTTCATGGTTGGGGATGTCCTGTGGCTGAGCAGAACTTTCTCCTCGAGAGGCTCTGAGAAGTATTTTGAGATTCGTTTGACATTTGAGGTGCAGCGTTGTTTCTGTAGAGCCACAGTTTAGGAAGGAAAATTTGCCACGAACAAGTTGCATTTGCCTCAACATATTCTAGCCTAGCAACCCTGATACGGCATCTCCCAGAATGCATTGCACAAGGAAAATAATGACAACCTCTGTTGGTCAAATACATCAAATGAGTAAGTTTAGATGAGAAATGTTTATGTCAGTAACTCAAGCCAGACATGTTGAGACCAACAAGTGCTGATTATAAGGCGCAGCCTCAATTACAGAGTCTATTTCTGTGTTTAAGTCATACGTAAGGCGCACAGCATTATTGGACGTGTGCTAGAACAAAGTAATGAAAGCAAAAGTGAGTTTGGTTGAACTTTATTTAACTACGTATTTAAAAATTCACACATTATCAGTCTGTTACAAATCCAAAGTCCTTGTCTTCTGTATCTGAACCGAACAGCTGGGTAATTTTGCCATCAAGCATACTGGGTTCTCTCTCCTCATTGTCGGCTTCAGTCTCGTTGCTGGGTGGCTGTTCAGCAACGATACCGGCTTCTCCAAAATCTCGGACAACAATTGATGGAGATACCTTAGCTCAGGCATCCACAATCCATTCTGACATGGTGGCGTAACTGGCCCGACGCCGCCTCCCCGCTTGTTTGTAAAGCTGTGTTTGTCGTCTCTCATCCATCGCTCCAATGCAACTTCACTTTAAACTCACTGTTTACTCTAATGTCCAGTCGTTGGAGTTCTTTAGTTAATCCTCCTGGAAAGGATGGCAAGCTCCGAACTCATTTCCTTCACTTGATTTTTCACAGTAGCCTTTGGAACTCAGTGCACACGTAAGGCGCAGCGGGTCTAAATGTGGAGCGTCAGGTTCTGAGAAAATGAAAGGATTTTAAGCGCCTTATGGTGCCAAAAATACGGTACATTGAAGGAAAGCTGTTCTGAAGTTGTAACGTGTTATCTGTTCATGTACTGGACTAAAACAAAGGATGGATTCTGTGAAGAGACAACTCTGCACTGGTTTCAGCTCACCTCCAGACCAAAGCCAGCCAGGTTTTTATTACCTGCTGGCGACTTTTGACTTCAGGTGGTCAGTGAATGGGTGGGTTGTAATGACTTTAATTAACCTGATGATTGTTTGATTAGTTGTCATCTTCTATGCCATTCCGTTCTATCTGTCTTCTTTCTATTCTACAGTCGTCGAGCAGACGCTTTTCTCCAAGGTGACTTACATCTGAGAAGTCGCCTTGGATCTTTTAAGCAAAAATGAGACAGATTTACAGATTAATTGATGACTCTGCCTCCTGGAGTTTGATGTTGGAGACTGCTGGACTGAAGGAAGCAGGTGAATCCTGGACTCTAGGTAAGCATTGTGAGTTTAAGATGGGCCTCTGCAGGACGGTGGGAAGTTAAGATCATGCATGTTGTCCCTCCAGAGTAAAAGATGTAAACAAAGACTGACTGGAGGCTAATATGAAGGAAACAAGCCATGTTCAGGTGAACAGGGGCTTCAAGCATCCAGTGAGGAGCTGAATGGAGGTGTGCAGACCGGTAAGGACTGGTGCTTCCTGTCAGAAGCAGAAGGTTTAAATGCAAATGACTGGCCTGATGAGGGCTGTGAAAGTTAAACAGATAAAGAGAAAGCAGAGTGTGTACGTGCTGGGACGATGAGACGAATGAGGAATCAGCATCTAACCAGACACGCCTTGGAGAAAGTACAGACGGATAAAAGCAAACGGGAAAGAAAATGAAAGGACAGAAGGGATGGAGGATACTGCCAAACCCTCCATTATCAAGGGTTTTATAAGCACTCCTGTGTATAACACAGCGTAGACCAGTTCAATGACTCCAAGTTTCTCTCTCCTCTACGGCTGCCAAAGAAACTCTTCCTTCCTTCTAAAACGCTATGATGTGGTTACTGACCCAATTCCTGAAAAAAAAAATCCTGTTCGCAGCCTTGTGCTGCATATTTAGCAGGAGGGAGAAACTCGATGCCCTTTCTCCGAGCTTTAACATCCCAGAGAGCAGAAGATGAAGCTCGTCTACTTACCTGTTTAACTCTCCCACCAACCCAGACTGTGTCGCAGGTTAAAGTGTCTTCACACAGCTTGTATCATGTTCGTATGATTTGATTTTCAACTTTGTGAATGTGTTCACTGACGCATGTTTGCTTTTCGTCTTCGGAAAACAACAAAATGACAGAAACCAGCCGACTCAAAAGAAAACAGTGATTGTGTTTGACAAGCTGAAATCCAGCATCGTCCCAGCTGTCTGTCTGAGAGCAGCCGATATGGACCAGGAGGAAAGATAAGTAGAGCAGAAATGTTGCTTTAACACATCATATATTCTGGGTAGCCGCGATGCATTTCATTCCTCTCTATCTCCTCCATCTCGACAAGCCCTCCACCAGGCCTGGGAGGTGCTCCACATGAAGCTCTCCACATCCTGAGTTAATGAAGGGCCGTTAAAGATTAAATGTTCCAGCTGAAGATGCTATCAGGACGCTAAGCTGAAGTTCGCAATCAATTTCAGGAAACATGAGAAGTCTGATTCCTCTTAAACATTCATGTATAAAACTTTATAGGTTGTCTAAAAATATGTCAGTAATAATTTCTGGTATTAGTTCAACAGAGAAGAAGATGTGTGTTTTTAACTTCTATAGGAATGAGGATTTGTTTTTTTTTATTCTAGCCATGTCTTTTCTACTTTCAGCGGTGAAAAGAAGGAATAAAACATTAAAATAACAAAATAACATGAAAGGAATAACCTATTATTATATTTAACTTCTTGGCTATTAATGTACCTGTAGGATAAATCTGTGCTGCCAGCTTCTCCGAACAGAAAATACTTTTTACTTGTTAAATTACATCATCATCTGATTTGCTCATTTTAACAAAAAAAAAAAAAAAAAGCAATGGCGGCAGTATTGTAGATGGTATGTGGGCCCTTAAACCAAGCACATCATGACTCGTCTGAAGCTTCCCATCATTTTTGTCATTGTCCACTCTGAATAAGTAAGGATTAATTAAGTAAGGATTATAATGCACAATGTGGAGTCTAAACATCCCAACGCGCAGCAGAAGTGCATTATAACTGTGTAATGCACGAATCTGAGTTCTTTAACCCGCTTATACCATGGTCCCACACGGTAAACGTTTTACAACAAATGCTTACTTCTTTTTTTTTTTTTTTTTTATATATATGCTGATGTTTAAGAACTATTTTAAATTTATTTCTTTTTACTTTTTATGGCAAATAACTGTTGTCAAGCTACAGCGCGTTTCTCTCATTAATCTGTCAAAAGCACCTGATCCGAATCAGATGATTACAGTTGCTATGGTGACGTCTGTCACGGAGTGATATCAGTGATTTAAGTCAATGAACTAAGTGTGTGTATGTATGAAAACAATTCAGCCATTTGGCATCAGAATTATCTCTGACCATGGTATAAATATAAATATAAATATAGTGATAAAGATTCAACACAAAGTTAAATTTGAATGTAAAATTGACACGTTAGCTCTTATAAATAAAAATACTCGTTTCCAAAGTTGTAGTAGTGCAGAAGGAATTTGTGTTCAAGTTGGGCTGGATGTTGACAAACCTCTCTTGAGATGTTGCTCGGCAACCCGCAGATGAACTCAATGAGCATAATCCAAACATTTCCCTTCATAAAACACCAACAGTACACGTCAAATATTCCACATTTCCATAAGTTGCTGTTGGAGGCGAAGTATAGGCCAGCAGTTTATCACTGGAGCAACACAAACAAATTCTGACTCGCAAAAACTAAACTCAGACCATCAGGTTAATGACATGGTGTTGAAAATAAAAACAAAAACATGAGTTGCAGTTGAAGGCAACTTTATGTTACATGAAGGTACTAAACTTTTCTACATCTTGTTGGAAGATTTGGTCCACTTACAGACTTCACCGGGATGCCGACTAAACGTGTTTCTAACTGCAGAATGATTCAGTCTTTACTTCATAAACATTTGATACGTTGAATCAACCTGCTCACCACATGTCCATGAAACAGACAGGAAGTATGCAACACTGGCTGCGTTTCCATCCCATCAGAATAAAAGGGATTTTACTGCAGGCGTGTCCACTGAACGGTGATTAGCATGAAAGACGCAACTGGGCCTTTTGCTAAGTAACCATGTGACGTTTCAGGGTTTTCCACTTGGAGGCGTTTCCACAACTCTTCCCTCGTTCTCTTTCTAACTCCTTGTAAAACTGCATTTCATTGCTGTTTGCTCTGAAGGATGGGGGTTATATTTGTCTCTTAATGATTTGTAAACAGATTCCTGTCTCCACCTCTGTCTATAACCAACGTGCAATATTAAAATAAACGGGTCATGTGACCCCTTACATCACACCCAAGTTGTGCAAATGCATAAAAAAGTCTTTCCGTTACACTTTTGCGATATACTTTTATATGGAAACGTCTGAAAAACCTGCTTCTGAGAGCAAACAAATCTTATTTGAGAGTTTTTTTAAATGTGTTTCCATTACCAGCTTCTTGTTGCGATATTTAGGTTTTGGAAACAGAAATTCTTTTCTCTTTTTATTGGAAAGTCGTAACATTTTTGTCATTTTAATTACCGTTTCTAAAAGCTGAAAATATGGTCGTTACATTTCTAAACCTGTTGAGCAGGTGCTGACACAAAAGACAAATGAGTAAACGTTTTATGAGACTTGCAGTAAGAAACAAAACAGCTTTTGTTTTAAAACTTCGGCCCAGTTTGGTGACTCAGTTTCTCTCATTTTCCAGCTCCTTTTGCTTTGAGATGCTGTGAAACGACCTGGAATGAAAGGATGCTGCAGACACGGGGCAGGAGAGTTGAACTAATGCTGTTATTATCATTTAGTGATGCAGTCTGAAGATAAATTAGGCCGACTGATGCTTGAAGTGCATCTCGATCACTCCGACTGCAGTTCAGCCTTTTAAGACTGACACTGTGACTTGCATGAAAAGGTTACCAGACTCCTCACTCAGACGCGAAACCTTCAGAAGGACTGCAGCTTTTAAAGGTCATTACTCGTCCTTTTACACATTTTCAACAAAAATATCAAATACAACCCCACTGAGAGACTTTGCATCAGTGAAATTGATATTAAAAACCGCCACTGTCAATCATCCGTTAACAACAAATCCAGTCACACTGTGGGTGAAGAAAGGATGAAATGCTACAGGTTATACTTGAACTGAATCTGGAGTCCGAGTTGCGTCTCAAAATGACCCTTGACCTCTGCTGAAAAGCTTCAGAAGAGCTCAGATTTTACAGCTCTGAAATGTCCCAACCTTCCTCACATGGAAACCGAACGTTGCATGTTGAATTTCTCCGTTTGGTTGTGAACATCAGATCTTCTGTATGAGAACGCAATCGGATCCGTTTACTCCTACAATCAAACAAAGGACCTGATTCAGCCGTTCTACAAATTCTACGAGCATAAAAATAAATGTGTTCTTATATCCTACTTATGAACGTTTTTTCTGACAATTGTGTCACTCATGAAAATCTTTATATTTTTTAATCACACTTCAATGTAGCTAAATTAACGACTTTCGATATATTTAGCAAGTTTTCAGACACGACTAGTGACTTTTTTTTCTAAAAGCAACAAATCAAGCGACTTTTTCTGCTGTTTCTGGAGAATTTGGAGGTGTCAAAGCAGGTATCTGTTATTTATTTACATTGAACAGCGATGCTGCATGTGCGGCTCTCGCATCCAAACGCACTCAGCAGTCCTGCAGCAGCAGTTCCACCTCCCAGCGGCAGTCAGAGCCAGAGACGATCACCTCCATTACCAGCCGGACAAGAGCTGCATTTCCATGACATGTTTCGCAAAATAAAAGCCATATTTGTAAGTTTTGACAAACAAAAATTGCCATTTGCGTCTGTTTCTATTGAACGGTGTTTAGCACATTAGCCTCAAGTCTCGTAAAATCTCGTTCCTCTCTCGAGATTTTGTGAGAATTATTGCTTATGCAAGGCAGCCACGTCACATTATTTTGGGGTTTTGCTTTTTGCTGCAGAGAATTTGCTTCAAAACTTTTTTTTTTTTAAATATAGGTGTTTCCATAAGTATTTTTTTTGCCATGTTTAGTTTTTGCACTATTGTAGGTGTAATGGAAACACAAAAACTGCTACTGATCCTGTCTGGGCTTACTGTCAGATATCTCCTAGTGAAGATTGTGAACAAAAACTTTTTTTTAAAAAGTAACATGTTGCAGAATTCTGATTAACACTCTGGGGACGCCGGCATCGTCGGCGATGCCAGGGACCATGTTGTGTTTAATCCAGCATAGCTTTCGAACCATAAAAGACAGAAACTTACTTTTTTCTCCTCTTAATCGGGAGACTCCGGGCTTTCAGACGGTGGTTCCGGCATCACTGTAGCCCATTCATAGGTGATACAGTGTTGTGTCAAAATAGGTGTTCCAATCAGAGCCGATGATGCCTCAGGAAACGCCTGCAAACAGTGTCAATCACTCTGCATCGTGTCATTAGCAGTTGGATAGCTGCCTTCTGTATTTACAAGGCCGATAAATTATGAAAACAACAGCTTTTACGCATGCATACCATGCGTTACTCTTTAAACAAACATTTGCATTACTCAAGTAGTTTATTTGGGGCTGCACGGTGGCGCAGTGGTTAGCACTGTGGCCTCACAGCAAGAAGGTCACTGGTTCAATCCTTGGCTGGTTTGGTCAGTGGCCTTTCTGTGTGGCATGTTTCAGTTTGCATGTTCTCCCCGTGTATGCGTGGGTTCTCTCCAGGTACTCCAGCTTCCTCCCACCATCCAAAGACATGCATGATAGGTTAATTGGTTACTCTAAATTGCCCCTAGGAGTGTGTGTGAGTGTGAGCGTGAGTGTGGTTGTTCGTCTCTCTGTGTGGCCCTGCGATGGACTGGCGAGCTGTCCAGGGTGTACCCTGCCTGTCGCCCAAAGCCAGCTGGGATAGGCTCCAGCTTCCCCGCGACCCTGAATTGGAATAAGCGGTTCGGAAAATGAATGAATGAAAGTAGTTTATTTCAACATAAACGACACGACGGCGTCGTAACAGATGGATAACTTGGTAACAGACGCAGGGTGTGCAGCTGACAGTGATTTCGGGAAGCTGCGGTGCTTCAGTACCTTTAGTCTTTTTTTAGTCATGCTTCGAAATTATAATACTCTTTATTTCAAGCAAAGGAGTCTCATAGCAGCTTATTATATTTCAATTCAAAATAATTAAAAAAAACAAGGTATAGGACATTATGGGGCATTGAAAGATGGTGATTATTAGCATTTAATTTTAAAAAAAAAAAAAAAAAAAAAAAAAACCAGGCGAGGTTTATTTCTCTAAAATACCCTTGGTCCCCAGAGGGTTAAGCAACATTTACCTAATTTTTGCACTGCAGGTAATTATTACTCCTGACAGTAGCTGCAGTTCGCTGCCATGGACGCATCGGGACCAACGTCCTCGTGGTCCAGTGACGGTGTGGGAAACGGTCACCGTAAAATAAATTCTCATTTCCGTTTACACACTTAATCTTCTGCGGTTTGTAAAGAAAATGACCTCCTGCTGTGTCCAAACACGTCCAGCATCTTTTTAAGATGCAGTGATGGAGCAGCTGGTGCATGTGAAGAAATCAAACCTCCAGCTGAGGCGGTCAGCAGAGGTGTTATTAACCAGGAGGTTCAGGCATAAATTTGATCTCCTAATGAAAATAATTATCACAAAAAGCCACTGTTGTGGTCCATCTTTATGATTAAACACCACATTCAGCAGGTGCATGGAGTTGCAGGTGACTTGGACATTAATGGGACGATATTCTTGGGGTTGAGGGAAGGAATCTGGCGAGATTGGGTTCATTTGCACCAGTTGTTGAATGAATGAAATAAAAGAAAAAGACTTTCATTTTATTACGATGTTTGATTTGCAACATCTCACAATTTCTTTTGAAGTAACAAACTGATTTGTAAATTATTAAAAATGTAGTAAAAATTTGACAAAATATTTCATGTAATTTCTTTAAAAATCATTTTTTAATGAAGTGAAAAGGAAAAAAACAATACAAACACTGACTTTGTTCAAACATTGTCACTCAGATGCCTGTAAGAGTCCTCCTGCAGTGTTTCCAGCTCCTCAGTAAGAAACGTAGCTATTGGCTCGCTAAATGACATCACATAATGAAACTGGTAGTATAGTTGCAACAGATGATGCCGTGGAGAGGAATAATATTGTGGGAGTGGCCAAATTGACAATATGACACCATAAATATGTTTATTCCAGAAATTGTAAGTCAGTATTTGTTTTAGCTTTTAAGTAATTTGGTTTTGAATTACTGTGATAGACAGGTGACCTGTCCAGGTATACCTGCCTCTCGTCCAGTGACTGCTAGGATGACCTCCAGCTTCCCCGTGACCCTGAATTTGACTAAGTGGTTAAGAAAAGGGGTGGATGGTTTTTAACCCTCTGGGGACCAAGGGTATTTTAGAGAAATAAACGCCTGACTTTTTATAGTTTAAATGCTAATAATCACCACCTTTTAATGCCCCATAATGTCCTATAGCTTGTTTTTTTTATTTTATTTTGAATTGAAATATCATAAACTGCTTTGTAAATGAGGCTCCTTTGCTTGAAATAAAGAGTATTATAATTTCGAAGCATGACTAAAGGTACTGAAGGGGACTGAAGCACCGCAGCTTCCCGAAATCACTGTCAGCTGCACACACTGCATCTGTTACCAAGTCATACATCTGTTACGACGCCGTCGTGTCGTTTATGTTGAAATAAACTACTTGAGTGATGCAAATGTTTGTTTAAGGAGTTACGCATGGTATACGTGCGTAAAAGCTGTTGTTTTCATAATTTATCGGCCTTGTAAATAGAGAAGGCAGCTATCCGACTGCTAATGACACCGATGCAGAGTGGTTGACACTGTTTGGAGGCGTTTCCTGAGGCATCCTCGGCTCTGATTGGACAAACACGTGTCATGCGCCAAAGACAAAGGCTCTGATTGGAACACCTATTTTGACACAACGCTGTATCACCTATGAATGGGCTACAGTGATGCCGGAACCACCGTCTGAAAGCCCGGAGTCTCCCGATTAAGAGGGGAAAAAGTAAGTTTCTGTCTTTTATGGTTCGAAAGCTATGCTGGATTAAACACAACATGGTCCCTGGCATCGCCGACGATGCCGGCGTCCCCAGAGTGTTAAAATAAGATAAATTATCTGCCAACAGAACAAGAAAATTTGGCTTGTCAAGACTTCCCAAAACAAGTAAAAATACTCTTAAAACAAGAGGAATTTTCTGGCATAAAAACTAAGAATTATCTTACCTTTAAAAAAATAAGCATAAATGTACTCAATTTGAGATTTTTAATCTTACTTAGATTTTAGTTTTTGCAGTGTATTTTTACAAAAACCTGCTTTTATAGGATTTAATCACACTTTCAGATTTTCTATGACAAAGTTTATTACTTTAAAAATGAAAAACAGGTTTCCGTGCACGTTTTTTCATATATTTGACATTTCATGTTTCCTCCCCTCTGTGCCTGCACACGGCTCGACAGTCTGGTGACCTTTTATGGCATTTTTTTCAGGCATTTTCCTGCACATTAGGACCAGCTGGCACATTCTTTAACATACATTATTAGTATTCACCAATCTCAGAGGACAGATACAAACAGTTTTGCAGTCTACGGATGTTTGTGAATTTGGTAGATGTTTTTGTAAACAAACTTTTTGACCCACTTTAAGAACTAATTTAAAAAGATTTGTCGGAAGATATTTGTGATATTTATTTGCTTCCCGTGTTTTCAGTGATTAAATAAGGCTTGGTCTTTGTTTCGCTCTCATGGTGATGTGTGTCCCTACCATAGACTCTGTATAAAAGATGGACGGAGCCTCCGTGACGTCACCTGTAGGTTTCTGAAGAGCTGAATTGAAGTTTATTGGGCCGTCAGTGTGGGGGTGGATGATTGAGGTCTATCGACCAGCCTGTAAGAACTAACTTAGCTAACCAGCTAACAGAAGTAAGCAGGCTAAAGCTAAATCATGCTGTTAACCGGCTAAACACACTGCGGTTGTGCTACATTCTACCTTCTTGAAATAAAATATTGTGGGATATAGTTGGACATGTCAATCAAAAGGACACACCGCTAAATATGCAGAATTTCAAGAGAAAATTACTTCTAAACGGAAAAGTTAGAAAAATTCACTCCCCCCACAGTGATCATGAAGGTAAACCTGACCTATTAAACCTAAAATGGATTTTTGAACCAGGCTGTAAACATGTTTATTTCTGCTGTAAACATGTTTATTTTTGCTGTGAAGTTGGTCTTTTTAACATGGGAGTCTATGGAGATTGGCTCTGTTTTGGAGCCCCTAGTGGATGAAGGGGGAACTGCAGTTTTTTTGTAACTTCTGCATAAGCTTCACTTTTAATTGTCGGAGGTTGCTGCTTGGTCAAGGAGGACCAGGAATACCCACCAGTCTGGGGATTCTGGTCTTCATGGACAGTAGCTAGACTGGAAATGGATCAGAGATTGGTGCCATGAAGGGCATTCGGGCTTTCATGAAGAGTTTGTATATTCTGAACATGAAGCAGCTGCTTTGCCAGCTGAGCTACACACACCTCCTTAAACCTGTTTTAGATATAATCCAGTAGGTTTTTCTGGCTCCTCAGCTGAGCTCCATCAGTCTTCAGTACAAAGCTGTGTGTTATTATGAGCAGCTCACCGCCAGCCTGCAGCTCCCTGACACACAGATGTGGGTTACACATGGACCTAAGTGGGTGTGAAGGAAAATGTTAATCAGTTAAATGCTACTGTCTGCCTCAGAGTGGAGGTATACACGTCCGTAGATGTACGTTTGGGCTTCTATGTGCTGCCGTGCTCAGGAGGGGGTCACGTCTACTCTCCAGATGCTGGAGGCAGAAACAGAAAGGGGTCATGGATCATCATCACACTGATGCCTTTTACAGTCTCAGTGTGGTGAACCGGGACATCTCCTTCAATCAGAGGACGGCGTGTGAAGACTTCTGGTAAACGGTGGTCATAGAGGAGAGTCTGGGGAGGAAAAGATCCTGGAAAAGCTCCAAGTTTACAAAGCTCACTGTAGAGTTTCTGCACAGCAGCGTTTTTGTTTCTTATTCGAGTCCAGTTTGTGGCAGAACACCAAGTCAGGTGGGAAATACTGGATACTCCCCCTGTGTCTCAGCACTTGTCTCATAAATCTACATTTTTCCCAGTTATTCTCCATTGAGTGAAGTAAAATGTACTGTAAATAAAAGAGAAAGTATACTATGGACATACTGCAGGTTTCAGCAGCACATAGTTTCATCTTCTGTATTGGAAGCATGTTAAATTGTCTTACCCCTGGTTACCATGACCGAGAATCCACCACTCCCACAGCAAGTCCTCCCTCTAGAGCAGCAAACCAGATGCCTTGAAGGCATGTCTGCTGAGCTGGGAGCTGCTCTGCAGCATGTCTAGAACCTGAGTCTGCAGCTGAGGATGGTTCCTTTACCAGAAAAATGTCCTGCATGGCCCCTGTTCTGTTCCAATCGGCCTGCTGGACCCAGGATGAGGTCAAGACATTCTGAGGCCAATGTGGCTCATATTGGGCTCATAGTGGGCTTTGTGGTTGGATGGTGCCTGGACTCTGTGGAGAAGGTGGTGGAGCAGAGGACACTGTAAAGTCAGGGGGATCCTGTCCAACCGGAGCCCCTGGACCTGGTTTTCTCTTGCAATATGAGTTCTATGAGCTCATTATTCCTCTTTCTAGGCACTAAGGAACTCCTTTGTCCCTCAGCCATCAGGCTGTCATCCATCCATCCATCCATCCATTTATCCATCCATCCATCCACCCATCCATCCATCCATCCATTTATCCATCCATCAATCCATCCATCCATTTGTCCATCCATCCATCCATCCATTTATCCATCCATCAATCCATCCATCCATTTGTCCATCCATCCATCCATTTATCCATCCATCCATCCATCCATTTGTCCATCCATTCATCCATACATTTATCCATCCATACATTTATCCATCCATCCATCCATCCATCCATCCATCCATCCATCAATCTATCCATTTATCCATCCATCCATCCATCCATCCATCCATCAATCTATCCATTTATCCATCCATCCATCCATCCATCCATCCATCCATCCATCAATCTATCCATTTATCCATCCATCCATCCATCCATCTATCACTCTATCCATTTATCCATCCATCCATCCATCCATCCATCCATCAATCTATCCATTTATCCATCCATCCATCCTTTTATCCATCCATCCATCCATCCTTTTATCCATCCATCGCTGAGTTTCCATTACATTTATTCACAAAATATTTGTAAGTTTTGACAACAATTCAGTTTGCGGCTGTTTCCATTGCTGTTTAGTGCATTAGCCTCAAGTCTCATAAAATCTCGCGAAAGGAACAAGATATTACAGAAAATTGCAGTTTATGCAAAGTTGGCACGTAGCGTTATTTTAGGGTTTTCTCCTTGCTGCAGAGAATTTCCTATGGAACTTCAAAACTTTTCTCCCCATCTTCATTTCTAAAACTCTAAAATTCACTGTTGTTTGTTACACACAGCGCCATCTTTACTGAAAATAAAGTGGTCACATGACCCCCACCCCCCCACGTCACATCCGGTAACATCCAAAGAAAAAAAACCCTCATAAGAGCATAGATATTTTTTAGCGATATTTGAGACATTTTTTTAAATGTAGGTGTTTCCATCAGCGTTTTTATTTTTTTATTTAGTTTTTGTGCAATTCTAGGTGAAATGGAAATGCACCTTTTTTATCCATCTATCCAGTAAAATATCATAACAAGGCCTCCTCATCACTAACAGTAGCAGTATCATCACGATATCCAATAGGCTGCCATAATCAATAGACACAATGAATACACTGTTTTTGGGTTTCACACACACTCTTACTGCTTAAAACTCACTAAAAAGATCAAACAAAGGGCTTGTTTTGTATCAGGAAGGGTTTCTCGATAATCAAAAGAGCATTAAATTCGATATTTTGACTGCCAGATATCAAAATATCAATATGTCCCAAAGAGGAAGAGTTCAAACGGCCAAAGAACATTAAACATTTAATGCTGTAACAACTAAAAGCCTTTTATAAGATATTAACATTATCTGTAGCAGGGGAGCTGGAGTCCCAGCAAGCAGCAGACGAGAGGCAGTTATACCGCGGACAGGTCATCAGTCCATTCACAATCATTTCTGTTAGGAATTTTGTAGAGATCAGTTATCCTGCATTGCATGTTTGGCTGCTGGGAGGAAACCTGGAGAGAAAGCACACATCCACAGCCAAGGCTCCAATCACTGCAGCCTTCTTGCTGCTAAAACTACACCATTACCAGCCTGATGAATGTTCATTTGTTTTGTTTTTTTAAGGGGGAGGGGTTGTCTGAGCCTTTAAAGAGGTTTGAGTATCGCTTCAGATAATTCAACATTAACTGGTATTTAGGGGCAGAAATAATTAATCTGTGAGAATTTGTTTGTATAAAGACGAGTCATCCCAGAGTGGAGATCAATCTCTGAATCCTGGTTCCACAAAAACACCTTTCATCTGCCGTTTTCATGAGGTTTATGGTCTGATCTCAGGTTCTGTCCAGCTCTGATGTCCGTTTTCTCGTAGTTTAATCCGGTTTGTAGTTGTTAGTTTAAACATGTGGAGGCCAACGTCTGGCGATCACTGAGAGGCTGAAAGCTGCCACACGAAACCCGAGTCTGAGCTTCAATATGCAGCCATTACACACACACACACACACACAGATGGAGGGATAAACCGATCCAGTCTGAAAACACGGTGTGTGTGTGGACCGTCTTACCTTAACTCTGAATACACAAACACACCGAGCTGGTTTATCTTGTACACACATGCTCTGATCTAAACACACACATTTTGAGACGCTGCAGTCCCGTCCTTGTTTTGTCTGCAGTGTAGTGAAGTAGAATTTGCACTAAAATAACTTCAAAGGGTCTGAAGGAGGGGCCACAGGGTGGATTGTGGGTAATTAGGACTGTGGAGGCGAGAGAGAACACAGTGTGGAAGAGGACGAGTGAAAGGGGGAAAGGGAAAAGGATCCTCTCGGATACAATGGATGAATAGAAGGAGAGACGCTTTGCAGAAAAACAACAGAGGGGGGAAAAAGTGGGAGCACTTCATGACAACACACACACACACACACACACAGACACACACACACAGACAGATTAGTGGGGTGATAACTCACTACAAGACAGGAAATTTTGGCTGTGGAATTTAGTCCCAGTTGTAAACACGACGCCGGATATTCAGCCACAACCACACGCTCCGACACACAAAGCAAATCATACAAGAAAGTGGAGACAGAAACATTTTTCTCTCTCTCTCACACACACACACACACACACACACATACATACATACAGAGAAAGTGCTGCTAATGGCAGCAGTGCAAACAACAGTGTGTTCCCAGCCAAACGTGCATTTGCTCCACTGAGCCGTCACAGCAGCCACCAGCTAATGCAGCTCTATTTATAACCAGTAAACACAAAACATGAAGAGATTGTCCCTCAGCAGCACCTGTACAAACAACAAGACGGCGCCGAGCAGATAAAATGTGTTTTTATTCCTCTACAATCCTGCTGTGCAGAGTTTCTGCGAGTTTATCTGAAATTCAGTCTGAATCTTCATCAGCAAGAGGAAGTGTGTGTGTGTGTGTGTGTGTGTGTGTGTGTAAGAAAGAGAGAGGTGTTAGATTGCCCTCTGCTGGCTGAGTTGGGTTTGACAGCTTACTATCTCACACACACCAACTCAGAACAAGAGATTTACTGTTTATTTACTGTGTGTAAATAAACGGCAACATAGACAAAGGGGATGATGATGATACACATATGAGTGTGTGTGTGTGTGTGTGTGTGTGTGTGTGCTTTTAGCTTTCATGATTGCAAGAAGTTGCACATGTTTTATGTTTTTGGTGCAACTCTGTTGAACCGTCAACACTTGTGCTGATCAGTGGACCCCTGCTGATCTGCAGCTGCCTGGCTGACATGTGCTGCTGAGCCACACACACACACACACACACACACGCATGCAGACACACACTTCATCTGTAATGGTTCTAAAACAGAAAACATTGCATGTTGGAGTTGATCCGGCAGGATCCTGTTGGGCTCAGAGTCAGCAGGTTTGATGGATTACATCAGCTGCTGACGAGTCACACAGACATTGCTGTTGCTTACAGCAACTGATGACATCATCATCATCATCATCATCATCATCATCATCATCGTCGTGGCTGCCTGGGTTTAAAGCTTTACTGTTTTCATGTTTGTTTCTTCATCTGGAATAACCACCAGCTTCTGATTGGACGTTTGGAACCTGATCCGCAGGGATGAAACGCTCTGATCTGGTGTCCCGGTTTTACCATAAAACTTCCCCCCAAAAGAAACATTCAGATCCACAAAACGGTTCCTGGAAAAACATCCTTACACATGAAAACATGATAATCACAGACATGTACAAGTCAGGTTGTACGGGAAAATACTTGTCATGAAAGTTCACGTAACGCCACACACACTTTTGACCTGGTGTAAGAACTTTACTGAGAAAGAACCAAGACGATTCTTTAAACACTGGAATGTTTCTGTAAACTGTCGAAGTCCCTTTCAAAGTGGAACTGGAAATAAACTAAAAGCATTTCAATCATTGATTTATACTTGATTGATAACATTTAACCACATTTACACTCAGATATTGTCACGTAATGAAATTCCACAACCTAAATGTAAACAGATCAGTTTTCACTGTTTATGTCATAAAGAAGTAAACACACATCAAGCGCTAGCTGCAACGCTACACACCAGACATGACATGTTCTTATTCTCACTGAGAAAGCAGCAGAGTCGTTTCATCGGGTTAGTTAAACACATGATACAGAACTTTTGCCATTTTCCTGCCAACACCCCATCGACGGCTAACTCAGCATCCATCTTGTATCCTACCTGACCTGTTAGCTCTCTCCAGCCAGCAGAAGACGATCATACGATGACTCTTGTTTTTTCTTTTTCTCTCTTTTAATATTCTTGCATTTCTTTACTAAATCAGCAATGTTGTGTGATTAAAACAGCCAGTGTGTTTTCTAGCATGAAGCAAAATGCCACGTCGCATCCCGGATGTAAAAGTTGTGTAGGGTTGGTTTCTCAGCCTCGGGACGCTGCTGGGTAGCAGCGGATGTGTCATCAAACAAGTCCAGGACGCAAAGTTTTAAGGTCAGAAAGTTACATAATGGGACATAATGGTGAGCCATTGTTTCCTACCTGATCACAATGACAACATGTTGCTGGGATTCCAGCTCAGTGCTGGTTTCGTACTGGGTCAAACTGGTGTTCCTCCCAAGCGAAGGTCGTAGATGCCTCAGACCTGGATACTCAGCAGTCTGTGTATGTTTTAATAAATCACAAACACCACTGGATTCCACTCCACAGCTACTTGTTCAGAGACGACAAAAAATTCTATTCTATTCTATTCTATTCTATTCTATTCTATAGAATCTTCTAAAAAGTTTCCATATCAGTTAATAACACAAATTACTGCATAATAACTGTAAAATTATTGTATTAAAATTAATCTGAACATGTCTAAAGTCTATTAGACAACATATGCAAAGCATGCTGGGAAGCTCCGCCCACCTGGCTTCAACACAACACCTGTGTTGAAGCATAAAACTGCAGTTCTCCCTTCATCCACTAGGGGCTGCAAAATGGAGCAACTCTCCATAGACTCCCATGTTAAAAAGACCAACTTCACAGCAGAAATAAACATGTTTACAGCCTGGTTCAAAAAACCATTTTCGGTTTATAGGTCAGGTTTACCTTTATGACAACTGTGGGGGTTCTAAATTTTTTTCTAAATTTCTAAAAAGTAATTTAATCTCGAAATTCGGCATATTTAGGGGCGTGTCTTTTTGATTGACAGGTACCCGATCTCCCGCTTCAAGTAAGAAGAATGTAGAACAACCGCGGTTTTTAGCCGGTTAACAACGTGACTTAGCTTTAGCCCGCTTACCTCCGTTAGCTGGTTAGCTGCTGTTATCTCCTGGTTAGCTTGGTTAGCTCTTAGCTACAGAAAGCTCGGAGTTCGCTCGATGTCAATCATCCACCATGATGCTCACAGCCCCCCTCTCAGCTCCACCTCTTTGCCCATATTTGTATTTTCCAGGCGAGACGACCCGCATGCTCCTGCCAAGATGGCGATGGTAGGAACGTCTCACCGAGCTTCAATTCAGCTCTTCAGAAACCTTTAGGTGACGTCACAGAGGCTCCGCCCATCTTTTTATATATAGTCTATGGTTCTCCATAACATTAAAAATGTAACTTTTTTTACACTTCTGCCGTATTTCTTGATGTTATTTTAGCTAAAAGGCAAAAAATATGGCTGACAGCATTCCTGTGCTGCGGAACGGAGGAAACGTTCAGACATCATCTGAACAAACAAACACAGGTGTCATCTGGCGGCAAACTGACGGTGAGACGGTGAGTCTGCATCTGACGGGGGCTGCTGTGATATTTAGAGCACACACACTCAGACACACACACCTGTTATGTAACCGTTGCTGTCTAAATATCTCAAACCTTCCAGAGTGACACTGTTCACCGATGAAGAGAAACCAGTAAATGTGTGTTTTCACACGTGTTCCTTTATTTCCTGGAACTGTAACAGCCTTCACACACATGCCAGAGTTTGTCCCGTGGCGGTGATGATAAAAACTCAGAGTGTACCGTTGCTGAATCCTTGGTAGGAGTTTATCTTTTGTCAAATATTCCAACGTCACTTTTCATCCCATCTTCCCACCTGCTTCACTTCCACCCAGGCTCCCACGGTTTGCTTTCTTGAATCTTTCCGTATCTCTGCAGATTTCTCCTTCATGTGTTTTCCTGCCACTCGTCCCTCTTGTCTGTTTGATGTTGGTGCAGAGCTGACAGAAGCTCTGCAGACTCTACTCTCCATGAATGTTAATGATGTGTTTATGTGAAACTGTGCATTGTGTTTGGTAAAGCAAATTAAATTACATCCATGTAGAATTCACTGTTCTTTATGGTAAAAACTAGAAGCACTCATAGAGTACAGACCTCCATCTGGCTATTTTTATTTATCACACAAAGAATGTGAGCATTTGTGTTTGAAGCTCTGATGTCAGAACTGTCTCCATTTCCCCATGAGGCAGGTGGTCATGTGATCACAAACACCTTGCTGGTGAAAATAAACCCCACGTCTGACGAGTGTCCATGTTGGAAGTGTGCAATTTGTGCTGCGTTTTTAAGTTTTTTCCATTGGGTTTCGATTGAAAATTATCCTTAATATCATAGTAATATTCATAGTCTGTGGCTCAGGTGGTAGAACCACTTCTCTTGCCACCTGATGGTTGGTGGTTCGAGTCCAGCTCCCCAACGCTGGCCCAGTCCCAAGCCTGGATAAATGCAGAGGGTTGCGTCAGGAAGGGCATCTGGCAGTAAACATGAGCCAATTCACCCGAGCGATGGTTACCAAAAGGGAACACAGTTAAATCCTGACGCGGCAGTAGGACTGAACGAAGATCCTCAGTCTTTACGGCTCAGAAAAGTTTGTTGTGTCTTCATTCTTACTGTTTTACTGATTTCTTCTTTCAGACAAAGGTTAAGAGATTTAGTTCTTTACCACATGTACATCCGCTGTCACATTGTGAAGGAGCTGCAAACACAAACACGTCACAAAAACCACTGGCAGACTGGTTTTTGGTACAGCTACTGTAAGCAAACATTTCTTATTGGCATCTCATAAAAACTAAAAAACATAAGTTTCACACAGTAATTTCATACCAAACATTTTACTAACCAGCCACATAATTGCTGTGAATAAATAAATATTTAGAAGGACTCCAAGGCGTACAATTAGCATTAGCACACTTTACAGCCACTAACATTGTCACATCTTTCTGGGCTTTTCAGCCTTTTCAGTAGTTTGAAGAAAGATCTCTTGTTGTCTGTCGAATAACGTTTATGGCAGCCGACAACACAACTTTTCACCCATATTAAAGGAAACTCTACAAATCATTTAGTATCGACCCTTAACAGTGGTGTTACGCTTCAACAACCTTTTGTTTTCACCAGTGAAAGAGCTTTGAAGCAATCACTGCATCATCGTCGGCATTTCAGACATTTCTTTTCCATGAAGTACCGTCTTTTTTTGTTTTCTGGTTGGCTTTTGTCTTTCTTGTAAATTTCTTTTAGTACCTGAACAAGTTTTTAATATTGTGTATATTTGCTTTAAAAATGTAAATGTGTTGTCTATATATTGTTTTGTTTTTAATTTTTTTTTTTGCAAAGTGAAGTGTTTGGCATGTGTCAGCTACTATAAAACAACCAAATTCAGGGATTTTTTAAAACTTATTACAACTGTAATTTTCACTCAGATAGTTATAAAACGATTATAAATGGTTCCAAAATCTGGGTTATCTTGAAGCAGAACATTTATGAAATAACAATGTCTGCAGGTTAACACATAATAAACAGCTTTTCAATCAGTTTCCCAGTTGTTTTGTCTTCAGAAAAGTAAATATGAGAACGAGGACATCCTGGAAATGAATGTGTTAATGTGCAGTTGTGAATATGAAGTGTTGGAAATTAGCGAATGGAGGAAACTGTAACTGGTAGAAAGCAGAACACACACTCATCATGGTGACTTATGGAAACCACTGGTCAGTGTTCGTAAAGCCTTGAGGCGGGCCGACATGGAAAACATCAAGCTAACATCAGCTCCAAAGCAAGCGCCATGGACGTCTGTGGTCAGTGGACTAATTAAAAACCATTTCTGTGTCGTTGTAGCTGTTAAATAAAGATTTAACATGGAAAAGTGTCAGCACATCTGAAATCACCTCATTTTCACCCATAAAGGTGTCAGTGTCCAAAATACCAGCTGCTTCTTAACCTCAGCGTTCTGTTGAAGGCAATTATTGAAACTTAAGAGCTGAAAACTCAACTTCTTTTTATTGTATTGGGGTTTTTCTTTAGATTTACTGTAAATGACTTCCCACCACTTTCTGTTTTTATGGCTCTTGTTAGAGTATTGTCCGCTGCCCTGGGGTCGTTGCATTTAATACGCTAAAATGACTAAAAAAAAAGTATGAAAAAGTGATGTTTGCTAATCATACAAGCAGTGAAATCAGTCTGAGTTTACTTCTTGGCAAAGCTGTGCTTGTGGATTTGACGTCTTCCACATGTGCCAGTGTTCCCAGCTCGGTGAAAGATGGAAAACTTTAGAAACCTCTTCGAGCCGAAGCTGCATCCAGCTTTGCTTCCTCACACACCGACTCAGGAGACCGGAGGAAAAGTTTAGTGAAAACACACACAGTCTGTGTTGCATTAAACGGAGCGCACGCAGTGTTAAATCACTGAGCTTTTGTCTGGTTTGAAGTCCGTCTGTGACTGAAAGAGTTATTCACAATTCTGAGGTGTAACTGTATCACTCTAACATCTTTTCTTTCTACTTTCCTCTCCTTTATGGCTTCTCTTTCTTTCACATCTTTTCCTCCCTTCCAACTGTAGGAACTCCTGCAGAGTGTTGAGAAACTGAGAAAAAGTCATTTCTTTGCCATCATCAGACCACCTGTTTCCCTTCATTTCCACACAGGCGGTCTGTCAGGCAGTGGCGCAGTGCCACAGCCAATCACAGTCTCTCCCAGG
Organism: Telmatherina bonti; assembly: GCF_933228915.1. NCBI lineage: Eukaryota > Metazoa > Chordata > Actinopteri > Atheriniformes > Telmatherinidae > Telmatherina > Telmatherina bonti. The sequence continues at coordinate 6,630,995 of NC_136627.1, read as the reverse complement.
TGGGTGATTTATGTGAAGCACTGAGGCCCTAAAGTCTCACCAAGACTGTCATCTCCCTTCTGCCGGTTTTGGCTCCTAATCGGCGATAAATCCTTCGTAGACGCCATGTCAGACTTCATCAAATAAACTTTTTCTACATTTGTTTTTTTCTGAAAAATATTTGTGCCATTTATCTAAATATATAAAAGTTAAATTATAAAAAAAAAAAAAAAAAGAATAAACCTTAAAAATGTTTGACGACTTTCGATGGCACAGCAACATTTATTGCCCATATTCTCGCAGCCACCACTGCCCAGTAGCGTCTTTTTTAACGAGACTCTGCGTCGCTCAACAGCAGCATTTCACTGTATGACGCCACGTCACACACCAGATGGATTTTAACCACCAAAAGTTGCAAAATTGCAACAAGCACTCAGCTCATTTTGGTGGAAAGAGAGCTTAACCCGTCACCACTTTCCACTGCCAGACGTATGAACTGGTTGTTAACGATTGCCCGCTGCTGCACCACCCGCCACCCCAAAGCCAAAAAACCAAAAGGAAACATTGGCATAGTGATAATAAAATAATAGAACTAATACAGCTACCCATCTTTAAAGGGGTGCTATGATGGTATTTCCAGTTTTCTGAGCTTTCTACAGTGTTACAGTGTTGAATCCTCATCAGACATGTGAACAGCACTGTCTTTTTATCACCTAAACACATGTTTGAGTTTGAGTTCCAGCACTCTCTCCGTTCGGTTTCCATGGCGACGAAAGACACCTGTCGTTTTAGAGAGTTTTTTTCTACTTGGAAATCCTTGTGACGACCCGGGGGATAAGGTTCGGTGATTGGTTACTGTTGGTTCACCGGCAGCGGCTGTGTCCATCCTGGTCCGCGATCCCTCTCCCGAAGACTCCGTGGATGTGGACATCGCTTATACTCACACATTTATATATGGTTATGATGCTTACTAATAAACACCGGAGACATACTGTGCTGCAAACTCGTTGCGTGGTGCTCATCTTTTTTCTCACCCGCTCAGAACAAAGCTGCACAAGCTTCTTCCGCTTTGGAGAAAGAGGTCCCACTCTTTTTATTTTTAACTGCATAGAACAAACACTTACGCATTTGCGTACAAAGATTGTTTATAGTGACACACATCTAACAGTATATATGTATATATATATATATATATATATATATATATATATATATATATATATATATATATATATATATATATACATATATATATACATATACATATATATATATATACATATACATATATATATATATATACATATACATATATATATATATATATATATATATATATATATATATATATATATATATACATATATATATACATATACATATATATATATATACATATACATATATATATATATACATATACATATATATATATATATATATATATATATATATATATATATATATATATATATATATATATATATATATATATACGCATTGGACAGATCAGATTGAGCAGAAAAAGGAAGGACAGGAGTTAACAGCAGGCTGAAAAAGAAGAAGAGCTTGTGGTTTGAGTTCAGTGCTGCAAAATAATAGCTTCATGTCTCTGTTTCTCTCTGTGGGACCGGATGAAGAATTCCTCATCGTCCGTGGCAATCGACCAGAGGAGCACAGCTCCAGTGATGGATACCGCCGCACTAATCGCTCCTTCGATGCCTTCTGTTTCTCTCACACGTACTTTGCTTCACTCTCACTCATTCATTTATCTCCCTCTTCCTCCTCCTCCTCCTCCTCCTCACTGCTGCGGCACACAAACAGAAACAAATCACTGATTTAATGAAATTAAGTTGGAGGGAGGTTTGTTTTAGGTCTTCTGGCAGCTGCTGCAGCAGCTACCTGCATCCACACAGGCAGCTTAGAGGAACTTAGAGGATAATTAAAGCTGAAATTAAATCTGTAAAGTTCATTTCAGAGAGGTGGATTTTAAAAAGTGCCTTTAAATGAACATAAAACTAACACACAGTGTGAAACAGAAAAAGAGTGTTGGCTACCAAGTCTGCTAAGAAATGTGACACGAAGAGACAATGTTCTGAACATTTCTTTCTCTTGCTGCAGTTCAACGTTTTGTTGGTGTTTTAATCAAAACAAATTTAAGACTGACGTTGATGGAAAGGAGATGTCCAGCTGGGAGAAAAGAAAATAAAATGGTTGAATTCAAGCCCACTAAACACCAAATGCTCCTACTAAACAGTTTACGAGGCCTTCTTCTGCTGGTGTCAGCACTGGAGCCTGGATGTATGAACTGGAACCTGGACATGGAGTCCAGATTCTGCCAGCAGATGGATCATGAGGGTCAAAGTGTGCAGAAAATGCTGAGATGGAGTGTTAAGGCCCATTTATGCTCGACCCAGAAGACGGATATGCAGACATACGGACAGTTTCGTCCGTCTCCTGCATCAGTTACTCGTGGAATTTGGTCCGTTGTCAACAATCTTAGCAATCAGTCACCTGACGGAGGAGACAAAGTGATACCACCAGAAATGGTGGGGGCAGTGTGGAGTTGTATGGCCATCAACAAACCAAAGAAGAAGAAGAGGATCATGAAAAGTATGCAGAACCACCAAACAAAAAGCACCAGAAGAAGAAGTTAAGAACTGAAAAAAAAGTTTGCGGTTTTATTTTTCTTCTTCTTGTGTTTTTGAACAACTGACGTGTGCATCATCGCTACCAACCAGTAATGTAAAAGAATTAAACTAACTTCGCATCGTTTGTTAACAGATCAAACGGTGGAGATGACTTTAAAGCAGCTTTGAAGCTTTAAAGGTACGTCAGCTTGGAATTGTTGTGTTTAGCCAGTTCTGTCTCCATTTAGCCTTTTATGGCCGCGGCGTTACGTTTTATGAGGTCTTGGTGTCCTGAACTTGTTTTAAAGTGGGTGGAGTAGCGGAGGGTTCTCCTCCACCACTTTGTGTTGGGCTCACTCCAAAACCAGAAACCTTCCTCCCCCTGGTTTCCCTCCTCCTTCCTCTTCCCTCCATCCCAAACCCCCGCCGACAGCTCTGTTTTCCTTCTGAACAGTTTTTCTGCCTTTTCCGTTTGTTAGTTTTACAATCAAAGGCTCCCGACTGGAGCCGTACGTGTGCATGTACATGCGCTTGTTTGTGTGGAGGATTGTGTTTGTTGAACCATAATGACCCGAGTTCCAGCTGTGTCCACCCTGAATCAGCATTTAACATGCACAAAGGTAACAGACCACCCCAATCACTTACACACACACACACTCAGCAGGTAATTATGAACCAAGAGATCATCCTCTCCCTAACTCTTCCCTAACGCAGAAGCAGTGTGTGTGTGTGTGTGTGTGTGTTTGTGTGTGTGTGTGTGTGTGTGTGTTTGTTAAAAGAAACTTTGTGAGTTATGAGGAGTGGTGGAGGCTGCTCTTAAAGAGCTTGGTCAGCAGCTGGGTGTACCTCGGGGAAAGAAACGAATATCTGGAGCTCTAACCGAGATCTCACGAGTCTCGTTCTGAGAGCAGAGGAAGTTCATCACGCATGTGCGAAGACGCAACAGAAAAACAAGTCGTGTCGAGAAAGAAAAGAAGCGCCATGGTGGTGTTTTCTGCCCGGATCTTCTCCTGGTGTGTTTTTCTGGTCTGCTGTTGGTTTAGCTACCAGTGGAAAAGCTAACACTGACTGTTACTGCATATGAAGATGTAGAAAATCAGAGTGGAGTTAATATGATACGGGACACATGTTTAGTCCTGAAGAGCTGCTGCTCTGCATGTTTCCCTGCTTCAACACAATTTATTCAAATCAAATTGATCAGCTTGTTGCCAAGTTCTGCACAATGAACCGTCAGTGTGAGTCAGGATGTGTTGAAGCAGGTAACATGTAAAACCTGCAGGACAGTAGTCCTCATGGACTGCTGTGTACTTTTATACCTCAGTCATACATCTGGTTCTGACTAGTACTGCTGGGTTTGGATGGTGTTTCCTCACATCCTTGTTTAATCTGACCAGATTTACAGTACCAGTCAAAAGTGGGAAAGTGTGTCCAAACTTTTGATTGATAGTATGGATGATTTGTATTCAAAGATAGTATTTGATAACACAACATTTAACATGAAATGTCATTATGTCAATCAGTACCATTGAGGATCATCTGTAGTCAGATGTAATGGTCCAGACAGAGAACCTTGAGGAACTCCGTGATTTAATCAGTGTTGGATCAATTATCATCATTGGAAATATTTATAATGCTGAGCGCTATGTGAGTAGAAATCTGAGCTTCACTCCAGTCGGCCATCTTGTTGCTTCACTGTGAACGTTTGATAATAGTGTAGTTGGTTTCATTCACAGCTGCTGGATTAACAAACATGTGGAGCTAAATCCAGACCATCATGTTTGTTTATTTGAAAGAAAATATGAAGTAAAACTCATGTTTTCATTGTGAACTATGACATATCTGACAAAACAGAAATTTAACAGCCTTTGTAAACATTTAAAACCACATCTTCACTAACTTTAATCACTTATAGCAAGAATTGTTTTATATTCCAATGTGGATTTTCAGTCATTAAAATCAGTTTCTGTCAGATTAATCATAGTTTATATTAATGCAATGATGCCTGACAGCATAACCGGGGATAACATACTCATATCAATAACTAGACTGCTGTCTAACGTCAGTCCAGATATTCATGCTGATACAAGGTAAAGTCTTGTTATCTCATCAATGCTTGTCACAAAATGGCACAATTACACACAGATTGGTAAGTTAGTTGTTTTCCTGCTCTTTGGACGTTCTGTTGTCGTCATTAACGTTGTGTCTGATGTCGTGTCTGGTCTGTTTTAGTCCTTTAAACCTCCAACAGATTGAAGCAGATGGCCATCCTTACTGGTTCTGGTTCTGGTGGACTCTTCCAGTTAGGAAGGAGTTTTCCATGACTGCCCACCAACCCATTCAACCCATCAACTACAGGGAATAATATATCAGTCTAACTGGGACTTAATTTGATCGTAATAGCTGGACTGAAGTTAACTGCCACTGAAGTTTCCATGAACTGGACCGTGATCATATTTACTTGGACTCACATTAATCTTCTTTATTATCATTCAAGTGCCTGAAATCCCTTGACAGAAAGCTACTGTGTAGCTGAAGTATTTTTTCTTTACTGCTGTCCACTTGTATCGGTGTCAATAGTCCAACTTTCATCCTCTGCTAGACTAAATCGATCCTATCAGATTGTGACGCTGCAGTTTAGGTGTTTGTCGTTTACCATGATGGAGACACATCCCTCCAACCAGCACTGAAAAATCTGGAACTTATGACTCTGATTAAATTGTTTCTGAAGACACAGATAAGAGGAAGGAAAGTCCAAAGATTCTTCATTACGTCTTATTTTATTCATGTGATTTTTTTTTAACCTTTTAGTAGTTAAGTCCTTTTAAGGGTCACAAAAGGCTAAAGATCATCCAGTCTTCACTGAAGCAACTAAATCATTTTGGGTTATTTTATTTATGCAGCACAACTGAAGAGCCAGTAATCAAATAAAAAAACAGCTGAAATAAATGTTACATAATATATGTAGCTGGTCTCATCTTGCAGTTGCTTCACCACATGATTTCCTACGAAAAACATACGTATTCCTAAAAAATTCTGATCCACTCAGTGTCCAAGTCACTGAAGGCGTTCTGTTTTACTGTTAGCAGAAGTTTTCTGGCTCAGAAACAACAAAAAGGGAAGAAAATACAGTAAAAAATGTCCTTAATGTCTTTATTATGACGTGTGAATGAACTAGTACTCTATGGAAGTTTTGTTCTTGAATAACATTTTTGTGTTGTTTGTGTTTCTTGCATTAGTTTTTTTGTGAAACTAACTGATTCTTGGATCATTTCATTGATGTGATTGAAAAGTTAATTTTATCTTTTTCTTATTAATTCACTGCTAATAATGGTAATAACAGTGAGTAGCCTACGTAGTCAAATACTAAACCAATATGGTGCACACATTGGATGGGCTTCTTATACAGAATTGATAATTTCTCATTTGATAGACCCTTTTTTGTAATTTATTTAAATATAAATTGTTCAATTGGAATGAAAACATGCCTGTTTGAATAACATCCAGGACCTGACATGAGACAAAACGATGGCGTAGCCTCAGTTTGAGACACATTGCTCTTTATGCTTCATTACATTGGTGTTAAATTCTGTCATAGTCATTTTTTTTTTTTTTTGTTTTAGCATAGCCTGCCCTGGGCGTTAATGTAATTTATATGTGAATCAGCAATGGATGGATGGATACAGATAAACCGTATTTACCATTCTGTACCAGCAGCACTTGCCGTTGTCAAACAGTCATGCTGGTGGAAACCGGTCAGGCACATGTTTTCTGCTTAAGCTCCAGATGCATTCCACTTTATTAGTAATAATTAATCAAGTAATCATCTCATTTAGTGGCTATTATTTTAATACCAATGTTATGAAGCATAAAGTGCAAACTGAGGCTACGCCATCTGAGATCAACTAGTTTTGTCTCATGTCAGGTCCCAGATGTTTGACACAAAAGTTTGAATTTTACATCTGAATTAAAATAGAGAGAACTGAAACTGAACTAGGAAAATGAATTATGGAAACAAAAGTTTCATATACCCTGCGATGGACTGGCGAACTGTCCAGGGAGTACCCTGCCTTTCGCCCAAAGGCTGCTGGGATAGGCTCCAGCTTCCCCGCCACCCTTCATCGGACTAAGTGGTTAGGATGATGAATGAATGAATGTTTCAAATACAAAAGTTTCAATTTTACTAAAATACACATTGAAAAACAAAAATTCCATTTTGATAAAGTCACTCAAATTAGATTTTAAATCAATTATTCAAACAGGCATGTTCACATTCAAATTGAACAATTCCTATTGAAATATAAAGAATTCCGATTCACCCCCTAATGGTACGAAGTTTATCCCATATTCAGTCGTCTTAAGACCTCCTGGAACAGAAGAAGTTCCTTCTCTGACTGCAGGCTCTCATCCCGAAGGATGTGCTGCTGTTCTTCTCCAAGACGCCACAGCCGAAAGCCGGGCAGCTGGGAATATCCGGGTACCGCACCGCCTCTCCACCCACCCAGAACCAGCCGTCGCCCAGGAAACGCAGGCCCGTCCACACCTAGCAACATGTAGCAGAGAGATCCATAGAAACACAGAGGATGAGCTGCTCAGCAACACCAACACAGTGGAGGACAGCGGCCCACCTCATCAGTGGAAGCCTGTTGTGCTCTCTCTCGTGCGTAGTCATGGTCATCGTCAGTGATCAGGGTGGCCAGGTCGTAGCTGTGCTTCCAGGACACAGAGACTGGATTCTCTGAGTCCTGTCCCCCCAGAGACCTGCAGTGGTCTAACGCCTCCTCCCACGTCTTGTTCTCCTTCACCAGAACCAGCTTCTCATCAGAACACATGTACTCGTGCTGTTTGTCACAGTTGACATTATACCACTTCTTGGTCCCGTACCACATCATGACACAGAGCTCCTCTTCAGGGTTGTTTGGTTCTGGAAGTAAAAGCAGTAGAGAACAGATATGGAGGCTCGCTTTCTTTCTTATGAAGAATCCTAATATCGTTATTACATCCCTTTTTATCTCCGACACACAGAGGCTGCTTCTCTGCTTGTTTTGAGTCAGAAACAAACAAGACGACTTCTTTTCCTTTAATAAACACGTCACACTGAGAATTTACAGAAAGTTTCTATTTATTTTTTCACTTTTCTTCAGTTGTTCTTCATCCATACAACCCTCTCTGCTGTGACACTCAGACGGACTTCTAGGAAAGTGGAATTACTAATTATACCCGATGTCTATCGTAGAGTCTGACCCCAGCCTTCCAACTTCCTCGAGTAAAACTCCACGATCCTTCAAGCCACAACCCAGATGAAAGGAAATCCACCAGGCTGAGCTAAACTCAGACTATTAAAGGGGTTTAATTCCCAAACATCAGCATGAAAACTGGAATTAGGATCAGATGTAGACGGTTGCTGTTTAACCCCCCCCCCAGCACACGTCTGTCTTATCAACATGCTGATTTGGTAGAAAAGGGAAAGATGAAAAGACGTCACTGTGTGACTTCCACAGACCTCTGAAGGGTGGAAAGACGCCTGCTTCATGACGTAGAAAAGACATTTATTTAGAAAAATATCCCTCCACTGTCCATGTCCAAATGTTCCAATGCAGGCTGCAGATCCTGTCCTGATCCATTGTTCCATCATGGAGAGACAAGGGAATTACACAACCACCGATCCACCCAGAGAGAAGCCCGACACTAGTAGAACATGAGCTTCACGTGGACAACTGGACCGAGGATCTCGCTCTCTCAACTCAACTAAAATAGATGTGGAATAGAACTGCAGATGAACGATGAAAGTTTCCAACCTCTCCATCATTTCTAAGTGGGAGACTTTACAATATGGCAGGATGTTCAAATCCTTATTTTCCTCACTGTATGTCCTGATAAAACTAAACCGGAGGAATCTACAGACTAAAATCCTGAAAAGTTTCACATCATTAAGTCAGTGCTGCTCACCACCAAGAGCCCAGATGAAGAAGGTCGCGTTCTCGTCTCCTCTGGACCACTTCCAGGGAAGTCCCTTATCCTCGCGGTACAATCCGATCCAGCCTCCATCAGTCCCGAAGACTTCATTATCTTTGACACTTCTCAGCGTTGCCAGGTCAGTGTGTTTCTCTCTGCAGAAAGACTGAGCTTCTCTCCAGGTCTTCTTGTCTTCATAATGCTTAAAGCTGGTATGTCTGAAGTCTGACGTCTGTCCACAGACAGGAGGAAGGACGAGCAGCAGGGAGACCAAGATGCAGATGTTCCTCATCATCTTTTCACTGAAGCACCTGCAGGCACATTCAAACTGTTATCACACAGCTCAACAACTGGTTTCCAGCCTGATTATTTACTGGGACCACACAGAAACAGGTTTATCAGAATGATGCATCCACACTGCAGCAGAATAAACAGAAATAATCAGGACTGTTGCTTTTGTGACCCCTACAAATGTAGGATCACAACTGTGTTTTACTTTGTTTTTTATTTTTAATAAAGAAGCTCTCAGCTCTTTAGTTCACCAATTTTAATTTTGTTGTTTTTAGTGTAATAGCAACACCATGCCAGCAGGGGTCGTCTGACCCAAGGTGAGTACTGGGTGTGGTCACCTGCTGGTGCTCACACCAGAGCCTGTCTGCCAACAGAGCACAGCTCACGTCTCTGTTTTCCTTCCTGCGACAAACTCCAGAAACCTGCAGGCCTCATCGGAGCCTGTAACACTTTAAACTGTGTAACATCACAACTCCACTCCTGGACTGGATGTTCAGCTGATGCTCTGCAGTTCATCAGCATCACTGTATGAGGTCAGCCGCCTGGATACATGCAGAGGGTTGCATCAGGAAGGCATCCGGAGTAAAACATGTAAAAGTTCATCTGTGCATTGAGTTGCCGTGGTGACACCTCTTCGGCCGAAAGGGAAACAACAGTATGGCATCAGCCAGGCATGCAGTACAATGTCAAAATGTCTAAATAGGTCTATATGTATATGTCTACTATGTTTATATTTATTTTTATAGACCTTAGTAAGTAAAATGTTTTCATGTTGCACTTTTTCAAGTTGCTTCACTTAATAAGAAAAAAAAACAAATTTAACAACCTCAAAACAAAAAGTAGGAATTGACCAAATAATTTCATCACTTTAAGCTCATTTATTTAGGATGACTTTCAACACCGTGTTGTGTGGTGGTTTCTATTTCCATTTTTTTCTTTCATCTTTTTATTTTTGTTCTTTTATTGTCTATCATACATTTAATCATTTTTTCTGATGCATTTTTAGATTGTTGTTTGATGTTTTGTAAATGACTTTGGTTCAACCAGCAGCTTGTTGTAAAGTATTAGTATTAAATAAAGGACATTTGTGATTTTATGTTTCATATAAAGATGTTACACATCAGTCTGCTGCAGCTGAACGCACTCCAAGATCTTTCCTCTCACCTTGCTCATTAATTATTACTGGTCCTGAACAAACTGCTGGTCAAATCAAATCAAATCAGTTTTCTTTGTAAAGTGCTTTGCACACAAAAGGTAACAACAGAAAGTGCTTTGCAAAATAAAAACATGTTATGGATATATGCACCATGCCTCTGATGGACTGGCAACCTGTCTAGGTTCATCCACAGTCCATCACAGGTCTAAACAATCATTCACTCTCCCATTCACTCCTAAGGAGAATTTAGTGTTGAATTAATGAACCTAACATGCATGTCTTTGGACACGAGTTAAAAGTGTTAAAAAGTTCAAACAAAGAGCAACTAAACCTTAAAACAAAATCAACAGATACAATCCAGATAAAATATCAAAAGGCAAGATTAAAATCTACACTAAAAATAGTCTGCAGGCTGTTCCACCGTCGGGAGTCGTAACACTGGATCAGTTTTAGTCCTGATTTTAACAACAACTGGGCCGACACAGAGGACCTCATGGTTACCATCATGTCAAAGCAGGTCAGATAAATAAGAAGATCCAAAACCATGAAGGTATTTATAAACTACTAAAATAACCTTAAATCCAACAGGTCAAAGGAGACACATACGTCTGTATTTACATGTTTGCAGCCTGTCTGTCAGGTTACCAGTGCATGGAGCTGTTAATGGTAACCAGTGCAACCAGCATGACATTCTTCTTTCTACTCAACAATCTGAATCCAGCAGAACTCACCTCAGGCTGCAGCAGGGTGGAGGACAGCGTTGAAGCTCTGCTGCAGGTACTGATGCTTCTCTGCCAGAGCGCTCTGTGAAATGCCCCCGCTGACCAATCACAGCGCAGCAACTAGCCTGTGATATGCAGCGTAACCTTCCACCTGTTATTCACTAAGCTGCCGGTCTCCATCCTACCTCCTCTAAGCTCTGCTTTGCATCTGGTCTTTACTCTTGTGATACCAGCTGAAGACCTGAAACTGTGTCACAGTGTTTCACGTATTATTATAGAACTTGATCAGTAGAAATGACTCAGATCCTCCACAATGCAGTCTCATATTTTGAGGTAAATACACTCGGAGCTTTCGTCCACTGTAATAATGTTGGACATGACAATAACAGTGGGGTATATTCACTATTTAATTAAAAAGAAAAATATCGAAACCTCTTCAGTGATTTGAAGACACTGAAGACAGATTTGAATGTTGTGCTCCAGTACATCATTCAAATACCTCCATGACTCAGAAACTAACTCCTGCATTTGATAAACAAATGTTTCTCATGATCAAGTTTTATGGTCTCATACTTTGACTCAGATGTACAATATGAAGACTACCATGAGGACTGAAGTGGATGGTTGGTTGTCTCATTGTCCTTCTCCAGGGTGTATCTTGCCATTTGTCCAGAGCAGCTTCTGCCAGATAAAGTGGTGAATAAAACCACTACAGTTCAGAAAAAGACTTGTGTAATTTTGACTTGACAAATAAAATATTCCACATGATATTCTCTCAACACATCATGTTACTGATCCTGGTGTTTCTTCCAACACAGCCATCCGAAACAATGACAGAAAACTTTGCAGACTGGAATTTGCCTCTTTTTTGCCTCTCTGATAGAATTAGTGCTGCCTGTGTTTTCTTTTAATATTTACATTTGTAATGGTCCTTTTCTTTCAAGTCCAATTACTGCTCTATTTGCTTACTGGGTTCCAGTAATCTGAGAACACCTGGTTTCTGAGATGTCCCTCATCAGGTACTTAGTCTAGTTTAAGTTTATACAGAAGTCACTTGTTTACACACACACACACACACACACACACACACACACACACACACCAGATAAGGCTCAAACAACCCTATGATGAGGAAAAGTATTGGCACAAAGTTTCCCTCACCCAAATGTGGGTCACTGGGGTCCCTCTCTGGATCCACCCCCTGATGTGGTGCCAGGGTTCACCCTGGTGGAAGAGAAGATAGCTCAGAGAAGCTGAGGTGAACTTCCAGATGAATTCAAGAAGATTCTGGTTCATCATCTGATGAGGAGAAGGAGGCCGTGCTCCATCAACCTTGTGTACGGTGGGCATTGAGAGATGCTGACCACAACTCAGGACGTTGTGGGTCGGTGAACGAATACTCTGAAAATGTCCTCGGTCCCACCAACTCATCTTCTGATGAGGAAGCAGGGCTGTAAGCTGGAAGACTGGGGTGGTTGTCCTGGGGGTCCTGAAGGTGTGTTCCAACTCAAAGGTGATCACACTCCTCAGCCTCCCTGAAAAGGTTTATTCAGGGGTCCTGGAAATGAGAGTCCGTCGAACTCTACATTGAGCAGGATCACTGTGGTGTTCATTCTGGTCGTGGAACAGTGGACTAGCTCTACACCCTCTTGGGGGTCTTGCAGGGGGCACAGAAGTTCCCCCAACAAGTCTACATGTGTTTCATATAATTCATATAATTGGAGAAACACTTGACCATGTGTTTCTGTGGAGGGTGCACCAGGAGTATGGGATATCAGAACCCCTTGTAGAAGCTGTCTGCTCCTTGCATTACCAGTTTCAGGACTTGGTTTGCATTATGGGCACTAATTTGGATTTGTTTCCAGTTAGGGTTGGACTCCATCAAGGCTGCCCTTTATCATTGATTCTGTTCATAACTTTTATGAACTAACCAAACCAGCCAAGGATTGAACCAGCAACCTTCTTGCTGTGAGGCCACAGTGCTAACCACTGCGCCACCGTGCAGCCCCTAACTGAACATAAAATGATCAAATCAAACTAAACTTTTCGACGTGTTGCCTCCTTACATCATAATCTTTAAACACCGCCACACACTCATTGGATTTTAAACACGAGTTTGGTACTCGAATGTGACTGCAAAATAAAATACTTATCAGTCCGGGCGGGGCTAAATCTTCAGGTTTCGTTGTCCCTATTGTGTTTTGGGACAGAGACATGCCTGCTTGCGCTACTCCTATGGTGTATTCAGACCTAATGCGTTTTGAGCGTCAAGAGCGGCAGGTTTACATGTAAAGTCTATGTGGAGGCGCGTCAAGGAGGCATCGAGCTTTCTCGCATCGCGTTTTGAGCGTCGGCTCACGTGCCGAAAATTTGAGAAGTTTTTTAAGCTCGAAGCGGCGTAACGCACATCAAAAGCCAGAGATGGAAAATCTGAACTTTGGCCACTTGACGCAGGGCATCAACGAATCAGAGCCATCAGCTCGCAGCTCCTGGAAGATTTCTGTGGTGAACCCAGACATGGGGCTGAGATGCCCTACGACAGTGTTCCTCATTGCATGCGGTTCACCGACTCTTGACTTGTGGCTCATGAAGCAGCCACTGGCTTTCTGAAAATGCTCTCTAAACAAGTCATAATGATCCTCAACGGTGCAGTTCTCTCCACAAACAAGAGCTGCAAGCTGCTTGCAGAAACTTTGCTGTCCTAACGGCCCTAACTGAGCCTGTCAGAGTCTGAACACACCGTTACAACTTTAAAACACAACAAAATGCATGGGGTAAATGTTGCTAGGCAACCAAGTGTTGCATTCATGGTCTGCACAACTGCAGGGTTATAGGCTACTTAATCAGCGTAGGAGTGACTGAACGTTCTTGATTAATATCTTTATTCTATTACATAAGCTGGGCCACATAGAAGTTAATTCTTGGCCGCATGTGGCCCAGAACCAAGAGGCCTGTCTTAGAGCATAACTTTTATGAATTGTTTTTAGAACTTTTACAAATCTGGTGTGAAGATATTTTAGGCGGCCAGCCGAACGGCGTCCACTTTCCTTGTGTCAGATGTTGGCGTGGCCTTACTTGTGGTTGCAGTGGTCATAAACGGGGTAGTATATGGTGAATCCACTGACCAATCACAGCACAGCAACAAGCCTGTGATATGCAGCGTAACCTTCCACCTGCCATTCACTAAGCTCCCAGTCACCATCCTGCCTCCTCTAAGCTCTGCTTTGCATCTTGTCTTGAAAGCAGCTTCCACACCTGCTGAAGGTTTTCACTGACGTGTGGCTTTAGTTGGTGGATTTAATGGCACTACCTGGATCAGATGTTAAACTATCACACACCTTGAACATAACTGCAATAAAAATCTATCCATCTTCTGAACCACTTGGTCCACTTAAAGGGACATTGTGTAAGATTTTTTGGTGTTAACTGACCGAAATTGATTTCTGTATATATATGTGCGTTATCTTTGGTGTATTATGACCTCCGTTAGAAGCCCGACACATTCACATAAAACAAAATATTTTTGATTTGTTTCTCCATTCAACGGGTAAGCCAGCAGGGCACGCCATGACAGTCTGCAATCTTGAAATTATACAGCCTCCAGGAATGGACAACGGCGGAATAAATAATCGCTAATTCTTGTTATAAAGCTCCAGATACGATCCACTTGTTTAGTTAATCCTAGAACTGCATTATAAACTTTAGATCAAATTATTTTTTTCAATTACCTAAATTAGGCATTTTACTGGGCTGAAAATTACCAGTGAATTTGCCGTTTTAAAACGCCTAAAGCTGCTAGAACCAACGGCTTGCCATCAGCGGGGAAAATCATGTTAAATTATTAACAAAGATGGAGGACCACGGATATGCAGCAGCTGCAAAGGAGCCCTGTTTGCCATCGCCAGCGCAAAAGGACACTTAAAAGGCAGCATGACCAGGAAACACAAAAAAACAAAGATCAACATCGGACAAGCTTTCTCCAGCTGAAGATGGAGAAGGATTTTAAAAGAGATGCCGAAGTTGTCAAAGTCAAATGCGTTGCCTAAATTGGCCAAAAGAAGCGTTTTTCATTCGGTTGTGTTTACCATAGTCATAATATATATTTTTATTTCTCTGTGTTGCCGAGGCTTTTTGATACACATTGGCTACCATCGTTACAATGCCCGTTTTTCAGTGAGGTGCCAGAACACACATGCGTTAGAATTGACGATTCCGACGTCAGGCGGATGTAAATGTTATACAATGTCCCTTTAAGGTTCTCAAAAAAATTATGAAATATTAAAACTGTTCAGCTGATGGAAGATGAGTTTAGAACTCTCATATGTCCTTAATCTGTCAGGACTATTTGTTAGACCGTGTTCCTCATCCTTATTAGCAATAACAAAGATTCATAAACTGTTTATTATTATTTCAACATGAAATAACGGACATATTACTTCCATTAAAGAAGAGTAGAAAATGAGAAAGAAGGAGGACAAAGAAAAAAGTGAAGGAATCAGTGATGTTTTGTGGGGAAAAGATGACAAGGGACCCAGGCAGAGGAACAGAGCAAAAGAAAAGAACAGTTTAGATTTTACCAGCCTTCTCTGTCTAGGAAAAGAGACACAGCTGAAGTATTCCTGTTGCTAGGCGACTTAAAAAGAACTGTGGGTGGAGCTAAACTGTCCTTCAACGTTTCTTAGCAACCTGATGGCATCAGTAGCCTTGGCAACACCATGATGACATCAAAGGACAGTGACATCAGAAAGACATAATCTTTCTACATAAAAGGCCTCAAAACATATAAATTCCTATAACTAGCCTGTATACGTACAGAAAATACAGAACAGACGACAGAGAAGTTTCAACTTGATAGAATCACTTTTAACAGAATAGAGAAGATTATGGATCTCCCACAGAAACACTGGATGACAACACAGGCTGGAGACTATTTCACTAAGCCTGAACAAGAGAAAATGGGGCTGAATCGGCGGCGGCGTGCATGTGACAAAGCAATTTATAATGCCAGGAAAGAAGTTCAGGTTAATTATGTTGATCAAGTTCAAAAAGCAAATGAAGTCTTAACAGAATTCAGAACAGACAGCGAGAGACTTTGGAAACAGGCCGACCAGAAAGGGAAAAAGAAGTTGACAAAACAACAAAGTGCTTGGGTCCTTACTTCGGATGCAGGTATTGAAAGGGATAGTATTAGAGATTTGGAAAAAGGAACCACATGGAGACCTGGTTTTCCTTTAGAAGGGATGAGTGAAGATGAAAGATCCACAAAAAGTGCCGTGAAATTGCCCAGACTTTCCACTGAAAGGGCCTGTTCTACAAGGCGCTATGAAGACGATGAACGTCATCCAGCATTGCAGAGCAGAAGAAGTTGTCTTTCTAAAGAAGACAAGGGAGGAAAATTTGGATCAGCAAAAGGCAATATCATCATAAACAAGTGCAAAGTAAGTTCACGCAGATCCTGTATAGAACAAAACGATATGATTGTGAACCAGGATGAATACTCAGTGGAAGAGATCAAATTCTCACAATCTAGTGGGCGCTCACCCACACTTGAAGTGTACAAGACGCGTTTTGTAAACCAAACCCAAGAACCAAAGAGTCATCAGGCATTGCAGAAGGAAAGACTTAAACTCCCACCAATCACACCTCGACCCCCTGAGAAGCAGCGGCATTTAACAAAGGAACAGTTGCAACAAGGAGACAAATCAGAAACCTCCGGTACAATCTTAACCAAACGCAAAAAACTTCCATCCCCCAAATTCCATGAGGAACCTAAAGATAATTTCAAAGAGTGGATGAAAGAGGAATACCGGTGTGCAGAAAATGATGAGGCTTTACCCCATCGCCGACCCAAAGCTCCGCAGAATAAGGTCATTTTACCGACAGTGAAAAACGAATACCGGTGTGCAACAAATAATGAGGTTCTGCCGAGGCACCCAACACTTTCATCCAGACCACGTCAAAGGCGCCCCTGCGGAATTCTTCCCTATGTACCACCTCTTTACAGACAGAAAGCTGACTGGAAAATCTAGAGGTAGGACAAGCAGGTCATCAGTGAATCGGCCGTTAAACTGGTCAATAAAACAGTCAATGAAAGTTAAAAGACGATGAGGAAAAAACAAAACAGATTTCTCGATGCAAAACCAAAACCTTGCTGTGTGCATTTCATGCACACCTAAATAATCAATGAAAACAAAACAAGAAAAATAACAACAACAAACAACATTAACAACAAAAACCTACAACAACAAAACAAGAAAAAACAGCAAACAAAACAACATCAACAAAAACAGTCTGTGGAACAAAAAACAACAACAACAGAAGACAGCAACAAATCAAACTAAAGCCACAAGTGGCATCCATCTGATCCGGGTCTCATGGCCCCGCCACTCATGTCATACAATTATCTTAACTTCACACAGTGTAATGTGTTACTTGGGATCTGCTGTCAGCTTCGGTGCAGATCCCATGTAATTCTATGTAGCCATGCTTCATGGTGAGGATGCTTTTTTTCATTGGTTGCCATGGCAAAACAGTTGACCTATTGGTGAGATTTCAATAGTTTTTGATCCCCAACTTGTTGCGAAGAGGCAGCATGGATATTGGCAGAAGGACTGTAGATAAAAACATTTTGTAGGTTAACACAAACTTCCTTTTATAGCAGACATAGTGTGGAAATGTAGCTCATTATATTAAGTTTTCCTTTCAGATAACAAGACCGCCATACCTCATTATTGATGAAACTGAGGATGACTGTGGGAAATCAACAGGTAATTTACTGAAAGTTGCATTTAATCTAATACCATACAGCTACCACTTTATTTTGTACATGCTTGGTAGATTTAGGCATGCAAAGATTTTGTAAAGATTACTATTGGGTACCATGGTGCTTTTTTGATTCGAAATTAATAATTTGGAATTTTTTTAAATTATATTCAAAATTAACAATTACTCCTACCAGCTGACATAGAAATGATAATTCTGAACAAAGGTTTACATGAAACACATCCTCACTTAATTCTACTTTAGAGCAGGGGGTTGTGAAGGGTTTGTATTGGAACGTATTGACATCTATCGGAAATAAACAAAGTTTACCCCCTGCTTCTCGACTTTTCAGTCGTAACCAGCCACTTACTTCTGAATTAAACCTAATTCAGAATAGAAATTTGCATTAGGAATTATGTGTTTACATGGTCATTTTTCATCAATGTAAAGCGGAATTTACTTTTGTTTTGTTTTTTTTATCAAAAAGGCATTAAAACTCCTATGTAAATATTGCAAATGTGCTTATGAGTTCGCTCTATATTCAGAGTTTCTGACTTCCAAGAAGATTTGCACAGATTTAGGGCATGACCTCAGGCTTTTTGATTAGAATTCCAGTCCATGTGTTCAGAAAGCCCACATCGTTTGGGGAAATGTAAATGCATCAAACAAATTCTGATTTGGAGCAAATAAGCTCAGTCCACCTACAAACACATGTCTCGGCCCACTTCAAACAGGCCAAATGAAGAAAGTGGGCTTTAAAAAAAGTCACTTCTTACTTTTGGCGTAGCATTGCATTGTGGGTAAATACATAGCGATGCCGTTAAGGGTCCTCTTCCTCGTCTGTTGTTCATACTGTGTCCATTGTTGCAGTGTATTTCTGCAATGTACTTGCATAAGACAAAATAAAAAACAGCAACAGTTTCATCTCCATGTTTAGCTTGCAAGAGGAGGAAACAGAGTTTTGTTCTTCGCGCAGATCTTGTCCTCAGTTTTGCTAAATACTAGTGCAGCGCCACCTTTGGTGGGAATGGGGATGTATTGTTCTAATGTTTTGGGGATGTCAGTCAGCATGGCTACACCCCCCAACAACTTAACTGAGTCCCCAATCGGACCAAGTCGAGTGGGCTTTCCTGATGTGAATACAGTAAATCTGTCGTGGAAGAACCTACTAGCTGATTTGCATGACATTTTATGGCATTGTGGTCAACCCCAGAGCAATTTACCACTGAAGTGTAAATGATGGGTAAAATCCCTGTTACAAAAGAGAGAACACATTGAAGAAGGAATAAATATATACACAGTTCAACATGCCACTCCACATGTTTTCCCTTTGTCTACACCCAAAACACATCCAGACTGATTCCCTAAAGATGATTAACCAGTTTTTTTTTTACATATCAGCAAGTTCCCAAATAAGCTCCAAACCACTCAGCTCTTCTCTTCTTTTGACCTACAATTTAATCATAAGTACAGTGTTATTTCTCAGGCAACAATTAAACATACGGTTGTTTGTGAAAACACAAACATTCCTCACAAGTGGGTTGCAACCTTACCATGGCAAGTTCCACATTGTTCTTGCAGCTGACTGGCTGGTAAATTCTGGGGGGTCCTGCACCCACCCACAGCAGAAATATTTGCAAGACTCTCAAGATTTGAATGTCTTTAATTCCTGTGTGAATGGGGCACTGGTGTTATGTGCAAGATACTTTCAATACATCTGTTACATTTGGGGCAGAAGTTGTCCCCCCAAACCCCTTTACCCCTCACCCACCCTGTTCGTTGATATTTCTCCTTTTCCAAGCCCTTGATAATATTCTCCATTGGACAAGAAACGTCCATTAGTTGTCAGTTTGAATTATTTCTGTGCTTCACTGTATAACTGTTGTTTTGTGGTTTTTGTCCTCCAGCTGATGAGACGACAACCAGCATGCTGCCCAAGAAAGTAAATGTACAGAACAGATACAGTTTAGCTAGTGACGCATTTGCAACATGTTACTGTAAGTCAGGACCATTGTCATTTGTAACAGCATAGTGGTTGGGCTTATCACAGCAGATTCCAATCTTGATCCTCTGAATTCATGTACACAGAAGATATTGAGTATAAGGAAGATTTTTGTTTGTTTATGCCCATAATTGTTGAGTGGTTGAATATTTAGTGGCAACAGTTTATTGGTTTAAAGAGCATAAAACACCAAAAGAGCACTTGTAGTCTGGAGATGCATTAGACATGTACATATGCTTCTTTCATCCCACTGAGGAAAATAGAAAGACACTGGGTCCACTATATATCTAAAGTAACTTTATCTGCAGGAAGGCAAGAAACTGTTCATATGTTTGCAATGGTACCTTTAGCTAAATGTCTCCTGTCTCAGCAGGTCTCCCTGGCCGGGAGTAGCAGTTCCTGTTGTCTGTTGTCTTTCTGTCCTCTTCCCCCCACACAGCACAGGCAGATGGCTGCCTGTCCTTGCGCCGGATTCTGCCGGAGGTTTTCTTCCTGTTAAAAGGGAGTTTTTTCCTTCCCACTTTCACCAGTGTGCTTGCTCAGGATGGGAGATTGAGTTGGACCCTCCAACTCAATCTGTTGGTTTCCTTATATAGGCTGTTGTGAACTGGCTTTCATTATGTTTTTTTTCCTCTGTCTGTAAAGGGTGTTGAGATGGCCATGATTTGACGCTATTTAAATGAAGTTGAATTGAATTGAACTGTTGTTTTATGATTTTTGCCCTCCAGCTGATGAGATGACCACCAGCATGCTGCACAAGCATCTAAAATATTTTTTTCTGCAGGAAGGCAAGAAACTTCTAATATGTTTGCAATGGTACCTTTAGCAAAATGTGTTCATGTTATTGCTATGCTTCATACTTTTTTATTTTATTATATCATGTTTTGATCAAACTTGTATAGTAAGATTGTAAATAATTTTCTTTGCTGCCAAAAGAACTTTCCAGCTCACTTGCATGTTTTGCAGGATTTTGTACAATAAGTTCCACAAAAGAGATGTTTTTTTGTCATCATTGCAACATTGACATTCTGTCAGACACAATGTCTATGCATATGAAAAATCCTGATCCTGTATATTATTAACAAGTAAGGAACATTTTAGTCAAAATCTGGACTAGAAATGGTCCACATTTTCATAAGACAGAAAAATATTTCCTACAGATATGTCAGGAGTCTGACTCTGTTCAGTATCTTGACCCCAGATACTTCTGGACATGACCGCAGGTCATATTCGGAGCTCATATATGACAAAAGTCAGAAACACCTCGTATCGGGACACAGTATATGTCCTCAGGCAGTATCTTACGTCTGTATATCACCAGATATGAAACCCGTCTCAATATGCACCAGAAATGGTCTGGATTCCTCCAATATCAAGGGAAATATTCCCTATCAATATCTATGTATTCTTGCCATTTTCATGCAGTGTTGTGGCCTTCCTCTGACAGTAGCTGGACAGCAAAGGGGGTTAGAAAGAGCAGCAAAGAACCCCAGACCAGGACTGGAACTGGACCAGCATCACTGAGGAGCTTTGGCCTCTGTTCTGTGACTGGCTGTTAGTAGTTCCATGCCTCTCTGTCTTGTGGTGGATCGTTGACATGTCAAGGGTACATTTTGCATCTAGTCTGCTGGTCTACATTAGCCTATGGTCCAGACCCTCCTCAAGGATTCTATACCGTAATCAATGGGTTTAGACAGGGGATAGATTATACTTTGTCTCATGTCAGTTTAACGTGACGTGTATTCACATGACATCTTGTTATAATTTAACTGTGTTATTATGACAATAAAAAACCTAAGTACTCATTTCTGATAAATAGATTAAAGGGGTCCTATTATGGTATTTCAAGTTTTCTGAGCTTTCTACAGAGTTACAGTGTTGAATCCTCATCAGACATGTGAACGGCACTGGTTTTTATCACCTAAACGCCTGTTCCAGTTTGAGTTCCAGCACTCTCTCCGTTCAGTTTCCATGGCGACAAAAAACGCGTCATTTTAGGGAGTTTTTTTTCTACTTGGAAATCCTTCTGACGTCCCGGGGGATAAGGTTCGGTGATTGGGTACCTTCTACTGGTTAACAAGGGCATGTACAAATACATCAGGAAACGTGGAAAACGTGGGATAAAGTTATTTCCAACGATGGCTGGTGAGTTTACCAAAGAGAGACATCCTGCTGCATTCGTTGCTGTGGGTTGCTGTTTTCCACTTTGTTTTCAGGCTCTGATTCAGGTTTCAACATGTAGGGCAGTATGTTATGTGTTGACATTGTATTTTTTTTTATTTATTGAGTTCATATCAGCCTAATCCTTCTGTTTATGAGATGTTACAATGACAGTGAAAGCAGGTGCGGTGCACGCTCCCAATGTAGCGCGGTGGCGGGAGGCGGGGCTTAATGCAGAAGAGTCTCAATCCACTCATTTTGCCCACAGGCTGATCTGACAGCCTACGGAGAGGGTCGGTCTGAAGTCGAGAAAGCCATTTGTGACAATAACTCGATCAAGCCCTTCTGGTCTCAGAATAAAAATAAATTAGCCTGAAATGCACATAATAGTTCCACTTTAATATCTGTCCCTGGGCATATCCATCCATCCATCTATCCATCCATTGTCTTGCTGCCTCTCCAGGGTCAGTTGTGGGTTATCTGTCTAAGCATAGAACCACAGGCTTCTCTCTGCCTAACCACTTTTTCTAGCTATTCTGGGGCAGAATCTGAGGTATTCCCTGGCCAATCAAGAAACACCTCCAGCATGTTCAGGGTCTCCAGGGTTTACTCCTGGTGAGACATGCCCAGAATACCACACAAAGACTTCCTTCCTTCAATCTGGCTCCTTTTGATCCAAAGAAGAAGCAGCTATACTGCCACAGACATGCTTTCCAGCGCTACTCTTACGGTGTGTTCCGACCAGACATGTTTTAAGCGTCAAGAGCGGTAGGTTTACATGTAAAGTCATTGTGGAGGTGCGTCAAGGAGGCATCGAGCTTTCTCGCGTTGCGTTTTTTAAGAAGTTTTCAAGCTTGCCAGAGATGGACAATCTGAACTTTGGCCACTTGACGCGGGGCGTAAACCAATCAGTATGGCAAGCCAAAGTGGTCAAAAAACGCCACTTAATTAGAACGTAATTAGCCCGTAAAATAAAAGCACCGATTTTTATGGCTAAAATGCTGTAAATTACGCCGTTTCGATAAACGCCGTAAAATACGACGTTCTGTACCGTTCAATGAAACGCGCGTAAAAAATGCCGTTTTATGTCACTTTGATATGCAGTAAAAACGGCAATCTGTGCAAGTACGACGCGTGTAAAAAACAGCGTTTTTTAATTTTATAATTATCCCAGCCCCCTTTCTGAACTGCCACGGAAATTAAACCTTAATCATCCAATCAATATAGACTGAGAGCACACATCACCAGTTCATCACAGAGTTTCTGTGCTGTATGAGTCGTTCCGATGAGCCCATTCTGGTGTTTGTTGGGTGTCTGCTTATGTACTCACATCTGCAGCTTAATTCGAATGCACTGCCAGGAGACACGCTCACATATAGATAAAAAAAACAACAACACTATTTTATTCTTATCATTTATTTATATTGTTTAGCCTACTTCGCATTTGTGGCTTAGAGAACATCGCCATAATGCACAATAATTAGATAAAACTACCCGCATGTCATCTATATTAAATATTAATTACATCTAATTTCTATCTATAGTTTATTTAACGTATTCCACGGTCACGAAAGTGGCAAAGGATGGATTCAGTGTATTTGTATTATGAGTTCACTTCCATAATAAGACACCGATCTCGGATGTGTTTCTATATTTATAAAAAGTGATTGATCGTGTCGCACACTATACAGGATGCCATAAAACAAGACACCATTAACCGTGGAATGCCGATGCTTAAGTCAAGCAACTCAGCAAATCTGATACATTTACGGCTACCAGCCTTTTTCTCTCTGCACGACTACTGACAGTTCAAGCTGTCCACGAGACCAATGTTCCACATCACCATAACAACCAAATAAAACAAACCAATCGGCACTGTGACCAGTCCCCCAAAACTATATATGTGGCTTCTACAGTTTAGATGTCCTCATACAAGTGTAACATTATATGTACTATATCAGTGTTTTTCAACTACTGTGCGGTGACAGATCATCAGGTGTGCCCTGACAAATTATCCAATTTCACCTGATGGGTCTAAAAAGCAGCTCTGTGTTCATCCAGGGCCCAGGTGAAAGATAATAAAATTTCTTTTTCTTGTGTTTATCTTATTTCTATTCAAGGCAACTTTGACAAGATGGACTTTATTTTATATTAACAATATGGGCTTTTTTTTCTTTTTTTTTTAATAACATTTTGGCTTGTGGTGTGCCTTTTAAGTTTCCAGTGGAAAAAAAAAGTGTGCCTTGGCTCAAAAAAGGTTGAAAAACACTGTCCTATACTACTGTAGTTTGTAGTAAATAGATCAGCATAATGAAATGGCAAGCTGTTTAGGAAATTAATATATATTATATAAATAAATATATATTATATTGAATATTGATCGTAAGTCTGAATATATAGAATGAAACATGAGAATATGGAATGAAAGTCTAAATATATGGAATGAAAATCTGAATATGTGGAATGAAAGCTATGACGTCACCATCTTGTGTTGATTGCTAAGAATGTCAGCATGGACGAAGGAGCAAGACGTTTAGTGGCAGCAATTCTCTCCGATGAAGGGGCCCTGAATTCACTGGCACATGCATGTACAACACTAAAGAATACCATTAACGTGCACAATTCACAATTCAGTTCTACTGACGAAGAACTGCAGTCGCATTTTGTCGAGGAAGGCCGACAGCGGGACATGCAGCCAATGCTAATCAGGCTAGAAGGCAACATGCCTTACACTGCTTCCACTCCACCGGGGCCCCTGACAGCTCCAACTTATAACCTCCGTCCATTTACTCGAAAGGGACCCAGATACAAAAGGTAAGGATGTAGTTGAATTTATTTAAATTTAAGATGGAAAAAGTTTCAACTCTAATGTTCATCGTAGCTATAGATCAGACGTGTGACAGCGATCTCGGCAATGAGCCCTTAAAACTTCTACTACTTATAGCTTGCTAAATTTGCCATGCTTTGTGTTTTTTTCATTAAGTATGTTCTGTTTTTTTTCCAAGTCAGTATACTTTACATTTTTAAATTTTAATTGGCCTACATAATGTAGTCATACATGTATAATTCAAGAAGTAGACTTAGCCTAATCAGGTCCAAATCATTTAACTGTTATTATAATCTGGGTTAATTGTGAAAGTATACAAATGAAGAGTATGTACGGAATAATGCCCGAAGAGTTGTCCCTTATGTAAGGATTAAACAAGGATCTGTGCATCAGCCTGCAGTACATGACGCGGGGTAACAGAGTGAATTTACAGTGATTTAACTCGCCGAACTATGCGTGCCTATATAGGAAAGTAATGCAGTCAGTTGGCATTAGAAATATCTTTATCAGTTACCATGGGTATAAAATAAATTAATCGACGACGGAGAGGCGCGCGGAGGAGGATTGCTTCCGCGAAGTTTTCATTTCTGATAATATAAATTTAAAGGGCATTATCCCGCTTATAGTAAAACCACTTATGAAATAAATATGAAATCCATCATTATTACGTTAAGAATTTTTATCCTTGAAATTGTACGTTTAACACAAGAAATGGCTGAGTAGACTATTTAATGTCACTCATTGTGACGCGTTGCCAAGGTAACCAGCTCTGGCCACAGACCCTGCAGCTCTGTTGGCTGCAGCTGTTATATCAGGCCTAAATAGTGGAGGGAAGTGAGGTGATTGCTTAACATGTTACATGATACAAAGAATAATTTCAGACTGGGGTGCACCTTGTACCACTTGCGTGTGCTCAGAGGATGATACGAAATATTGTTTAAAAAAATCAAAGTCCACAGACAGTTGCCCAAATCGTTTTTTTTGGTTTTTTTTGCAAGAAATATCATTCACACTTTACTTTGATCATAGAAATTAACAATACACAAACATACTTTTACTACAGTTTCCTATTTGTAGGGAAAATAAGTGATCATGTATAAATATTTACTGTGGTTTTATTAAGCTCTATTTTCTTCTTAGGATTCAGGCACCATTCAACAGTGCACGTTCTTTGGCTGAGCATTTCACCAAAGAGGTCATTCTCCTGCCAGACCAAACATATCCACAGGTGCCAAGGGGTGCCAGGAAAGCTTGGCTTTTTGAAAATGGGCTTATAAAATCTGCTGTGGAATTTTGCTGTGAGTGGGACTCTGACAAAGTCATGGAGGCAATAACTGTGGCCTTCCAACCTGCTGTGGAGGGATGCAAGTAAGCTTTAGAGCTGTTATGTCAAATTTGTTATTCGTTTGATATTATTTGTGTATTTAAGTAACAAATAAATATGATTTGAAAGGATAACTTTGCATGTTTGTTTGAATATAGGAAATTTACATCCCCATTTGTTGTAATTTTTGGTGGCAATATTATGTGTGAATACTGTCAATGTAAAATAACCACAGAACAAAGTTCACACCATGATCAAATTAATATTTCCCAGGAATCCTACTCAAGTTAGATTTTTACCAATTTGGCTTTGTAAACCTGGCTGACAGTAAAAATTACACAATGTAATTTTTTATGCCTTTTTACACACAAACTATGCAGGAAAGTTAAAAGTTATTTTTTTATTTTATTGTATTGTATTTAATTGGGGCCACCTTCTAAAATAAAGGAAAAAATATACATGGCAGCAAAAGGACTACTGAACTGTGTTCAGTTTAGCATAATTGTCCCCAGTTTAGCATAACTAGCTGCTATTAAATCCAATTCCTTATATTCTATATTCTACAAATAACAGTGATAAACTGTATTTTGATTTTCAAATGATTTTAAGCCAGTTATTAAAAACATAATGTAATTACATAAATATGCAAGTTATTCATTTAAAAAGAAAGATTTTAAGTGGTTAAGAATATTCAGACATTTCAATGTTTAATTCAGAACGTTTGATTTACATTGTGCATTTTATTCCCTCAGGTTACAAATCTTGTTTCTATGCCACAATAAACTAGTCGAGCCATCCCCAACTGCCACTCAAGACTTTGACTGACTTGTGAAAAAAATTGTTTCATCAGAAATCAGTTTATATCAGGCCTGACAAGGTCATTTTGAGTGAGGAAAAAGAATTTGTAAGTAGTTCA
The DNA here is from genome assembly GCF_933228915.1 of Telmatherina bonti. Lineage (NCBI taxonomy): Eukaryota > Metazoa > Chordata > Actinopteri > Atheriniformes > Telmatherinidae > Telmatherina > Telmatherina bonti. Next base: position 6,604,274 of record NC_136627.1, on the reverse strand, counting down.
GACAATTTCATTAAGTATTTGTACAATTTAAAAGCAGACAATGTGACTGCAGCATTTTATACTGAATGATTTTGAGCATTTACTGTTACTTGTTTTAGTATAGTGTTGACATAAGTTTGTTTTTTTTAGCTTGTTTTATTTGTTTAGTGTATTGTATATCGTCGCTGTCCGATGAAAACCGCGTATGTCCACATTTGACAATTTTGACGTTTTACAATATTTGGCATGTCCACATTCTTCCCTATCATCTGATGCTTTGGATTTCTATGTCACCAATGGGAGGACGTTTTATGAGGCCATGTATTTAACACGTATCTGCATTGGCTGTCAGAGCTGGCAATCAAAAAGCACCCAGTCCCGCTGGCCATATCACCCGCCCCAATGTTTGGGATACCATATGATGCACGACACGACTACCTAATAACGTTTGAAATCAAGGTAAAGTATGACCATAAACTCAATATTTGACCATTGCATTTAAGTTTACAGTATTTAATAGTCACACGTGGATGTTATTTGTATGGATTAGCTCTTATTTTTGTTTACAGCTTGAGCCTGATGACTACCAGCTCATAAATGGCATCTGTCTGTCCTGCGATTAGATTGCTAATAGTTAGCATTCTGTTGAAATCGATACATTTCTTTTGCGCAAACACAATGTTTTTGCTGTTGTAAGCCTCCTGTACCGTCACGTTTCTATAAGATGATATACTATGTCTGTAATCACAGACTTTATACTTTAATATTTCATCATTGAATGGATGAGTTTTGTTTATTCGTACACTAGATTTCTATCTGAGATGTTTCACGGTCTGATGCATGTTCAGTTTCTCGTTTTCAGGATAGAAATGTCTCTCTCTTTAGAGGAGCTTCGTGGAATTGCCAAAATAAAGTATAATAGGGTATTTGAGGCAGAAATGAGGGTCAGCACAAGTGACGAAGGTTTGTGGAAGGAAAGAAAGGGTTCAGTCAGTCACTACAGAGAATACAAACGTTTTGCAGTATTGAGTTATGTAAATATTGCATTCAGTTCACTAAATGTGTTTCTATTTCACCCACTCCCCATTGACTTAAAGAATCACTCACAGGTGACAAGGAGTATTTCCCAGAAGAATCTGAAAATGAAGGTAAGTATTGTCAAAATATTGTTAGCTTCGCTAACAAGAGATGTTAAGATGGGGTGCAGCTTGAGAGACCACTCCAAGCAAGGGATGCAACGTTAACTTCTTTTACTAAGGACTACAGTCTGCAGAACAATCGCGGACTGTTAAACGCTCTAGTGCCAGTGCAGACATACGTTATGTCTACACCAGAGCCAGAGAGTGATCACACCCAAAAAAATCCCTCTCCCTGAAACACACCACCCGCTACAACGTTCCGCTTACCAGAAAAGGGTATATTAATAAACCAGTGGTTCACTTGAACTATGTGAGTACAATTCCCCAACCAACTAACTGATCCAGTTAGAGGCAGTTTCGTTTCTGCCTCTAACTGCCTCTGGATACTAAAAGCTTAGTATCCAGACACTAAGCTTTTAGGACAAGCATGCAAGATGCCACCATAGTTTATAGATATAAATGTAACAAAACCAATCACGTCGACTCAAAGAGACATGATTTTATCCAATGAGAAATGCGTTTTTACCAAGCGGCAACCTCCAGCGGTTAAAAGTGAAGCCTATGCGGAAGTGCATAAAACTGCAGTTCCCCCTTCATCCACTAGGGGCTGCAAAACAGACCAAATCCCCATAAACCCCCATGTTAAAAAGACCAACTTCACAGCAGAAAGAAACATGTTTACAGCCTGGTTAAAAAATCCATTTTAAGTTCAAATGTCAGGTTTACGTTCATGACAACTGTGGGGGAAGTGAATTTTTTTCTAACTCGCCCGTTTAAAAGTAATTTAATCTCGAAGTTCGGCATATTTAGGGGCGTGTCTTTTTGATTGACAGGTACCAATCTCCGGCTTCAAATCAGAAGAACGTAGAACAACCGCGGTTTTTAGCCGGTTAACAACGTGACTTAGCTTTAGCCCGCTTACCTCCATTAGCTGGTTAGTTCTCGTTATCTCGGCGTTAGCTCGGTTAGCTCTTAGCTACAGAAAGCTCGGAGTTCGCTCGATGCCAATCATCTGCCATGACACTCACGGCTGCCCTCTCAGCTCCACCTCTTCCACCTGGAAGCAATGCATTCCAAGCAGAGTGCCAGACCCTGGCTTTTTGGCAAGACTATCTTCAGGATGCTGAGTGTAAGTTTGGTACTGGTAATGTTTTAACACGGAGGACATTGTTTTGGCTGCATTTTTCTATAATGCTACATCAGATGTTGCAAAAATTATACTACATTTTAACTGAATCATTCTCCTTTACTATGTAAACAAGCTTATGTAACATAAGTACTTTATAACTATATTTTATTATAACAAGCATTCATTTTTGCCAAAAGACTTCCAGTAAAACATTAAGAATCTCCCTTTTTAAAAAATTATGTTTTACAGTTGAAAATGAGGTCACGCTGGATGATATTCTTGTGCTCTTCACTGGATGTGACAATATTCCACCCTTGGGCTTCTCTCCAAAGCCAAGCCTCGAGTTCATCACTCATTCCCGATTTCCGTAAGCCAATACTTGTGAAAATATTCTTCACATCCCAGTTCATGCAGTGTACACAGTGTTCAAATCTGACATGGATTTTGCCATGCGCAATTCACCGGGGTTTGGAAGAGTCTGAGAGGTCATTTTTGGAGGGTTTGTAGAAAGGAGTTAAGATAAGGAGGTTAATGTAGGAGCTGTTTCTGCTGTCCCCTTTTATTCATATTTATGAATAAAAGGGGACATGATGTGGGTCCGGGACAAGAACATAAGGTGCTAAATCTCTGCATGTAATTGTTATTTTCTTTTCTGAGACAATTTTCTTTGACTGTACTTCAATAAAAATATGAAGAAATATACATAAAACTTTTTTAATACATTTGAGAATATGTTTAATTTAAAGGTTTTGTGATAGAAATTTAATGATTTGCACTTGATTAATATTTTTTGTTGATGAATGTGAGGCACTTTTCTTTTTGCTTTGCAGTCAAACAATCCTCCAACATGGAACAGTTGTCATTTGTCTCTGATGACATTTATATTGTGAGCCATAGCACAATTTAATTAGTCAACATGTACAAAATTACTGTTGTATTTCTGCTGTGCCATGTTATGGTTGGTTTAGATTTAGGCAAAAAATATTTTGGTTAAGATTTTTAAAAGATAACAGATTACAAAACAAAATAATTATGTGACATTTATTGTTATGGATAGAAACATAGAAATTTTATATTTGATTTTGTTAAGGACAAATAATTGTTAAATAAAAAACATTGCTCAAACAACCTATGTTGTCATTTGGCCTGTTAAGAGTTAAACTTGCTAGAAAATAAACTGTTTTATGTTCCTATGTTATGGCTTATTGTCTTTGCAATGTTTATTTTGGCAAATTATGTGCATTCCAAAATTTCATTGACATATTGGCATCTAATAAACTGTACCCAAAATATATTTAAAAACTAAAATTTCAGTGTTTATCAGAAGCGTATACACATTAGTATATACAGTATATTGATGCTTAAAATATGTACTGGATTGATTTACATAGTCATACAAGTTTGCCATGAGTATTTTAAGTAGTTAAACATGTCTTTTGAGGTTTTCTTAAAGCCGATATAACCGTTGTAGATGCAAATTCATTTTCTGTCTGACGTGAATATAATAAGAGCAATAACACATTTACATGCAGACTTAAGTATTTTGTTGAATCAAGTTACATGCTGTGACAAAGACATCTGTTCAATGATTTTTTTTTTCTTTCATTTTTTTCTTATGATTATTGCTCCTAAATTAGCTGAAATTATTATATCATGATGGAGGATCTCATTTCAGCCAATTCTTTAACATAGATTGGTCCTTTTTAATCTAAAGTAGTGATAATAAAATTAGCAAAAGACACGTACCACAGCTGATTTGGGGCTAAGACATCGTAAACCCTCCGCTGAATTGCTCTACGTCCTCTTAAGGCCCGTCCCACTGGATCTACTATTCTCAAATGCTCTTACACTCGCTATCGTTGTACTCTGATACCTCTTCCTCTCAAACTACCTGTAATATAGGTCTCTCTGGAGCCAGGGGTTAGTGTAAGAACCTCAGTAATAAGATAATACTAGACCAAGCTGTGTCCTGTGGTTGTATAGTGTTCGAACGTTAATCTGTAGCATTCGAGAAATGGCCCTCCAGCAAAATCCCAGGTCCCAAGTCCGTCAGCTGAGTGGCAGGTATGCTGAACCATGGACAAGAAATAGGAATAACATTAAAATAAAATTTAAAAACCGAATAATAATAATCATAATTATAATCATAATATTAAACTTTAAATGCACACAGTGTGATGACATCAACCTAGATTTCTGTCCTAATACTTTTGTTGACAACGAGCTGATTGTGCAAATCATTATAAGGGCTGAAAGACTGTAACCGGGTGGCAGGCACAAAAGTGGGTGTTTACAAAGGTTATGGATTCTTGGCGAGGTCAACCTCCATCCCCATTCATCTGTTTCCTTTTCTACTTCCCTTGGCCTTCCTCTCTGAGACGCAGAATATGTGTCCATTCCTTGGACTTGTAAATCGGCTTCAAGCTGAAGCGTTATTTCAGTGGACATCTCCTGAAGATATTCAAAAATTCCTTCAAGAGCGACGCACAATTTTCTTTCAGTAATGTACTGTTGGTTTGGTTGGTCATGATCATTCATAAAGACTAAGAATGTTGTAATAATGAAAAGATGATCCTCAGTCGACGCTATGCATACTCCAAACTGTTTGAGGCACTTAGTATGTGACCAGCTGTCGCAAAAAAAGTTTTCCAGTTCAAACAAAGTATTGGAAAAGTTCTGCTGACAGCATTGCGTCAAGCCAAGCTCTTCAAAGTGAAGTCACATGAGGAATATTGAAAGACAGGAAACTCAAACCTTCAATTAATATTCACATCATATATTCACACATTCTATCAATATTCTTAAGTTTCATTCCGTATATTCAGACTATCAATCCATATATTCAGACTTCGGCCAATGTTCTCAAATTTCATTCCATCTATTCAGATTTTAATTCCATATCTCAAGTTTCATTCTATATTATATATCTATATCTATATATATTACAAATATATATATATATATATATATATATATATATATATATATATATATATATATATATATATATATATATATACACACACACACACCTTATCGGAAAAACTCTCTTCTTGGCCCACCATAGTCATCTGCCATTTCCCCTACAAATTCAATATTTGGCACCCTGTTCCATGCAAAGTAGGGCTTTGCCAATACCATTGCTGCACTCTAAAATGTGCCTTCGACGTGCAATTATTGTAGATGGCATGTCATCCAAGTTGGAGACCTGGAAGTCTTTCAGTGCTGTAGAAAGGTCAATGTGATCATGAAAAAACACATTATTTATATTTATGAAAACAAATTAAACAGATATTTGAACATGTTTTAAACACAAGTGTAAACATACATTAGACTCCTCTTCATCCAGGGAGTCCATTAGAGTGTCCTCCATGTCTGACAGATCTGATTGTGTGTAAAAGTCATCCCTAAATTTCATCAGAAAAAAAAAGGCATAATTTGTAGTTTTTTAAGGCAATTCTTTCCAACACTAGACGGAAGTATATCTTACAGAGACCTCCAATGAAAAACACAGAGGACCTAAAAAGACTTGAAGACAATATTTGGTACCATAAAAGAGTAAGGGGTCAATAGCTTTTTAATTTCATAGATGGCTAAAGACATGTTTAACCATCTTTAGAAAAAAAAACAAAAAAAAAAAACCATGAAAAATTATATTTTAAAAAAAGCTTTCAAATTCTGCCTTTAAAATGTTTGTATTTCAGTTAAAAGTGTTAATCCAGGAAAAATCTGTTATCCCTAAATCATAACTTAAAATCTTTGATGTCAACAGTTTGTTCCTTCTGTGCCATATGACACACCAGCTGAATACATTTTATATGAGAAATGAATATATGGATGAATATATCGCATGAAGCGGCGTTCAGGAACGGTACGGAACGTCATTTTTTTACGGCGTTTATCAAAACGGCGTATTTTACGGTGTTTTAACCATAAAAAACGACATTTTTAACTCTGTTTTGTGAAGATAAACGACGTATTTTACAGCATTGTAATGCAAACGCACTAATTAGCGCCTTGCAGCTCGTGAAGCAGCCGCTGGTTTTCTGAAAATGCTCTCTAAACAAGTCATAATGATCCTCAATGGTGCAGTTCTCTCCACAAACAAGAGCTGCAGGCTGCTTGCAGAAACTTTGCTGTCCTAACGGCCCTGACTGACCCTGTCAGAGTTGCCAAATTTGGCTGATTTTACCTGCACCGAACTCCACCAAAGAGCTGCTCTGGTAGCTCCGTATATATAATGAAAAAGAAACGCCCACATGCTGGAGGCATTATTGTATTTCCACCATATAGTGTTGCATAAGTATGCCGTTATTCCGTGCAATATTTAGGATAACCATTCCTTGCTAAAAAGCTGAATGTTACTGATTTGGCAACGTAGCAGGATACGTTGCCTGGCAACGCTTTGTTTGGGGGGGTGGTGGCTCTCTACTGAGTGCGGCTCTTGTTGCATTAAAAGTGACCATCACTGCCCTACAACGATGTTCTCTAGCTTTATTTATTGAATAAAACCTCACCGCTCTCTCTGCTGCACTGCCATCATTCAAACTGACCCGAAGGAAAGCTCTGCCTTTCCCTCCTCTCTATTCCGCAGCATCTGCCGCTCGCTCCAGACAAGCGTCAAATGCGGCAGGAGCATTTTGGACGTCGGACACAAAAATGGCAGTTTAGTGATCAGCATCGAGTGATCAGCATCGAGTGTTCAGCGTTTTGAAACGCTCAAAACACATTTGGTCTGAACACACCGTGAGAAGTTTTTTAAGGTTAACGTGCGTCAAAAGCCAGAGATGGAAAATCTGAACTTTGGACGCTTGACGCAGGGCGTCAACCAATCAGAGCGATCAGCTCGCAGCTCCTGGAGGGTTTATCTGGTAAACCCAGACACGTGACGGGGCTGAGACACCCTAGGACGGTGTTCCTCATCACGTGTGTCTCACCGACTCTTGACTTGCGGCTCATGAAGCAGCCACTGGTTTTCTGAAAATGCGATCTAAACAAGTCATAATGATCCTCAACGGTGCAGTTCTCTCCACAAACAAGAGCTGCAAGCTGCTTGCAGAAACTTTGCTGTCCTAACGGCCCTAACTGACCCTGTCAGAGTCTGAACACACCGTTACAACTTTAAAACACAACAAAATGCATGGGGTAAATGTTGCTAGGCAACCAAGTGTTGCATTCATGGTCTGCACAACTGCAGGGTTATACGCTACTTAATCAGCGTAGGAGTGACTGAACGTTCTTGATTAATATCTTTATTCTATTACATAAGCTGGGCCACATAGAAGTTAATTCTGGGCCGCATGTGGCCCAGAACCAAGAGGCCTGTCTTAGAGCATAACTTTTATGAATTGTTTTTAGAACTTTTACAAATCTGGTGTGAAGATATTTTAGGCGGCCAGCCGAACGGCGTCCACTTTCCTTGTGTCAGATGTGGGCGTGGCCTTACTTGTGGTTGCAGTGGGCGTAAACGGGGTAGTATATGGTGAATCCCCTGACCAATCACAGCACAGCAACAAGCCTGTGATATGCAGCGTAACCTTCCACCTGCCATTCACTAAGCTCCCAGTCACCATCCTGCCTCCTCTAAGCTCTGCTTTGCATCTTGTCTTGAAAGCAGCTTCCACACCTGCTGAAGGTTTTCACTGACGTGTGGCTTTAGTTGGTGGATTTAATGGCACTACCTGGATCAGTTGTTAAACTATCACACACCTTGAACATAACTGCAATAAAAATCTATCCATCTTCTGAACCACTTGGTCCACTTAAAGGGACATTGTGTAAGATTTTTTGGTGTTAACTGACCGAAATTGATTTCTGTATATATATGTGCGTTATCTTTGGTGTATTATGACCTCCGTTAGAAGCCCGACACATTCACATAAAACAAAATATTTTTGATTTGTTTCTCCATTCAACGGGTAAGCCAGCAGGGCACGCCATGACAGTCTGCAATCTTGAAATTATACAGCCTCCAGGAATGGACAACGGCGGAATAAATAATCGCTAATTCTTGTTATAAAGCTCCAGATACGATCCACTTGTTTAGTTAATCCTAGAACTGCATTATAAACTTTAGATCAAATTATTTTTTTCAATTACCTAAATTAGGCATTTTACTGGGCTGAAAATTACCAGTGAATTTGCCGTTTTAAAACGCCTAAAGCTGCTAGAACCAACGGCTTGCCATCAGCGGGGAAAATCATGTTAAATTATTAACAAAGATGGAGGACCACGGATATGCAGCAGCTGCAAAGGAGCCCTGTTTGCCATCGCCAGCGCAAAAGGACACTTAAAAGGCAGCATGACCAGGAAACACAAAAAAACAAAGATCAACATCGGACAAGCTTTCTCCAGCTGAAGATGGAGAAGGATTTTAAAAGAGATGCCGAAGTTGTCAAAGTCAAATGCGTTGCCTAAATTGGCCAAAAGAAACGTTTTTCATTCGGTTGTGTTTACCATAGTCATAATATATATTTTTATTTCTCTGTGTTGCCGAGGCTTTTTGATACACATTGGCTACCATCGTTACGATGCCCGTTTTTCAGTGAGGTGCCAGAACACACATGCGTTAGAATTGACGATTCCGACGTCAGGCGGATGTAAATGTTATACAATGTCCCTTTAAGGTTCTCAAAAAAATTATGAAATATTAAAACTGTTCAGCTGATGGAAGATGAGTTTAGAACTCTCATATGTCCTTAATCTGTCAGGACTATTTGTTAGACCGTGTTCCTCATCCTTATTAGCAATAACAAAGATTCATAAACTGTTTATTATTATTTCAACATGAAATAACGGACATATTACTTCCATTAAAGAAGAGTAGAAAATGAGAAAGAAGGAGGACAAAGAAAAAAGTGAAGGAATCAGTGATGTTTTGTGGGGAAAAGATGACAAGGGACCCAGGCAGAGGAACAGAGCAAAAGAAAAGAACAGTTTAGATTTTACCAGCCTTCTCTGTCTAGGAAAAGAGACACAGCTGAAGTATTCCTGTTGCTAGGCGACTTAAAAAGAACTGTGGGTGGAGCTAAACTGTCCTTCAACGTTTCTTAGCAACCTGATGGCATCAGTAGCCTTGGCAACACCATGATGACATCAAAGGACAGTGACATCAGAAAGACATAATCTTTCTACATAAAAGGCCTCAAAACATATAAATTCCTATAACTAGCCTGTATACGTACAGAAAATACAGAACAGACGACAGAGAAGTTTCAACTTGATAGAATCACTTTTAACAGAATAGAGAAGATTATGGATCTCCCACAGAAACACTGGATGACAACACAGGCTGGAGACTATTTCACTAAGCCTGAACAAGAGAAAATGGGGCTGAATCGGCGGCGGCGTGCATGTGACAAAGCAATTTATAATGCCAGGAAAGAAGTTCAGGTTAATTATGTTGATCAAGTTCAAAAAGCAAATGAAGTCTTAACAGAATTCAGAACAGACAGCGAGAGACTTTGGAAACAGGCCGACCAGAAAGGGAAAAAGAAGTTGACAAAACAACAAAGTGCTTGGGTCCTTACTTCGGATGCAGGTATTGAAAGGGATAGTATTAGAGATTTGGAAAAAGGAACCACATGGAGACCTGGTTTTCCTTTAGAAGGGATGAGTGAAGATGAAAGATCCACAAAAAGTGCCGTGAAATTGCCCAGACTTTCCACTGAAAGGGCCTGTTCTACAAGGCGCTATGAAGACGATGAACGTCATCCAGCATTGCAGAGCAGAAGAAGTTGTCTTTCTAAAGAAGACAAGGGAGGAAAATTTGGATCAGCAAAAGGCAATATCATCATAAACAAGTGCAAAGTAAGTTCACGCAGATCCTGTATAGAACAAAACGATATGATTGTGAACCAGGATGAATACTCAGTGGAAGAGATCAAATTCTCACAATCTAGTGGGCGCTCACCCACACTTGAAGTGTACAAGACGCGTTTTGTAAACCAAACCCAAGAACCAAAGAGTCATCAGGCATTGCAGAAGGAAAGACTTAAACTCCCACCAATCACACCTCGACCCCCTGAGAAGCAGCGGCATTTAACAAAGGAACAGTTGCAACAAGGAGACAAATCAGAAACCTCCGGTACAATCTTAACCAAACGCAAAAAACTTCCATCCCCCAAATTCCATGAGGAACCTAAAGATAATTTCAAAGAGTGGATGAAAGAGGAATACCGGTGTGCAGTAAATGATGAGGCTTTACCCCATCGCCGACCCAAAGCTCCGCAGAATAAGGTCATTTTACCGACATTGAAAAACGAATACCGGTGTGCAACAAATAATGAGGTTCTGCCGAGGCACCCAACACTTTCATCCAGACCACGTCAAAGGCGCCCCTGCGGAATTCTTCCCTATGTACCACCTCTTTACAGACAGAAAGCTGACTGGAAAATCTAGAGGTAGGACAAGCAGGTCATCAGTGAATCGGCCGTTAAACTGGTCAATAAAACAGTCAATGAAAGTTAAAAGACGATGAGGAAAAAACAAAACAGATTTCTCGATGCAAAACCAAAACCTTGCTGTGTGCATTTCATGCACACCTAAATAATCAATGAAAACAAAACAAGAAAAATAACAACAACAAACAACATTAACAACAAAAACCTACAACAACAAAACAAGAAAAAACAGCAAACAAAACAACATCAACAAAAACAGTCTGTGGAACAAAAAACAACAACAACAGAAGACAGCAACAAATCAAACTAAAGCCACAAGTGGCATCCATCTGATCCGGGTCTCATGGCCCCGCCACTCATGTCATACAATTATCTTAACTTCACACAGTGTAATGTGTTACTTGGGATCTGCTGTCAGCTTCGGTGCAGATCCCATGTAATTCTATGTAGCCATGCTTCATGGTGAGGATGCTTTTTTTCATTGGTTGCCATGGCAAAACAGTTGACCTATTGGTGAGATTTCAATAGTTTTTGATCCCCAACTTGTTGCGAAGAGGCAGCATGGATATTGGCAGAAGGACTGTAGATAAAAACATTTTGTAGGTTAACACAAACTTCCTTTTATAGCAGACATAGTGTGGAAATGTAGCTCATTATATTAAGTTTTCCTTTCAGATAACAAGACCGCCATACCTCATTATTGATGAAACTGAGGATGACTGTGGGAAATCAACAGGTAATTTACTGAAAGTTGCATTTAATCTAATACCATACAGCTACCACTTTATTTTGTACATGCTTGGTAGATTTAGGCATGCAAAGATTTTGTAAAGATTACTATTGGGTACCATGGTGCTTTTTTGATTCGAAATTAATAATTTGGAATTTTTTTAAATTATATTCAAAATTAACAATTACTCCTACCAGCTGACATAGAAATGATAATTCTGAACAAAGGTTTACATGAAACACATCCTCACTTAATTCTACTTTAGAGCAGGGGGTTGTGAAGGGTTTGTATTGGAACGTATTGACATCTATCGGAAATAAACAAAGTTTACCCCCTGCTTCTCGACTTTTCAGTCGTAACCAGCCACTTACTTCTGAATTAAACCTAATTCAGAATAGAAATTTGCATTAGGAATTATGTGTTTACATGGTCATTTTTCATCAATGTAAAGCGGAATTTACTTTTGTTTTGTTTTTTTTATCAAAAAGGCATTAAAACTCCTATGTAAATATTGCAAATGTGCTTATGAGTTCGCTCTATATTCAGAGTTTCTGACTTCCAAGAAGATTTGCACAGATTTAGGGCATGACCTCAGGCTTTTTGATTAGAATTCCAGTCCATGTGTTCAGAAAGCCCACATCGTTTGGGGAAATGTAAATGCATCAAACAAATTCTGATTTGGAGCAAATAAGCTCAGTCCACCTACAAACACATGTCTCGGCCCACTTCAAACAGGCCAAATGAAGAAAGTGGGCTTTAAAAAAAGTCACTTCTTACTTTTGGCGTAGCATTGCATTGTGGGTAAATACATAGCGATGCCGTTAAGGGTCCTCTTCCTCGTCTGTTGTTCATACTGCGTCCATTGTTGCAGTGTATTTCTGCAATGTACTTGCATAAGACAAAATAAAAAACAGCAACAGTTTCATCTCCATGTTTAGCTTGCAAGAGGAGGAAACAGAGTTTTGTTCTTCGCGCAGATCTTGTCCTCAGTTTTGCTAAATACTAGTGCAGCGCCACCTTTGGTGGGAATGGGGATGTATTGTTCTAATGTTTTGGGGATGTCAGTCAGCATGGCTACACCCCCCAACAACTTAACTGAGTCCCCAATCGGACCAAGTCGAGTGGGCTTTCCTGATGTGAATACAGTAAATCTGTCGTGGAAGAACCTACTAGCTGATTTGCATGACATTTTATGGCATTGTGGTCAACCCCAGAGCAATTTACCACTGAAGTGTAAATGATGGGTAAAATCCCTGTTACAAAAGAGAGAACACATTGAAGAAGGAATAAATATATACACAGTTCAACATGCCACTCCACATGTTTTCCCTTTGTCTACACCCAAAACACATCCAGACTGATTCCCTAAAGATGATTAACCAGTTTTTTTTTTACATATCAGCAAGTTCCCAAATAAGCTCCAAACCACTCAGCTCTTCTCTTCTTTTGACCTAAAATTTAATCATAAGTACAGTGTTATTTCTCAGGCAACAATTAAACATACGGTTGTTTGTGAAAACACAAACATTCCTCACAAGTGGGTTGCAACCTTACCATGGCAAGTTCCACATTGTTCTTGCAGCTGACTGGCTGGTAAATTCTGGGGGGTCCTGCACCCACCCACAGCAGAAATATTTGCAAGACTCTCAAGATTTGAATGTCTTTAATTCCTGTGTGAATGGGGCACTGGTGTTATGTGCAAGATACTTTCAATACATCTGTTACATTTGGGGCAGAAGTTGTCCCCCCAAACCCCTTTACCCCTCACCCACCCTGTTCGTTGATATTTCTCCTTTTCCAAGCCCTTGATAATATTCTCCATTGGACAAGAAACGTCCATTAGTTGTCAGTTTGAATTATTTCTGTGCTTCACTGTATAACTGTTGCTTTGTGGTTTTTGTCCTCCAGCTGATGAGACGACAACCAGCATGCTGCCCAAGAAAGTAAATGTACAGAACAGATACAGTTTAGCTAGTGACGCATTTGCAACATGTTACTGTAAGTCAGGACCATTGTCATTTGTAACAGCATAGTGGTTGGGCTTATCACAGCAGATTCCAATCTTGATCCTCTGAATTCATGTACACAGAAGATATTGAGTATAAGGAAGATTTTTGTTTGTTTATGCCCATAATTGTTGAGTGGTTGAATATTTAGTGGCAACAGTTTATTGGTTTAAAGAGCATAAAACACCAAAAGAGCACTTGTAGTCTGGAGATGCATTAGACATGTACATATGCTTCTTTCATCCCACTGAGGAAAATAGAAAGACACTGGGTCCACTATATATCTAAAGTAACTTTATCTGCAGGAAGGCAAGAAACTGTTCATATGTTTGCAATGGTACCTTTAGCTAAATGTCTCCTGTCTCAGCAGGTCTCCCTGGCCGGGAGTAGCAGTTCCTGTTGTCTGTTGTCTTTCTGTCCTCTTCCCCCCACACAGCAGAGGCAGATGGCTGCCTGTCCTTGCGCCGGGTTCTGCCGGAGGTTTTCTTCCTGTTAAAAGGGAGTTTTTTCCTTCCCACTTTCACCAGTGTGCTTGCTCAGGATGGGAGATTGAGTTGGACCCTCCAACTCAATCTGTTGGTTTCCTTATATAGGCTGTTGTGAACTGGCTTTCATTATGTTTTTCCTCTGTCTGTAAAGGGTGTTGAGATGGCCATGATTTGACGCTATTTAAATGAAGTTGAATTGAATTGAACTGTTGTTTTATGATTTTTGCCCTCCAGCTGATGAGATGACCACCAGCATGCTGCACAAGCATCTAAAATATTTTTTTCTGCAGGAAGGCAAGAAACTTCTAATATGTTTGCAATGGTACCTTTAGCAAAATGTGTTCATGTTATTGCTATGCTTCATACTTTTTTATTTTATTATATCATGTTTTGATCAAACTTGTATAGTAAGATTGTAAATAATTTTCTTTGCTGCCAAAAGAACTTTCCAGCTCACTTGCATGTTTTGCAGGATTTTGTACAATAAGTTCCACAAAAGAGATGTTTTTTTGTCATCATTGCAACATTGACATTCTGTCAGACACAATGTCTATGCATATGAAAAATCCTGATCCTGTATATTAACAAGTAAGGAACATTTTAGTCAAAATCTGGACTAGAAATGGTCCACATTTTCATAAGACAGAAAAATATTTCCTACAGATATGTCAGGAGTCTGACTCTGTTCAGTATCTTGACCCCAGATACTTCTGGACATGACCGCAGGTCATATTCGGAGCTCATATATGACAAAAGTCAGAAACACCTCGTATCGGGACACAGTATATGTCCTCAGGCAGTATCTTACGTCTGTATATCACCAGATATGAAACCCGTCTCAATATGCACCAGAAATGGTCTGGATTCCTCCAATATCAAGGGAAATATTCCCTATCAATATCTATGTATTCTTGCCATTTTCATGCAGTGTTGTGGCCTTCCTCTGACAGTAGCTGGACAGCAAAGGGGGTTAGAAAGAGCAGCAAAGAACCCCAGACCAGGACTGGAACTGGACCAGCATCACTGAGGAGCTTTGGCCTCTGTTCTGTGACTGGCTGTTAGTAGTTCCATGCCTCTCTGTCTTGTGGTGGATCGTTGACATGTCAAGGGTACATTTTGCATCTAGTCTGCTGGTCTACATTAGCCTATGGTCCAGACCCTCCTCAAGGATTCTATACCGTAATCAATGGGTTTAGACAGGGGATAGATTATACTTTGTCTCATGTCAGTTTAACGTGACGTGTATTCACATGACATCTTGTTATAATTTAACTGTGTTATTATGACAATAAAAAACCTAAGTACTCATTTCTGATAAATAGATTAAAGGGGTCCTATTATGGTATTTCAAGTTTTCTGAGCTTTCTACAGAGTTACAGTGTTGAATCCTCATCAGACATGTGAACGGCACTGGTTTTTATCACCTAAACGCCTGTTCCAGTTTGAGTTCCAGCACTCTCTCCGTTCAGTTTCCATGGCGACAAAAAACGCGTCATTTTAGGGAGTTTTTTTTTCTACTTGGAAATCCTTCTGACGTCCCGGGGGATAAGGTTCGGTGATTGGTTACCTTCTACTGGTTAACAAGGGCATGTACAAATACATCAGGAAACGTGGAAAACGTGGGATAAAGTTATTTCCAACGATGGCTGGTGAGTTTACCAGAGAGAGACATCCTGCTGCATTCGTTGCTGTGGGTTGCTGTTTTCCACTTCGTTTTCAGGCTCTGATTCAGGTTTCAACATGTAGGGCAGTATGTTATGTGTTGACATTGTATTTTTTTTTATTTATTGAGTTCATATCAGCCTAATCCTTCTGTTTATGAGATGTTACAATGACAGTGAAAGCAGGTGCGGTGCACGCTCCCAATGTAGCGCGGTGGCGGGAGGCGGGGCTTAATGCAGAAGAGTCTCAATCCACTCATTTTGCCCGCAGGCTGATCTGACAGCCTACGGAGAGGGTCGGTCTGAAGTCGAGAAAGCCATTTGTGACAATAACTCGATCAAGCCCTTCTGGTCTCAGAATAAAAATAAATTAGCCTGAAATGCACATAATAGTTCCACTTTAATATCTGTCCCTGGGCATATCCATCCATCCATCTATCCATCCATTGTCTTGCTGCCTCTCCAGGGTCAGTTGTGGGTTATCTGTCTAAGCATAGAACCACAGGCTTCTCTCTGCCTAACCACTTTTTCTAGCTATTCTGGGACAGAACCTGAGGTATTCCCTGGCCAATCAAGAAACACCTCCAGCATGTTCAGGGTCTCCAGGGTTTACTCCTGGTGAGACATGCCCAGAATACCACACAAAGACTTCCTTCCTTCAATCTGGCTCCTTTTGATCCAAAGAAGAAGCAGCTATACTGCCACAGACATGCTTTCCAGCGCTACTCTTACGGTGTGTTCCGACCAGACATGTTTTAAGCGTCAAGAGCGGTAGGTTTACATGTAAAGTCATTGTGGAGGTGCGTCAAGGAGGCATCGAGCTTTCTCGCGTTGCGTTTTTTAAGAAGTTTTCAAGCTTGCCAGAGATGGACAATCTGAACTTTGGCCACTTGACGCGGGGCGTAAACCAATCAGTATGGCAAGCCAAAGTGGTCAAAAAACGCCACTTAATTAGAACGTAATTAGCCCGTAAAATAAAAGCACCGATTTTTATGGCTAAAATGCTGTAAATTACGCCGTTTCGATAAACGCCGTAAAATACGACGTTCTGTACCGTTCAATGAAACGCGCGTAAAAAATGCCGTTTTATGTCACTTTGATGTGCAGTAAAAACGGCAATCTGTGCAAGTACGACGCGTGTAAAAAACAGCGTTTTTTAATTTTATAATTATCCCAGCCCCCTTTCTGAACTGCCACGGAAATTAAACCTTAATCATCCAATCAATATAGACTGAGAGCACACATCACCAGTTCATCACAGAGTTTCTGTGCTGTATGAGTCGTTCCGATGAGCCCATTCTGGTGTTTGTTGGGTGTCTGCTTATGTACTCACATCTGCAGCTTAATTCGAATGCACTGCCAGGAGACACGCTCACATATAGATAAAAAAAAACAACACTATTTTATTCTTATCATTTATTTATATTGATTAGCCTACTTCGCATTTGTGGCTTAGAGAACATCACCATAATGCACAATAATTAGATAAAACTACCCGCATGTCATCTATATTAAATATTAATTACATCTAATTTCTATCTATAGTTTATTTAACGTATTCCACGGTCACGAAAGTGGCAAAGGATGGATTCAGTGTATTTGTATTATGAGTTCACTTCCATAATAAGACACCGATCTCGGATGTGTTTCTATATTTATAAAAAGTGATTGATCGTGTCGCACACTATACAGGATGCCATAAAACAAGACACCATTAACCGTGGAATGCCGATGCTTAAGTCAAGCAACTCAGCAAATCTGATACATTTACGGCTACCAGCCTTTTTCTCTCTGCACGACTACTGACAGTTCAAGCTGTCCACGAGACCAATGTTCCACATCACCATAACAACCAAATAAAACAAACCAATCGGCACTGTGACCAGTCCCCCAAAACTATATATGTGGCTTCTACAGTTTAGATGTCCTCATACAAGTGTAACATTATATGTACTATATCAGTGTTTTTCAACTACTGTGCGGTGACAGATCATCAGGTGTGCCCTGACAAATTATCCAATTTCACCTGATGGGTCTAAAAAGCAGCTCTGTGTTCATCCAGGGCCCAGGTGAAAGATAATAAAATTTCTTTTTCTTGTGTTTATCTTATTTCTATTCAAGGCAACTTTGACAAGATGGACTTTATTTTATATTAACAATATGGGCTTTTTTTTCTTTTTTTTTTTAATAACATTTTGGCTTGTGGTGTGCCTTTTAAGTTTCCAGTGGAAAAAAAAAGTGTGCCTTGGCTCAAAAAAGGTTGAAAAACACTGTCCTATACTACTGTAGTTTGTAGTAAATAGATCAGCATAATGAAATGGCAAGCTGTTTAGGAAATTAATATATATTATATAAATAAATATATATTATATTGAATATTGATCGTAAGTCTGAATATATAGAATGAAACATGAGAATATGGAATGAAAGTCTAAATATATGGAATGAAAATCTGAATATGTGGAATGAAAGCTATGACGTCACCATCTTGTGTTGATTGCTAAGAATGTCAGCATGGACGAAGGAGCAAGACGTTTAGTGGCAGCAATTCTCTCCGATGAAGGGGCCCTGAATTCACTGGCACATGCATGTACAACACTAAAGAATACCATTAACGTGCACAATTCACAATTCAGTTCTACTGACGAAGAACTGCAGTCGCATTTTGTCGAGGAAGGCCGACAGCGGGACATGCAGCCAATGCTAATCAGGCTAGAAGGCAACATGCCTTACACTGCTTCCACTCCACCGGGGCCCCTGACAGCTCCAACTTATAACCTCCGTCCATTTACTCGAAAGGGACCCAGATACAAAAGGTAAGGATGTAGTTGAATTTATTTAAATTTAAGATGGAAAAAGTTTCAACTCTAATGTTCATCGTAGCTATAGATCAGACGTGTGACAGCGATCTCGGCAATGAGCCCTTAAAACTTCTACTACTTATAGCTTGCTAAATTTGCCATGCTTTGTGTTTTTTTCATTAAGTATGTTCTGTTTTTTTTCCAAGTCAGTATACGTTACATTTTTAAATTTTAATTGGCCTACATAATGTAGTCATACATGTATAATTCAAGAAGTAGACTTAGCCTAATCAGGTCCAAATCATTTAACTGTTATTATAATCTGGGTTAATTGTGAAAGTATACAAATGAAGAGTATGTACGGAATAATGCCCGAAGAGTTGTCCCTTATGTAAGGATTAAACAAGGATCTGTGCATCAGCCTGCAGTACACGACGCGGGGTAACAGAGTGAATTTACAGTGATTTAACTCGCCGAACTATGCGTGCCTATATAGGAAAGTAATGCAGTCAGTTGGCATTAGAAATATCTTTATCAGTTACCATGGGTATAAAATAAATTAATCGACGACGGAGAGGCGCGCGGAGGAGGATTGCTTCCGCGAAGTTTTCATTTCTGATAATATAAATTTAAAGGGCATTATCCCGCTTATAGTAAAACCACTTATGAAATAAATATGAAATCCATCATTATTACGTTAAGAATTTTTATCCTTGAAATTGTACGTTTAACACAAGAAATGGCTGAGTAGACTATTTAATGTCACTCATTGTGACGCGTTGCCAAGGTAACCAGCTCTGGTCACAGACCCTGCAGCTCTGTTGGCTGCAGCTGTTATATCAGGCCTAAATAGTGGAGGGAAGTGAGGTGATTGCTTAACATGTTACATGATACAAAGAATAATTTCAGACTGGGGTGCACCTTGTACCACTTGCGTGTGCTCAGAGGATGATACGAAATATTGTTTAAAAAAATCAAAGTCCACAGACAGTTGCCCAAATCGTTTTTTGTTTTTTTTTTTTTTTTGCAAGAAATATCATTCACACTTTACTTTGATCATAGAAATTAACAATACACAAACATATTTTTACTACAGTTTCCTATTTGTAGGGAAAATAAGTGATCATGTATAAATATTTACTGTGGTTTTATTAAGCTCTATTTTCTTCTTAGGATTCAGGCACCATTCAACAGTGCACGTTCTTTGGCTGAGCATTTCACCAAAGAGGTCATTCTCCTGCCAGACCAAACATATCCACAGGTGCCAAGGGGTGCCAGGAAAGCTTGGCTTTTTGAAAATGGGCTTATAAAATCTGCTGTGGAATTTTGCTGTGAGTGGGACTCTGACAAAGTCATGGAGGCAATAACTGTGGCCTTCCAACCTGCTGTGGAGGGATGCAAGTAAGCTTTAGAGCTGTTATGTCAAATTTGTTATTCGTTTGATATTATTTGTGTATTTAAGTAACAAATAAATATGATTTGAAAGGATAACTTTGCATGTTTGTTTGAATATAGGAAATTTACATCCCCATTTGTTGTAATTTTTGGTGGCAATATTATGTGTGAATACTGTCAATGTAAAATAACCACAGAACAAAGTTCACACCATGATCAAATTAATATTTCCCAGGAATCCTACTCAAGTTAGATTTTTACCAATTTGGCTTTGTAAACCTGGCTGACAGTAAAAATTACACAATGTAATTTTTTATGCCTTTTTACACACAAACTATGCAGGAAAGTTAAAAGTTATTTATTTATTTTATTGTATTGTATTTAATTGGGGCCACCTTCTAAAATAAAGGAAAAAATATACATGGCAGCAAAAGGACTACTGAACTGTGTTCAGTTTAGCATAATTGTCCCCAGTTTAGCATAACTAGCTGCTATTAAATCCAATTCCTTATATTCTATATTCTACAAATAACAGTGATAAACTGTATTTTGATTTTCAAATGATTTTAAGCCAGTTATTAAAAACATAATGTAATTACATAAATATGCAAGTTATTCATTTAAAAAGAAAGATTTTAAGTGGTTAAGAATATTCAGACATTTCAATGTTTAATTCAGAACGTTTGATTTACATTGTGCATTTTATTCCCTCAGGTTACAAATCTTGTTTCTATGCCACAATAAACTAGTCGAGCCATCCCCAACTGCCACTCAGACTTTGACTGACTTGTGAAAAAAATTGTTTCATCAGAAATCAGTTTATATCAGGCCTGACAAGGTCATTTTGAGTGAGGAAAAAGAATTTGTAAGTAGTTCAGACAATTTCATTAAGTATTTGTACAATTTAAAAGCAGACAATGTGACTGCAGCATTTTATACTGAATGATTTTGAGCATTTACTGTTACTTGTTTTAGTATAGTGTTGACATAAGTTTTTTTTTTTTAGCTTGTTTTATTTGTTTAGTGTATTGTATATCGTCGCTGTCCGATGAAAACCGCGTATGTCCACATTTGACAATTTTGACGTTTTACAATATTTGGCATGTCCACATTCTTCCCTATCATCTGATGCTTTGGATTTCTATGTCACCAATGGGAGGACGTTTTATGAGGCCATGTATTTAACACGTATCTGCATTGGCTGTCAGAGCTGGCAATCAAAAAGCACCCAGTCCCGCTGGCCATATCACCCGCCCCAATGTTTGGGATACCATATGATGCACGACACGACTACCTAATAACGTTTGAAATCAAGGTAAAGTATGACCATAAACTCAATATTTGACCATTGCATTTAAGTTTACAGTATTTAATAGTCACACGTGGATGTTATTTGTATGGATTAGCTCTTATTTTTGTTTACAGCTTGAGCCTGATGACTACCAGCTCATAAATGGCATCTGTCTGTCCTGCGATTAGATTGCTAATAGTTAGCATTCTGTTGAAATCGATACATTTCTTTTGCGCAAACACAATGTTTTTGCTGTTGTAAGCCTCCTGTACCGTCACGTTTCTATAAGATGATATACTATGTCTGTAATCACAGACTTTATACTTTAATATTTCATCATTGAATGGATGAGTTTTGTTTATTCGTACACTAGATTTCTATCTGAGATGTTTCACGGTCTGATGCATGTTCAGTTTCTCGTTTTCAGGATAGAAATGTCTCTCTCTTTAGAGGAGCTTCGTGGAATTGCCAAAATAAAGTATAATAGGGTATTTGAGGCAGAAATGAGGGTCAGCACAAGTGACGAAGGTTTGTGGAAGGAAAGAAAGGGTTCAGTCAGTCACTACAGAGAATACAAACGTTTTGCAGTATTGAGTTATGTAAATATTGCATTCAGTTCACTAAATGTGTTTCTATTTCACCCACTCCCCATTGACTTAAAGAATCACTCACAGGTGACGAGGAGTATTTCCCAGAAGAATCTGAAAATGAAGGTAAGTATTGTCAAAATATTGTTAGCTTCGCTAACAAGAGATGTTTAGATGGGGTGCAGCTTGAGAGACCACTCCAAGCAAGGGATGCAACGTTAACTTCTTTTACTAAGGACTACAGTCTGCAGAACAATCGCGGACTGTTAAACGCTCTAGTGCCAGTGCAGACATACGTTATGTCTACACCAGAGCCTCCGAGTGATCACACCCAAAAAAATCCCTCTCCCTGAAACACACCACCCGCTACAACGTTCCGCTTACCAGAAAAGGGTATATTAATAAACCAGTGGTTCACTTGAACTATGTGAGTACAATTCCCCAACCAACTAACTGATCCAGTTAGAGGCAGTTTCGTTTCTGCCTCTAACTGCCTCTGGATACTAAAAGCTTAGTATCCAGACACTAAGCTTTTAGGACAAGCATGCAAGATGCCACCATAGTTTATAGATATAAATGTAACAAAACCAATCACGTCGACTCAAAGAGACATGATTTTATCCAATGAGAAATGCGTTTTTACCAAGCGGCAACCTCCAGCGGTTAAAAGTGAAGCCTATGCGGAAGTGCATAAAACTGCAGTTCCCCCTTCATCCACTAGGGGCTGCAAAACAGACCAAATCCCCATAAACCCCCATGTTAAAAAGACCAACTTCACAGCAGAAAGAAACATGTTTACAGCCTGGTTAAAAAATCCATTTTAAGTTCAAATGTCAGGTTTACGTTCATGACAACTGTGGGGGAAGTGAATTTTTTTCTAACTCGCCCGTTTAAAAGTAATTTAATCTCGAAGTTCGGCATATTTAGGGGCGTGTCTTTTTGATTGACAGGTACCAATCTCCGGCTTCAAATCAGAAGAACGTAGAACAACCGCGGTTTTTAGCCGGTTAACAACGTGACTTAGCTTTAGCCCGCTTACCTCCATTAGCTGGTTAGTTCTCGTTATCTCGGCGTTAGCTCGGTTAGCTCTTAGCTACAGAAAGCTCGGAGTTCGCTCGATGCCAATCATCTGCCATGACACTCACGGCTGCCCTCTCAGCTCCACCTCTTCCACCTGGAAGCAATGCATTCCAAGCAGAGTGCCAGACCCTGGCTTTTTGGCAAGACTATCTTCAGGATGCTGAGTGTAAGTTTGGTACTGGTAATGTTTTAACACGGAGGACATTGTTTTGGCTGCATTTTTCTATAATGCTACATCAGATGTTGCAAAAATTATACTACATTTTAACTGAATCATTCTCCTTTACTATGTAAACAAGCTTATGTAACATAAGTACTTTATAACTATATTTTATTATAACAAGCATTCATTTTTGCCAAAAGACTTCCAGTAAAACATTAAGAATCTCCCTTTTTAAAAATTATGTTTTACAGTTGAAAATGAGGTCACGCTGGATGATATTCTTGTGCTCTTCACTGGATGTGACAATATTCCACCCTTGGGCTTCTCTCCAAAGCCAAGCCTCGAGTTCATCACTCATTCCCGATTTCCGTAAGCCAATACTTGTGAAAATATTCTTCACATCCCAGTTCATGCAGTGTACACAGTGTTCAAATCTGACATGGATTTTGCCATGCGCAATTCACCGGGGTTTGGAAGAGTCTGAGAGGTCATTTTTGGAGGGTTTGTAGAAAGGAGTTAAGATAAGGAGGTTAATGTAGGAGCTGTTTCTGCTGTCCCCTTTTATTCATAAATATGAATAAAAGGGGACATGATGTGGGTCCGGGACAAGAACATAAGGTGCTAAATCTCTGCATGTAATTGTTATTTTCTTTTCTGAGACAATTTTCTTTGACTGTACTTCAATAAAAATATGAAGAAATATACATAAAACTTTTTTAATACATTTGAGAATATGTTTAATTTAAAGGTTTTGTGATAGAAATTTAATGATTTGCACTTGATTAATATTTTTTGTTGATGAATGTGAGGCACTTTTCTTTTTGCTTTGCAGTCAAACAATCCTCCAACATGGAACAGTTGTCATTTGTCTCTGATGACATTTATATTGTGAGCCATAGCACAATTTAATTAGTCAACATGTACAAAATTACTGTTGTATTTCTGCTGTGCCATGTTATGGTTGGTTTAGATTTAGGCAAAAAATATTTTGGTTAAGATTTTTAAAAGATAACAGATTACAAAACAAAATAATTATGTGCTATTTATTGTTATGGATAGAAACAGAAATTTTATATTTGATTTTGTTAAGGACAAATAATTGTTAAATAAAAAACATTGCTCAAACAACCTATGTTGTCATTTGGCCTGTTAAGAGTTAAACTTGCTAGAAAATAAACTGTTTTATGTTCCTATGTTATGGCTTATTGTCTTTGCAATGTTTATTTTGGCAAATTATGTGCATTCCAAAATTTCATTGACATATTGGCATCTAATAAACTGTACCCAAAATATATTTAAAAACTAAAATTTCAGTGTTTATCAGAAGCGTATACACATTAGTATATACAGTATATTGATGCTTAAAATATGTACTGGATTGATTTACATAGTCATACAAGTTTGCCATGAGTATTTTAAGTACTTAAACATGTCTTTTGAGGTTTTCTTAAAGCCGATATAACCGTTGTAGATGCAAATTCATTTTCTGTCTGACGTGAATATAATAAGAGCAATAACACATTTACATGCAGACTTAAGTATTTTGTTGAATCAAGTTACATGCTGTGACAAAGACATCTGTTAAATGATTTTTTTTTTCTTTCATTTTTTTCTTATGATTATTGCTCCTAAATTAGCTGAAATTATTATATCATGATGGAGGATCTCATTTCAGCCAATTCTTTAACATAGATTGGTCCTTTTTAATCTAAAGTAGTGATAATAAAATTAGCAAAAGACACGTACCACAGCTGATTTGGGGCTAAGACATCGTAAACCCTCCGCTGAATTGCTCTACGTCCTCTTAAGGCCCGTCCCACTGGATCTACTATTCTCAAATGCTCTTACACTCGCTATCGTTGTACTCTGATACCTCTTCCTCTCAAACTACCTGTAATATAGGTCTCTCTGGAGCCAGGGGTTAGTGTAAGAACCTCAGTAATAAGATAATACTAGACCAAGCTGTGTCCTGTGGTTGTATAGTGTTCGAATGTTAATCTGTGGCATTCGAGAAATGGCCCTCCAGCAAAATCCCAGGTCCCAAGTCCGTCAGCTGAGTGGCAGGTATGCTGAACCATGGACAAGAAATAGGAATAACATTAAAATAAAATTTAAAAACCGAATAATAATAATCCTAATTATAATCATAATATTAAACTTTAAATGCACACAGTGTGATGACATCAACCTAGATTTCTGTCCTAATACTTTTGTTGACAACGAGCTGATTGTGCAAATCATTATAAGGGCTGAAAGACTGTAACCGGGTGGCAGGCACAAAAGTGGGTGTTTACAAAGGTTATGGATTCTTGGCGAGGTCAACCTCCATCCCCATTCATCTGTTTCCTTTTCTACTTCCCTTGGCCTTCCTCTCTGAGACGCAGAATATGTGTCCATTCCTTGGACTTGTAAATCGGCTTCAAGCTGAAGCGTTATTTCAGTGGACATCTCCTGAAGATATTCAAAAATTCCTTCAAGAGCGACGCACAATTTTCTTTCAGTAATGTACTGTTGGTTTGGTTGGTCATGATCGTTCATAAAGACTAAGAATGTTGTAATAATGAAAAGATGATCCTCAGTCGACGCTATGCATACTCCAAACTGTTTGAGGCACTTAGTATGTGACCAGCTGTCGCAAAAAAAGTTTTCCAGTTCAAACAAAGTATTGGAAAAGTTCTGCTGACAGCATTGCGTCAAGCCAAGCTCTTCAAAGTGAAGTCACATGAGGAATATTGAAAGACAGGAAACTCAAACCTTCAATTAATATTCACATCATATATTCACACATTCTATCAATATTCTTAAGTTTCATTCCGTATATTCAGACTATCAATCCATATATTCAGACTTCGGCCAATGTTCTCAAATTTCATTCCATCTATTCAGATTTTAATTCCATATCTCAAGTTTCATTCTATATTATATATCTATATCTATATATATTACATATATCTATATATATATATATATATATATATATATATATATATATATATATATATATATATATATATATATATACACACACACACACCTTATCGGAAAAACTCTCTTCTTGGCCCACCATAGTCATCTGCCATTTCCCCTACAAATTCAATATTTGGCACCCTGTTCCATGCAAAGTAGGGCTTTGCCAATACCATTGCTGCACTCTAAAATGTGCCTTCGACGTGCAATTATTGTAGATGGCATGTCATCCAAGTTGGAGACCTGGAAGTCTTTCAGTGCTGTAGAAAGGTCAATGTGATCATGAAAAAACACATTATTTATATTTATGAAAACAAATTAAACAGATATTTGAACATGTTTTAAACACAAGTGTAAACATACATTAGACTCCTCTTCATCCAGGGAGTCCATTAGAGTGTCCTCCATGTCTGACAGATCTGATTGTGTGTAAAAGTCATCCCTAAATTTCATCAGAAAAAAAAAGGCATAATTTGTAGTTTTTTAAGGCAATTCTTTCCAACACTAGACGGAAGTATATCTTACAGAGACCTCCAATGAAAAACACAGAGGACCTAAAAAGACTTGAAGACAATATTTGGTACCATAAAAGAGTAAGGGGTCAATAGCTTTTTAATTTCATAGATGGCTAAAGACATGTTTAACCATCTTTAGAAAAAAAAACAAAAAAAAAAAAACATGAAAAATTATATTTTAAAAAAAGCTTTCAAATTCTGCCTTTAAAATGTTTGTATTTCAGTTAAAAGTGTTAATCCAGGAAAAATCTGTTATCCCTAAATCATAACTTAAAATCTTTGATGTCAACAGTTTGTTCCTTCTGTGCCATATGACACACCAGCTGAATACATTTTATATGAGAAATGAATATATGGATGAATATATCGCATGAAGCGGCGTTCAGGAACGGTACGGAACGTCATTTTACGGCGTTTTAACCATAAAAAACGACATTTTTAACTCTGTTTTGTGAAGATAAACGACGTATTTTACAGCATTGTAATGCAAACGCACTAATTAGCGCCTTGCAGCTCGTGAAGCAGCCGCTGGTTTTCTGAAAATGCTCTCTAAACAAGTCATAATGATCCTCAATGGTGCAGTTCTCTCCACAAACAAGAGCTGCAGGCTGCTTGCAGAAACATTGCTGTCCTAACGGCCCTGACTGACCCTGTCAGAGTTGCCAAATTTGGCTGATTTTACCTGCACCGAACTCCACCAAAGAGCTGCTCTGGTAGCTCCGTATATATAATGAAAAAGAAACGCCCACATGCTGGAGGCATTATTGTATTTCCACCATATAGTGTTGCATAAGTATGCCGTTATTCCGTGCAATATTTAGGATAACCATTCCTTGCTAAAAAGCTGAATGTTACTGATTTGGCAACGTAGCAGGATACGTTGCCTGGCAACGCTTTGTTTGGGGGGGTGGTGGCTCTCTACTGAGTGCGGCTCTTGTTGCATTAAAAGTGACCATCACTGCCCTACAACGATGTTCTCTAGCTTTATTTATTGAATAAAACCTCACCGCTCTCTCTGCTGCACTGCCATCATTCAAACTGACCCGAAGGAAAGCTCTGCCTTTCCCTCCTCTCTATTCCGCAGCATCTGCCGCTCGCTCCAGACAAGCGTCAAATGCGGCAGGAGCATTTTGGACGTCGGACACAAAAATGGCAGTTTAGTGATCAGCATCGAGTGATCAGCATCGAGTGTTCAGCGTTTTGAAACGCTCAAAACACATTTGGTCTGAACACACCGTGAGAAGTTTTTTAAGGTTAACGTGCGTCAAAAGCCAGAGATGGAAAATCTGAACTTTGGACGCTTGACGCAGGGCGTCAACCAATCAGAGCGATCAGCTCGCAGCTCCTGGAGGGTTTATCTGGTAAACCCAAACACGTGACGGGGCTGAGACACCCTAGGACAGTGTTCCTCATCACGTGTGTCTCACCGACTCTTGACTTGCGGCTCATGAAGCAGCCACTGGTTTTCTGAAAATGCGATCTAAACAAGTCATAATGATCCTCAACGGTGCAGTTCTCTCCACAAACAAGAGCTGCAAGCTGCTTGCAGAAACTTTGCTGTCCTAACGGCCCTAACTGAGCCTGTCAGAGTCTGAACACACCGTTACAACTTTAAAACACAACAAAATGCATGGGGTAAATGTTGCTAGGCAACCAAGTGTTGCATTCATGGTCTGCACAACTGCAGGGTTATACGCTACTTAATCAGCGTAGGAGTGACTGAACGTTCTTGATTAATATCTTTATTCTATTACATAAGCTGGGTCACATAGAAGTTAATTCTGGGCCGCATGTGGCCCAGAACCAAGCGGCCTGTCTTAGAGCATAACTTTTATGAATTGTTTTTAGAACTTTTACAAATCTGGTGTGAAGATATTTTAGGCGGCCAGCCAAACGGCGTCCACTTTCCTTGTGTCAGATGTGGGCGTGGCCTTACTTGTGGTTGCAGTGGGCGTAAACGGGGTAGTATATGGTGAATCCCCTGACCAATCACAGCACAGCAACAAGCCTGTGATATGCAGCGTAACCTTCCACCTGCCATTCACTAAGCTCCCAGTCACCATCCTGCCTCCTCTAAGCTCTGCTTTGCATCTTGTCTTGAAAGCAGCTTCCACACCTGCTGAAGGTTTTCACTGACGTGTGGCTTTAGTTGGTGGATTTAATGGCACTACCTGGATCAGATGTTAAACTATCACACACCTTGAACATAACTGCAATAAAAATCTATCCATCTTCTGAACCACTTGGTCCACTTAAAGGGACATTGTGTAAGATTTTTTGGTGTTAACTGACCGAAATTGATTTCTGTATATATATGTGCGTTATCTTTGGTGTATTATGACCTCCGTTAGAAGCCCGACACATTCACATAAAACAAAATATTTTTGATTTGTTTCTCCATTCAACGGGTAAGCCAGCAGGGCACGCCATGACAGTCTGCAATCTTGAAATTATACAGCCTCCAGGAATGGACAACGGCGGAATAAATAATCGCTAATTCTTGTTATAAAGCTCCAGATACGATCCACTTGTTTAGTTAATCCTAGAACTGCATTATAAACTTTAGATCAAATTATTTTTTTTCAATTACCTAAATTAGGCATTTTACTGGGCTGAAAATTACCAGTGAATTTGCCGTTTTAAAACGCCTAAAGCTGCTAGAACCAACGGCTTGCCATCAGCGGGGAAAATCATGTTAAATTATTAACAAAGATGGAGGACCACGGATATGCAGCAGCTGCAAAGGAGCCCTGTTTGCCATCGCCAGCGCAAAAGGACACTTAAAAGGCAGCATGACCAGGAAACACAAAAAAACAAAGATCAACATCGGACAAGCTTTCTCCAGCTGAAGATGGAGAAGGATTTTAAAAGAGATGCCGAAGTTGTCAAAGTCAAATGCGTTGCCTAAATTGGCCAAAAGAAATGTTTTTCATTCGGTTGTGTTTACCATAGTCATAATATATATTTTTATTTCTCTGTGTTGCCGAGGCTTTTTGATACACATTGGCTACCATCGTTACGATGCCCGTTTTTCAGTGAGGTGCCAGAACACACATGCGTTAGAATTGACGATTCCGACGTCAGGCGGATGTAAATGTTATACAATGTCCCTTTAAGGTTCTCAAAAAAATTATGAAATATTAAAACTGTTCAGCTGATGGAAGATGAGTTTAGAACTCTCATATGTCCTTAATCTGTCAGGACTATTTGTTAGACCGTGTTCCTCATCCTTATTAGCAATAACAAAGATTCATAAACTGTTTATTATTATTTCAACATGAAATAACGGACATATTACTTCCATTAAAGAAGAGTAGAAAATGAGAAAGAAGGAGGACAAAGAAAAAAGTGAAGGAATCAGTGATGTTTTGTGGGGAAAAGATGACAAGGGACCCAGGCAGAGGAACAGAGCAAAAGAAAAGAACAGTTTAGATTTTACCAGCCTTCTCTGTCTAGGAAAAGAGACACAGCTGAAGTATTCCTGTTGCTAGGCGACTTAAAAAGAACTGTGGGTGGAGCTAAACTGTCCTTCAACGTTTCTTAGCAACCTGATGGCATCAGTAGCCTTGGCAACACCATGATGACATCAAAGGACAGTGACATCAGAAAGACATAATCTTTCTACATAAAAGGCCTCAAAACATATAAATTCCTATAACTAGCCTGTATACGTACAGAAAATACAGAACAGACGACAGAGAAGTTTCAACTTGATAGAATCACTTTTAACAGAATAGAGAAGATTATGGATCTCCCACAGAAACACTGGATGACAACACAGGCTGGAGACTATTTCACTAAGCCTGAACAAGAGAAAATGGGGCTGAATCGGCGGCGGCGTGCATGTGACAAAGCAATTTATAATGCCAGGAAAGAAGTTCAGGTTAATTATGTTGATCAAGTTCAAAAAGCAAATGAAGTCTTAACAGAATTCAGAACAGACAGCAAGAGACTTTGCAAACAGGCCGACCAGAAAGGGAAAAAGAAGTTGACAAAACAACAAAGTGCTTGGGTCCTTACTTCGGATGCAGGTATTGAAAGGGATAGTATTAGAGATTTGGAAAAAGGAACCACATGGAGACCTGGTTTTCCTTTAGAAGGGATGAGTGAAGATGAAAGATCCACAAAAAGTGCCGTGAAATTGCCCAGACTTTCCACTGAAAGGGCCTGTTCTACAAGGCGCTATGAAGACGATGAACGTCATCCAGCATTGCAGAGCAGAAGAAGTTGTCTTTCTAAAGAAGACAAGGGAGGAAAATTTGGATCAGCAAAAGGCAATATCATCATAAACAAGTGCAAAGTAAGTTCACGCAGATCCTGTATAGAACAAAACGATATGATTGTGAACCAGGATGAATACTCAGTGGAAGAGATCAAATTCTCACAATCTAGTGGGCGCTCACCCACACTTGAAGTGTACAAGACGCGTTTTGTAAACCAAACCCAAGAACCAAAGAGTCATCAGGCATTGCAGAAGGAAAGACTTAAACTCCCACCAATCACACCTCGACCCCCTGAGAAGCAGCGGCATTTAACAAAGGAACAGTTGCAACAAGGAGACAAATCAGAAACCTCCGGTACAATCTTAACCAAACGCAAAAAACTTCCATCCCCCAAATTCCATGAGGAACCTAAAGATAATTTCAAAGAGTGGATGAAAGAGGAATACCGGTGTGCAGTAAATGATGAGGCTTTACCCCATCGCCGACCCAAAGCTCCGCAGAATAAGGTCATTTTACCGACATTGAAAAACGAATACCGGTGTGCAACAAATAATGAGGTTCTGCCGAGGCACCCAACACTTTCATCCAGACCACGTCAAAGGCGCCCCTGCGGAATTCTTCCCTATGTACCACCTCTTTACAGACAGAAAGCTGACTGGAAAATCTAGAGGTAGGACAAGCAGGTCATCAGTGAATCGGCCGTTAAACTGGTCAATAAAACAGTCAATGAAAGTTAAAAGACGATGAGGAAAAAACAAAACAGATTTCTCGATGCAAAACCAAAACCTTGCTGTGTGCATTTCATGCACACCTAAATAATCAATGAAAACAAAACAAGAAAAATAACAACAACAAACAACATTAACAACAAAAACCTACAACAACAAAACAAGAAAAAACAGCAAACAAAACAACATCAACAAAAACAGTCTGTGGAACAAAAAACAACAACAACAGAAGACAGCAACAAATCAAACTAAAGCCACAAGTGGCATCCATCTGATCCGGGTCTCATGGCCCCGCCACTCATGTCATACAATTATCTTAACTTCACACAGTGTAATGTGTTACTTGGGATCTGCTGTCAGCTTCGGTGCAGATCCCATGTAATTCTATGTAGCCATGCTTCATGGTGAGGATGCTTTTTTTCATTGGTTGCCATGGCAAAACAGTTGACCTATTGGTGAGATTTCAATAGTTTTTGATCCCCAACTTGTTGCGAAGAGGCAGCATGGATATTGGCAGAAGGACTGTAGATAAAAACATTTTGTAGGTTAACACAAACTTCCTTTTATAGCAGACATAGTGTGGAAATGTAGCTCATTATATTAAGTTTTCCTTTCAGATAACAAGACCGCCATACCTCATTATTGATGAAACTGAGGATGACTGTGGGAAATCAACAGGTAATTTACTGAAAGTTGCATTTAATCTAATACCATACAGCTACCACTTTATTTTGTACATGCTTGGTAGATTTAGGCATGCAAAGATTTTGTAAAGATTACTATTGGGTACGATGGTGCTTTTTTGATTCGAAATTAATAATTTGGAATTTTTTTAAATTATATTCAAAATGAACAATTACTCCTACCAGCTGACATAGAAATGATAATTCTGAACAAAGGTTTACATGAAACACATCCTCACTTAATTCTACTTTAGAGCAGGGGGTTGTGAAGGGTTTGTATTGGAACGTATTGACATCTATCGGAAATAAACAAAGTTTACCCCCTGCTTCTCGACTTTTCAGTCGTAACCAGCCAATGTGGAGTTCGACGGACTCTCCTCGCTAGGACCCCTAAATAAACCTTGCCAGGGAGGCTGAGGAGTGTGATCACCTTTTAGTCGGAATGCACCTTCAGGTCCCCTTTGATGAAGATGGGGACAACCACCCCAGTCTTCCAGTTCACAGCTCTGCATCCTCATCGGAAGCTGAGTTGGTGGGACCAAGGACATTTTCAAAGTATTTATTCATCGACCCACAACATCCTGAGTTGTGGTCAGCAGTCCCCAGTGCCCACTGTAAAAAAGGTTGATGGACCATGGCCTCCATGTCCTGAGTTGTTGGATGATGAACTAGAATTTTGTTGAATCCATCTGGAAGTTGTTCTTGCTTCTCCGAACTACCTTTTAGTCCACCAGGGTGAACCCTGGCACCACATCAGGGGGCAGTAAGTGTGCTCACACCTGCTTGGCGCCTCTCACCAGGAGTAGCTCCAGAGCCTGGTTCATGAGGTTGAGCCCTTCTTGAGGATGCTGGTTCCAGAGTCCAAGCCATGGGTTGAGGTGAGTCTAACTGTATCCAGCCAGAACCGCTCTGCCTCACCCACCAACTATGGGTAGGGATCAGATTGCCAGGGTCCCCACCTTCAGTCACTCCCAGCTCACACCTCAGTCGACCTCTATAGTCCCTCCCATGGGTGGTAAGCCAACAGAAAGCTCGACAGGGCAAAGGCCCGGCTACCAGGCACTCGTCTCAATGCCCCAGCCCCCAGGCCTGGATACAGAAGGGGACCCAGTGACCCGCATCTGGGTGAGGGAAACTTTGTGCCAACGATTTTCCTCTTCATACACAGCAAATGTAAAAGAGTTGTTTTGGGGGTGTTGGTCAAATTAAGCACAAAGAGAGTTAATTTTTACCCCTTGTAGAGTTACATTCCTTATATTTAACACTAAATGGACAAAAAGGGGTGTTGAAAATGAGTGTCAAATCTAAGTGTTTCCATATTAAAGCTGAGAGTGTCAATATGGTAAAATCAACTCTGAACTTGTCACTCTAAACTCCCACAATCGAGCTAACACCTGAAGTGTCCATTTGCTCACCACACACCACGTTGCAGCGCAGCACGACGCAACAGGCAGTATTTTCGCACAGCTGTGGTTTGCAGTAGACATTGTCGGTAAGTAAAATTCATTAATTGATAGATGTTTCTCTCCTTGCATTTCGTTTTATGTGAATGTACTGCCTAGGCATCATATTCATGATACATGTTAGCCATGCTAATCATTGTTAGCCTGTTAATGTTGCTTGTAAAGTAAAAAACGATAGCTAAAGTAAGCGACAGATAAAACGTTTTTTCTTTTAAGCTGTTAGATAAGCACACAAAGTTAAATCTAATTTCTACAATTGTGTTTTGTGGAATGCTAACACATCGTTAGCTAACTTCACTCCATGCTTAAAAATGTCCCGTTGTCGAGACTTGCCGTGACTCTGTGTGTGTGTGTGTGTGTGTGTGTGTGTGTGTGTGTGTGTGTGTGTGTGTGTGTGTGAGTGAGTGTGTGTTTCAGTTAAACTTGAGCAGATTTATTGGGGGAAAAGGATAATCCAATCGTTATTGGCTGAAACAAAGGAGATGCTAACAAAGGTGGAATATGGAGGAGTGCAAAAATACATCAAAGTACCACAAAGTGAAGAATGCTTTGACTTTTTTCAGTTTCTTCAAGATGGTTTGTATCAGGTTTATTTTACTAAAAACATTCCCGAACGGTTAGAGCTCAATGTAATTGTTACTGTATTTCTTTCAGTCTCCGAAAAATTTAGTCTGCAGCCTCAACATTTCACTGAAGGTGTGCTTGTGTTGGTGGACACATCAGGGACTGAAGTTGATGCGGACATATTTGATGAGCTGTTGAAGTCTGGAGTCCAAAGCTTCAAAGTGGGCTACAAAAAGCAACCAGTTATGGGTAAAGACCCCTGATTAATTTTTTAAATGAATAAAACCCTCTTGTAATACATACATTTTATAAACATCTGTATGTTTACTGCGTTTTATAAAACATTTCTTTTTTTTATGTTATCACATTAGATGATGCAGGTGACACAATGTAGATCCATCCATCCATCCATCCATCTTCTGCCGCTTATCCGGGGTCGGGTCGCGGGGGCAGCAGCCTAAGCAGGGAAGCCCAGACTTCCCTCTCCCCAGCCACATTTGCCAACTCTGCGGGGGGGGATCCCGAGGCGTTCCCAGGCCAGCCGAGAGATGTAATCCCTCCAGCGTGTCCTGGGTCTTCCCCGGGGTCTCCTCCCAGAGGGACGTGCCTGGAACACCTCACCAGGGAGGCGTCCAGGAGGCATCCTGACCAGATGCCCGAGCCACCTCAACTGGTTCCTCTCGATGCGAAGGAGCAGCGGCTCTACTCTGAGCCCCTCCCGGATGACCGAGCTCCTCACCCTATCTCTAAGGGAGAGCCCGGCCACCCTGCGGAGGAAACTCATTTCAGCCGCCTGTATACGAGATCTCGTTCTTTCGGTCACGACCCACAGCTCATGACCATAGGTGAGGGTAGGAACGTAGATTGACTGGTAAATCGAGAGCTTCACCTTCTGGCTCAGCTCCTTCTTCACCACGACAGACCGGCGCAGAGTCCGCATTACTGCAGACGCCGCACCGATCCGTCTGTCGATCTCGCGCTCCATCCTTCCCTCACTCGTGAACAAGACCCCGAGATATTTAAACTCCTCCACTTGAGGCAGGACCTGACCCCCGACCCGGAGAGGGCAATCCACCCTATTCCGGCTGAGGACCATGGTCTCAGATTTTGAGGTGCTGATTCTCATCCCAGCCGCTTCACACTCGGCCGCGAATCGCTCAAGCGAGAGCTGGAGATCACGACCAGATGAAGCCAACAGGACCACGTCATCCGCAAAAAGCAGGGACCCAATCCTGAGGCCACCAAGTCGGATCCCCTCAACACCTCGGCTGCGCCTAGAAATTCTGTCCATATAAGTTATGAACAGAATCGGTGATAAAGGGCAGCCTTGGCGGAGTCCAACCCTCACCGGAAACGGATCCGACTTACTACCGGCAATGCGGACCAAGCTCTGACACCTGTCGTACAGGGACCGGACAGCTCGTACAAGGGGGTCCGGTACCCCATACTCCCAGAGTACCCCCCACAGGAGCCCCCGGGGGACACGGTCGAATGCCTTCTCCAGGTCCACAAAGCACATGTAGACTGGTTGGGCAAACTCCCATGCCCCCCCCCCAGGACCCCAGAGAGGGTATAGAGCTGGTCCACTGTTCCGCGACCAGGACGAAAACCACACTGCTCCTCCTCAATCCGGGATTCGACTATCCGGTGGACCCTCCTCTCCAGGACCCCTGAATAGACCTTACCAGGGAGGCTGAGGAGTGTGATTCCCCTGTAATTGGAACACACCCTCCGGTCCCCCGTCTTAAAAAGGGGGACCACCACCCCAGTCTGCCAATCCAGCGGTACTGCCCCCGATGTCCACGCGATGCTGCAGAGGCGTGTCAGCCAGGACAGCCCCACAGCATCCAGAGCCTTAAGGAACTCCGGGCGGATCTCATCCACCCCCGGGGCCTTGCCGCCAAGGAGCTTTTTGACCACCTCAGCGACTTCAGCCCCAGAGATAGGAGAGTCCACCCCTGAGTCCACCAGCTCTGCTCCCTCATGGGAAGACGTGTTGGTAGGATTGAGGAGGTCTTCGAAGTATTCCCTCCACCGACCCACAACGTCCCGAGTTGAGGTCAGCAGCTCCCCACCTCCACTGTACACAGTATTGATGGAGCACTGCTTCCCCCTCCCGAGCCGCCGGATGGTGGACCAGAATCTCCTCGAAGCCGTCCGGAAGTCTTTCTCCATGGCCTCGCCGAACTCCTCCCATGCACGAATTTTTGCCTCGGCAACAGCCGAAGCCGCATGCCGCTTAGCCCGCCGGTACCCATCAGCTGCCTCCAGAGTCCCACAGGCCAAGAAGGCTCGATAGGACTCCTTCTTCAGCTTGACGGCATCCCTCACTGCTGGTGTCCACCAACGAGTCCTGGGATTACCGCCACGACAGGCACCAACTACCTTACAGCCACAGCTCCGGCCGGCCGCCTCAGCAATAGAGGCACGGAACACAGCCCATTCGGACTCAATGTCCCCCGCCTCACTCGGGACATGTTCAAAGCTCTGCTGAAGGTGGGAGTTGAAGCTCGCTCTGACAGGGGACTCAGCCAGACGTTCCCAGCAGACCCTCACAACACGTTTGGGCCTGCCAGCTCTGACCGGCTTCCTCCCCCACCATCTGAGCCAACTCACCACCAGGTGGTGATCAGTTGACAGCTCCGCCCCCCTCTTCACCCGAGTGTCCAAGGCATGTGGCCGCAGGTCCGACGATACGACTACAAAGTCGATCATTGAACTGCGGCCCAGGGAATCCTGATGCCAGGTGTACATATGGACACTCTTATGCTGGAACATGGTGTTCGTTATAGACAATCCATGACGAGCACAGAAGTCCAATAACAAAACACCATTTGGGTTCAGAGGGGGGGGGGCCATGCCTCCCAATCACTCCCCTCCAGGTCTCACTGTCATTGCCCACGTGAGCATTGAAGTCCCCCAGCAGAACAATGGAGTCCCCAGAAGGAGCACCCTCCAGCACTCCCTCCAAGGACTCCAGAAAGGGTGAGTACTCTGAACTGCTGTTCGGTGCATAAGCACAGACAACAGTCAGGACCCGTCCCCCCACCCGGAGGCGGAGGGAAACTACCCTTTCATCCACCGGGGTAAACCCCAACGTGCAGGCACCAAGCTGGGGGCTGATGAGAATGCCCACACCTGCTCGGCGCCTCTCACCATGAGCAACTCCAGAGTGGAAGAAGGTCCAGCCCCTCTCGAGGGTACTGGTTCCAGAGCCCAAGCCATGCGTCGAGGTGAGTCCAACTATATCTAGTCGGAACCGCTCAACCTCGCGCACAAGCTCAGGCTCCTTCCCCTCCAGAGAGGTGACGTTCCACGTCCCTAGAGCCAGCTGCATTGCACCCGACCCCTACGGCTCCTCCCGCAGATGGTGAGCCCACGGGAGGTGGGGCCCATGTAACCCTTTCGGGCTGAGCCCGACCGGGCCCCATGGGCGAAGGCCCGGCCACCAGACGCTCGCTCTCGTACCCCGCCTCCAGGCCTGGCTCCAGACGGGGGTCCCGGTAACCCGCATCCGGGCAAGGGAACATTCATGCCCAGGTTAGTCGTCGTCATAGGGGTCTATGACAATGTAGATAGATAGATAAATACTTTATTCATTCCCAGGGGGTGAAATTCAGGGTTTTCCAACAGGTCCTTTAAAACAAATGGAATTGTTATTTATATTGGTTTATGTTAAGGTACTCTTATAAATGACTAAATGTTAAATTTATCAGTTTTAATAGTAAGATGTCTGTGTTATTCTCCTCTTCAAAATTTTATTTATTTATTTATTTATTTTTTTTGTCTTGTCCAGCATTTAAGCAAGCAGACTGATGTTCTGGATGCTGTGTTCTGCTGAGCAAATTTATTTTGCCAAGGGGAACTTTTGTAGATGTAATGATCCCCTTGTATTTCTTGATTCTTATTTTATTTTTCAATTTGTTTTGGATAATAGCTTGTATTACAGAGTTTATGCTGCTGGACCCGACCGGAAAGGACAGGAAAGGGGCAGAAAGAGAACAGAAAAGAGAACATAAAAAAACAAAAAAAAAAACAAAAGAAAGAGATCAATGCATACATGTATATGCACATACATACCCACCTACATATATATGTATATACACTCGCACATACATTATATATATACATATATACATACATACATACATATACACATACATACACATGCATACACACACATGTACACATACATGCATACATAAAGATAGATATACATACATACATATACACATACATACACACACATATATATATATATATACATATATACACATATACATACTCACATACATACACATACACACACATACACATACACTCACACATATGCATACATATATACATATCCATACACATACATACATACATACACATACACATAAGTACACACACATACCCACCCACATACATAAATATATACACCCACACAAGCCAACTCTAGATTCGTGGAGAACAAAACCGTTGACAATCATGAGGACCAGAAACTAGCAAGTTAAGTCAAAAAGACAGAAAGAGAGCTACCTGCTGTTAGTGAATAAACTTGCTGGATGACTCAGTGACTGTGACACATGCAGAACATTCATGCAGAACATTCAGAGTGGAACGTGTTTAGAGAAGAGTGATCATGCCAATGTGACCCCGCCCGCCTACAGCTAGAGGAAGGCCAGGAGAACCCAGAGACCCGGGTAACCGACAGTCACCCCCAGGTACAGATCCCAACCCCCCCACTCCAGAGCCAGCCATGCATCTGCCCAGGAGGTGGCGAAGGAGGTGCCCAACCAGAGTCCCCCGCAGTCAGGGGGAACAGGCCCCAGCAGGCCCAGGCCGGCAAGGGCCGATCCCGCCGGGCACCGGCCACCTAGGGCAGACAGAGCGCAGGCCCCAGGGCCCCAAGAGCCCGTGAGCAGCCCCCCGCCCCCGCAGGCAGAGGGCACAGCCCACACCGACGGAGGACCAGGATCCCCAGACCGCCACCCAGCGGCAGCCAGGTCGCACCCCAGCGCACCAGCTGCGCCCCCGGGTACAGGACACCACCCCCCCACCACCAAACCACACACACATATACATGCATACCCCCCCCCCCCCAACACGCACTCCCCTCACACATATACATGCATACCCCCCCCCCCAAACACGCACTCCCCTCTCAACCCCCATCCACACAACCCTCTGCAATCCATGCACATCATCCATCACATATACAACCCCACCCCACCTCTACTCACTCACCCATACCAAGTCACACGAACCCCAATCGCCCCCACACACGCTCACCCCCCCCACACACACGCTCACACCCCGCCACCCCATCCCTCTACTTCTACCCAACCACACATGCCCCACCAAATACCCCTCCACCACCCATAGCCCCCCTCAAAACTTCACCCTCACTCACACATCCCATTCCGCATATACACCCCCCCCTACACACACACACACACACACACACACACATACCCTCACTCCTCCAACACAGGCACACCCCAATACAACCCACGCGCTAACATACCCCTCCACACACACATCTACTCATCCTCACACATCCCTATCCCCTACCCACCTATATCCCCAACCCTAATCCCCCCCCAGCCATCCCACCATCCATCTGTAACCCCATACACCCACTCCCACACATCCTCACCTCACCCCTCCATCATGTCCCATGTGAGATACCTCAGAGGGGGCAGAGGACAGGATGGCCCCGATCAGGACCCCCATAATTACCGCCCACCACTCCCAGCGTCCCCCCCACCACTCCACAGATGCAGCCGACCCAGCACCCCCCCAGGGCCGGCGACAACCCTCCTACAGCCAGGCCAGCCCAGACTTAGGCCTAATGGACGGCACTCCCCCCCCCCCCCCCCCCCCCCGTACCCCCCCCCCCCCCAGTAAAGCCCCGAGAGCAGGGGCATGAGAAGACCCTATCGTCCCTGCCTCCCCCCCGCTTATGACTGATTGTGAAGTATGTATTAGTTGCAGTTAAAATTGAGGGAAGTGCCACGCGGTGTTGGGAGAGGGACCACCTAAGCAGCCCCGCCCACCATACACCGCATGCTCTTCCCCCTAATCATGTGAGTCGTCAGTGTTTTGGTGTTTGGTGTCTAAGTGTAATTAAAACTGGGGGGTGGGCCGAGGCTGGGTGCAGCGATCAAGACCACCTTGATGGCCTTTCTCACCACCCAGTGCCACGTGCACACCTCCCAATACCCTGCCTGTGTGTGATGGGGAGCGGGGAGGAAGAGGGGTTGAGGGATTTAAGTCTGGAGGAAAGTGAGCTTTCCTCCAGAAGGTGAGCCGCCCGCAGCACTGGGCATGCCTCCTACTCCCAGGGCCCCCCAAGGACCAGGACAAGCCGGGGACAGCCATCCCCGTAACCAGAGCCTTCGGCGACTCTAACCAGAGAGTCATCACCGACCCAAGAGGGGACCAACTCACCACATGCAGAAGGGGGGCATGAGGACAAAGAGGAGGCGGGGCGGCAGAAGGGGAATCCCAGACCGACTGTCCACCGCCCCCTCACTCACAGAGGACACCCCCACCTGGGGACATGAAGTCCCCCCTTGTCCACACATCGGCACTTCACACTGTCTCAGCACACACCTACAGCCACACACACACACACTTCCGGACACATTCAGGTCCACCCAGCCACCCGTTCAGCCCACCCTTAAAACCATCCTCCTGACCCCCACGTCACATCCAAATCTCCCCCACTCCCATCCATCATATCTACACTTATCCACCAACCTACCACACACATGCACCACCCACTCCCCCATACATACACCCCTGCCCCCCCCCACACACACACACAGACAGCACGCCCCCCTCCCCCCTCCTCCCCCCCCCACACACACACCCGTATACATGCACCACCCCCACTCCCCTACACACACGGCACTACCCCCCCCACAGACACCACGACACCCCCCCCACACACGCATCATCACACTTCCCCATCCACATACCTATGTACCGCCACCAGTCCTCAACGCACACCCCCTACACACATCCCTCCATACACACTCACATCCCATCCACACTATCAAACACCCCCCACTCAACAAGTCCCAGGGTCGCAACCAGGCACCAGAGCACGTACCTGCCCGCCGCCGCAGCGGCAGGTCCAGGTCAGCCCAGCCCCCCCCCCCGGCAC
The DNA here is from genome assembly GCF_933228915.1 of Telmatherina bonti. NCBI lineage: Eukaryota > Metazoa > Chordata > Actinopteri > Atheriniformes > Telmatherinidae > Telmatherina > Telmatherina bonti. The sequence goes on along the minus strand of NC_136627.1, from coordinate 6,563,121 downwards.
AAGCCGACCCCCCACCCCCAAGAGACAGGGGACAACCCCGGGCACCGGAGCCCGGGACCCCGCCCAGCCCACCCCACGGCGGCACAGGCGCCCGTTACGGAGTCACGCCCGCCAACCCATCCCCCGCCAGCGACCTCGCCCCGCCGCTGCGCGGCAACTCCAGCCGCTGGCCCATCCAGGTCCACAGTAGGGCTAGAAACCTAGCCACTCCAGCAATGGAGCAGTCAAAATCCCCCCCCAGGAGCCCACCACAGACCCACAGCCCCCAGAGAACCTGTCAATTGTGTTGCCAGTGCAGTGTGGACAGATGTTTGATTGTGACAGACCCATCCTGAACATCCTGTGTCCTGTATAATGAGTTCTATGCAGAATTTTAAATTGTATTAGTTGCATGTTTGAATTCTTAGTCATTGTAAATGTATTTGAACAGATTTGTGACCATTCATTTTGGTCAAAGTTACTGGATAAGTCTGCTTCCCATTTAGAAGTTGGGAGACATATGGAATCGTCTAGCTTTGATAGTAATCTATATATTTTGGATAACAGTTTCGGGGCATTGAGATTTAAGAATTCTGCAGCCCTGATAGGTAGCTGCAAGTTTAATTGATCAGGGGTGTATTTCTTACCTATAATAGATTTAAGTTGGTGGTATTCTAAGAATTTTGTGCTGCTGATTTCATATCGTGAAGTAATTGTATCAAAAGGGAGAAAGTTCCCATTTTCTATTAAATGTTCTAACTGTTTTATTCCTTTATTCTTCCACTGAGGGAAGTTTATCATTTTCCGGTTTTGCTGGATGTCGGGATTGTTCCAAATAGGTGTAAGTTTGCATGGAATAAGCAAGGATTTGGTTAGTTTAAGAAATTCCCACCAGGCCATTAGTGAGGAGCTGATATTAATGCTTTTAAAGCATTTTTGGCGTTTGACAGCTGTGCTGATAAATGGCAGGTCTGAAATTGCCATATCCTCACACATAGCTTCTTCTATATTAAGCCATGGTTCATCTAGATAGCTAGGTTTAAGCCATTTAGAGATGTATTGTAGTCTGTTGCTTATAAAGTAATTTTGGAAATTAGGCAAGTCTAAGCCACCGCTATCTTTAGTCTTCTGGAGTGTTTTTAGACTAATCTGTGGTGGTTTGTCTTTCCAGAGAAATCTAGTAACATTAGAGTCCAGCGATTTAAACCAGGTCGATGGAGGTTTAATGGGGATCATTGAAAACAGATAATTGATTTTAGGTAGAATCATCATTTTTATAGTTGCAACTCTTCCCATTAGTGATATGGGTAAAGATTTCCACCGTGTGAGATCGTCCTCAATTGTTTTTAGTAGAGGGACATAATTTAGCTTTATAAGGTCTGACAGTCTGGGTGAGATGTTTATTCCCAAGTATCTAATATCTCCTGACTGTAAAGCAGTGTCAGGAGTATTATGGAAGGAACAGTTGATGGGTAGAACGGTGGTTTTAGACCAATTAATGGAATATTCAGAAATTGATGAGAATTTATTGATGAGTGCGATTGTCTGACAGATGGATGATTGTGAATTTTGAAGGAAAAGTAATACATCATCAGCATAAAGACTGGTCTTATGCTCCATATTTCTACAGTTAATGCCTTTAATGTCTTTGTTTTGTCTAATGCTAGCTGCTAAGGGTTCAATAAAGATTGCAAAAAGTGAGGGGGAGAGTGGACAGCCTTGTCTGGTGCCTCTCTGCAATCTGAAGCTGTGAGAAGTTTGATCATTTGTCCTGACGCATGCATTTGGATTGCTATACAGTATCTTTATCCAGTCGATAAACGATGAGCCAAACCCGAATTTTCTTAATGTTGCAAATAAGAATTTCCAGTTCACCCTGTCAAATGCTTTTTCAGCATCTAGAGAGATTATTGTAGTTTCCAGGTTATGTATGGTGGCATAATCAATTAGATTTATTAGTCTGCGCGTATTAGTGGTGGAATGTCGTCCCTTGATAAATCCTGTTTGATCAGGATGTATGATAAGTGGAGTTATTTTTTCTAGTCTTGTAGCAAGCACTTTACTGATTATTTTAAGATCTACGTTCATTAGTGATATTGGACGATAACTAGATGGGAGTTTGGGGTCTTTTCCTGGTTTTAGTATTACTGTAATACTAGCCAAATTCACGTTTTGAGATATTTGACCTTTTTCCTTAATTTCTGAAGCCATTTTATAAAAAGTGGGTGCTAGTATAGACCAAAATTCTTTATAATATTCAACTGGAAAACCGTCTGGTCCTGGAGCTTTATTGCTGGGCATGTGTTTTAAAGCTTCATGTAGTTCCCCTACTGAAATGGGTGCGTCCAAAACCATTTCCTGATCCTGTTGTAACTTTGGAAGATTGAGGTAGCTGAGAAATTCCTCAATGCTGTTGTCTGATGGATCTGTTTCTGAGGAATATAATGTTTTATAGAAATCCCTAAATGTGTCATTTATTCCATCAAGATCATGGAGGATATTTCCTCTTGAATCTTTAACAGAGGAGATGGTTGTTTTCTCCTTGTTTGCTTTTAATTGATTTGCGAGAAATCTTCCAGATTTGTTGCTATGTTCAAAATTCTCTAAGCGAAGTCTTTGTAGCAAAAACTGGGTTTTTTGGTTAATTATTTCATTCAGCTCTAGTTTAGCCTTTCTTATGTGATTCAGCACTTGCTCTTCTGGAGAAGCCTTGTAGGCATCTTCTAGTGATTTTATTTTAAGCTCTAGTTCAGATATTTTTGAACTCTCCTTCTTTTTCTTATGTGATGAAAATGAAATTATTTTCCCTCTCATTACTGCTTTTCCTGCCTCCCAAAGAACACATGCTGATGTTCCTGGTATGTCATTGTTTTCTATATACAAAGACCACTCCCGTTTGAAGTAACTGATAAAAATCAGGATCTTTAAGTAATGATGTATTAAGTCTCCATTTGCTATAAGATGGTTTAGTTTTCTTATTCATTAGGGTAAATGATACTGGTGCGTGATCACTGATAGTGATGGAATGGATTTTAGTTTCTGAGATACTGTTCATCATAGAGCTGTTAGTGAGGAAGTAGTCTATTCTGGAGTATGAATGGTGGACAGATGAAAAGTAAGTGTACTCTCTAGCAGTGAGGTGTTGTGAGCGCCAGACATCACAAAGACCAAAATCCTCCATATATTGTTTAACAACTCTTGCTGACTGCCAGACCCTATGTTTCCCTGCTCCGCCCCCCTTGTCCATCCCAGAGTTTAAGGTCATGTTGAGGTCGCCCCCAATGATAAGTGTATTATCAAGGTGATCATATAGTAAGGAGAAGAAGGAATGAAAAAAGGAGGGGTCATCAGTGTTTGGGCCATAAATATTTGCAATGCATAACTTCATGTTTAGGATAGATAATGTCATTATTATGAATCTTCCACCTGGGTCTAAAATTATATTATTAGCAGTAAAATGAATCCAAAATTTTAGATCTTACAATTAATTTGGTTGAAGAAGAATCAGGACTGCCTGTGCCAGATCCCGTGGCGTCATCATCATTTTTAGCACCTCCACCATCACCAGCATCATTATCAAACTCTTCAGCATCTTCAGCATCGTCTACTTCATCAGATTCAACTATTCTCCTCCCATCCGCTAAAAACAGAAGAAAAGATCTGAAAGAAATGGATCGCGATGAAGCGAAGCAGGTATTGTTTGACACCATCTAAGATTTGATTACAAATTAATCTTTAAAAATGTTTAACTGGAATTTGATCATGGAAGCCATATTTTATTTTCTTTAAATATATGCTCTGATCTGTGTGTGTATCTGTGTGTGTTGTTTTCTTTTGTCTGTTTTTTTTTCTCAGAGGATTTATTCTATCTTAATGTCAAACCCAAAGGGTGAGGAAATCTTTCGGGAGTATAACAAAACCAAAACGCTGTCAGATACAACACAAAGACAGATGGTCAATATTCTGGTTGCAGAAATGACAGACTCATATGGGTAAGGTATAACTTACAATGACCAATGGAAACACATGGATTGGGTACTAATGTAATAAAATTTTGTTTTAAAAGGAGAATTCCGCCCATAAGTGTTCGAATCAGCTATGCACTGGAAATTGTGACCATTTTTCCCTATCTCCAAGATCCGTACTCAAAAAATGGATTTGTAAGTCCAACTTTCTCGATCTGAATAGGAGACATAGCTTTAATACTTTTTTGTCAGTGTCAAATTTCTGTTCTTTTTTTAAAAAATATTTTTATGAATGTGTGTATATGTGTGTGTGTGTGTGTGTGTGTGTGTGTATGACTAGGAACATTATTACGATCCAGAAGCTGGCTATCTTGCTTGGAGACTCAAGACAGTCCAACGAAACACCACAGATGGCACTTGTTTGCGTTCCAGGCCTGATTACCTGGAAAGTCCAAGAACCCGACGAGATTCTCTCCTAATTGGTGAACAGCTCTCTGGTGAGGAGTGCAGAGAAGCTCTCTCTATAATTAGACACTCAAAAAAATCAACGATTAAAGAGAAGATGAGAGCCACTTTTGAGTACAGACAGAAGCTGGTTCATGACCAGGTTGCAGCATCGTCAATCTTTGATGTCTTCCTTCGTTTCCTGGACACACCTGAATTGGTGAGGAAATGTGTAGAGTATTCCAAAATGTTACTGAAAAACTTAAATGATTCCAAGGAGCATAATTAAGTTGCTTATGGGCTTTGTTTCTGTTCAAAGATTGACCAGGATTTTTCTATGATGTTTGGAGAAGAAGTATCTGGAAGGTTTCTTGCAAAGTGGCCATCCTATTTCAAGAACAAAGTCATTGCTGAAAGCCAGAATCTTCCATCAAGTCCCTATGTAGAAGAGTTGCGTGCATCCATTGATACTGAAGCTGAGGATTACTTGGGTAAATATGGACAGTTTTTTCATATCTATAACACCTTCAGTTTCATATCTAACCCCCTTTCCCCTGTTTTTTTGAAGGTTGGGATAGTGATCTATCAGCTCTCCTGCTGCTGTTGCATCTCCTGCCCCCTACATCAAAAGGCCATAAAAAGTCAGCCAAGATTAGCTCAGCACAGGCGGCAAACCATCTTGTAAGATTTGTGAAGGTTTGTCAAGTTATTATTCTTCTTACCAAAATAATGCTGTTTGTGTGTTACTCTTGTATGTCAATACTTGTGTGTTAAAAGCAAAAAATGGGAAAGTAATTAAGCATTTTTATCTTTGTCAAACTACAGGAAGGAGTCAGCCTGAGTACATTCTTGAAAAAAGTTGATGCAAGGCAACCCTTCCTTCTCTGTGTTGGCGAGCAAAGGAAGGAAATCCAACGGTTCTTCATAGTGGTGGACCAGAAACCTGTCCCGTGCAGTGCTTTGACTTCAGTGGCTGCTTTTGATGGTCTATTCAAAGCACACTTTGTCTTTAGCCTCTCTTATGATGAAGCCCTCTCCAGTTTCTACACTTTCATCCAAACCACTGTGTATAACATCGATGTTGGAAACACAAAGGAAAGCCCACGAGTCAAGGAACTGAGAGCAAGACTTCTGCAAGACCACTAGCATGTCATCCTTTTCTAAGGTCAGAACTCGGTTAACAAAAACTGTCTAATGTTCTTATGTTTTGTTTGTAAAAAGCACCACAAAACATGTTCAGATGTTTGGAAACATTTAAAATTTCATCATGGTTTAGATCCAGCAAAAAACTTGCGTTTAAAATGTGGAGAGGTAGGATGCGTTTCCTCTTTTTGTACTTACAGTGGCTTTAGAAGACATCTTATTACTGTTCATAGTAATCAGTTTAATGAAAATACAGAGACTAATCAGAAAGTAGCAACACAAAGTCCTTCTGGAGAAGATTTTTTGGTTGATCAGCCAACAACTTCAGCCTCTATGTTATTGGCTCCCCCTGCTGTCACACAAAACCCTCTTGTTGGAATGTGTGGCTCAATTGTTGCTCATTTACAAGCTTCTGGTCTTCATGAAAATACAGTCCAAACAATTGTTTCTTCAATGGAGGAAGTTGTCAATGATGGGCATATGCAAGCATGTGAAGCAACACTCCAAACATTTTCTCCTGAAGCCAAGGAATCAGACATTTACAAGAAAATTGAGCTCACTTTAAACCAGTTTGATAATCCCTTTTCAGCATTTAACACAAAGACAAAGAGACAGAAATATTATGATGAAAAGTGGGAAATTGTTGAGCCTAAAGCATTTGTTCTTGGTGTGAGAATGGATACACGTAGAGGTAGAACTTCAGGAGTTTATAGTCAAATTCCTGTCACTGACAAATACATGTATGTACCAATTTTAGGCACATTAAATTCAATTTTCAAAAATAATGACATAAGACAGGAATTCTTGCAAGAGAAATACAGAAAAAAGGAGACATACAGTGACATAAGTGATGGATTATATTTCAAAAACCATCCCCTATTTCAAAACAGAAGTATGCTCTACAGATTTTGCTTTATTATGATGGTCTTGAAATGGCAAATCCATTAGGGTCAAAAAAGGGGGTCCACAAACTTGGCTGTGTTTATTTTACTTTAAAAAATGTTCCACCAAAGATTAACTCGGTGTTAATGAATGTACATTTAGCTGTTCTTTTCTACACAGAAGATTTTAAAAAGTATGGTTTTGAGGACATATTAATGCCTCTAATTGATGATTTAAAAAGTTTAGGAATCCAACTTCCATTCATTGAAGAACCATTGTTTGGCACTGTCATTCAGGTAACAGGTGAAAACCTCGCTTTAAATATTATTGTTAGGTTTTGTTGAATCATTTAGTGCAACACACTGGTGTAGGTTTTGTCTTACAAATAAGGAAGATATTCAGTCTGTTTTCACTGAGGATAATCCTAGCCTTGTTCTGTGTTCCAAAGAACTTATTGTTGAACATTGTGATGCTTTAAAAGAAGATCCTGCTCTTCCCTCCATTTATGGTGTCAAAAAATATTGTGTGCTCAATTCATTAGAATATTTTCATAGCAGTGACAATTATGCTGTTGATATAATGCACGATTTGTTGGAGGGGGTCGTACAGTATGAGCTTAAACTAGTTTTTCAGTACCTTATTAAAAATGGCTACATCTCCATGAACACATTACTAGACAGAATAAATAGTTTTAATTATGGTTACTTAGAACGTAAAAACAAACCAAGTGGGTTAAAAATTGATGACAACAGCAAACACTTAGGTTTAAATGCCATTCAGTCTTGGTGTATTCTCCATAGTACCCGCCCCCCCCCCCCCCTTATCTTTGGTGACATAGTTGAAAGGGACAATAAGTACTGGAACATCTTGCTTCTTTTGTTGCAGATTGCTGATATTGTGTTTTCTGTAACCCTTACAGATGGCATGTTATTTGAAACATCTAATCTTAGACCACCATCATACGTTCAAAATCTTATTCCCTGATAGAAAATTAATTCCAAAGCACCACTTAATGATCCACTATCCCAGATGCATGAAAAAGATTGGCCCACTTATCCATATGTGGTGTATGTGATTTGAAGCAAAACACAATTTTTTTTTAAAAATCTGTAAAAAATTTCAAAAATCTTACAAAATCTCTGGTAAAACAACACCAGCGTCAATTGGCCTTTTGCTATGAAAACTATTATTTTGTGTGTGTGTAAACAGGGAACTTCTATTTAAACTTAACCTAGACTAAGTACCTGATGAGGGACATCTCAGAAACCAGGTGTTCTCAGATTACTGGAACCCAGTAAGCAAATAAAGCAGTAATTGGACTTGAAAGAAAAGGACCATTACAAATGTAAATATTAAAGAAAACACAGGCAGCGACAGTTCAATCAGAGAGGCAAATAAGAGACAAATTCATGTCTGAGAAGTTTTCAGTCATCGTTTCAGATGACTGTGCAGGAAGAAACACCAGGATAAGTAATATGATGTTTTGAGAGAATATCATGTGGAATATTTTATTCATCAAGTCAAAATTACACAAGTCTTTTTGTGAACTGGAGTGCACCACTTTATATACTTCATGTTGGCAGAAGCTGCTCTGGACAAATGACAGGATACTACGGTGGCCTTGAAGTGCAAACCACAACAACAAAATAAAAAACACAAATACAAAACAAAAAAACGCTACAACAATTTAAGAAACAGCAACAAATTAAAAATGACAACAACAATTACAAAAACACGATGACAAATTAAAAAACTCAACAAATTTGATGAACACTACAAAAAATTCTAAAAAACACAACAAATAAAAAAAAAAAAACACAAAAAAATGATAAAACACAATGACAAATAAAAAACGACAACGAACTTAGAAAAAGCACAACGACATTAACATACCGGAAGAGGTAGGTATCAGCGGGCAACAAGAGAAATCGCTGATTGGACGATGCTGCCAGATGGCTTTTGAACCGGAATTTGTTGTGTAGTTTTCAAAACATAGACGTAACCCGTAGCTCTTTATATACAGTCTATGCCCGTAGCCCAAACATAGCTGCTGCTATCCAAGAATATTTTGATTATGGGGCTTGGCAACGTGATGTTGGCCACGCAGTGGCTGATGGGAAAAGTTGCCATTGTCTTTTGCCATGCGACTTCAGTCTGAACGGTCAGGTCGCATTAATCCGACACGCGACAAACGTCATTATTCTGCGTTTGTTGTTTATGAACTCTTCATCGTTAAATGCTCTCACATCACTCTCCCACCAATCCTGACTGTGACTCCGTACCCAAACGTTTCTCTCTACAGTTGTTGCTGCTGCAGCTCCACAAAAGGCCTTGACCAAAACTTTTACTTTCCTCTTCTGTAAACGTCTCCTTTAAACGAACCCATTTACAATGTTGTGGCTACGATTGGACAAAACTTTTAACTTTTACGGTTGGACCAAACATTTAAAATAGCAAATGCTCTGCTGCCGTCCATGTTTACTTCCACAATGACAAAGACGTCACACGCACGCTCACTGCACGTCGCCGTGTCTTCCACACCTGCGGGACGCTTATGGTGTGCATGAAGTTCATCCAGGAGATCACATACAAGTCACATTTGATCGGAAATGTGAACAAACTTTCAAAAAATTCGGATTTCACAAAAACTTCCGATATGAGCAGCGAGCCCTGCAGTCTGAACGGAGCCTTAGATCTGAATTTGAAAAGAGAGAACTGAAACTGAACTCGGAAAATGAATAAGAGAAACAAATGTTTGAAATACAAAAGTTTACATTTTGCTAAAATACACATTAAAAAACAAGATTCAATTTCAAACACAGTCATTCAATTCAATTTTTTCAAGCAATTATTCAAACATTCACATGTTCACATTCAAACTGAACAATTCATATTCAAATATAAAGTATAAAAATTCAGATTTGCTCCCTAGTGGCACGAAATTTATCCCATAATTTATGCATGTGACTCCTACACGTTTATACCTGCTAAAAGTTGGAAAAGTTTACTTGCATTGTATTTTTCTATTCACAGACTTTAAAAATTCTAGCAAAATGATTTGGATAGAGGTGGTTTGCAGAAGCTAAAGAAAGGAGAATTTTTAGACATTTCCAAAGGTTATTCTGAGCTTTTAACACACCAAAAAGAAAACATTTTGTCCACTTAACCAGCCACCCTTGCCAGTGTAGGTACCAAATCTGCTCGGGTTGTGCCTGTCAATGACGTCATACTATATTGCACTCCATTAGAGTCTATCATAGTACTTGTGGTATCTTATTTATCAAAAGATATTTTTACTTTTTTCACAAACTAAACAGGTTTTCCTCAGACCAATAAAGCTCCTTTGAATCTGAAGATGTATCCATTTTGTTATGGCAATGTAACACCAAAAAGTAGAGGGGGTGTGGGGTTTGCTTCAGCAAGCAAAGCAAGACAGGACTAGTTGATGTATTAAAACATTCATAGTCTCCTGTGCATTACACCTGATTCCAAGAATTAATCTAATATTATATGTTAAACGCACATGCAATAAAAAACACTAAAATCCAGGTCAGTCTAAAATCGTACTCGATCACCAGACAGGCAGAGGTAACTCGGTGCAACAGGAGAGTACTAAAAGAAAAACAGATTAATCAGTTAATGTATAACAAGTACAACTTCATAACATTCATAAACTGTCATTTAAACTACGTTATACCTTACCAATATCATACATATCATATCGTACGATATGTATTATATGTACAAGATGTACGATATGTACAATATGAACGATATGTACGATATGTAGGTGTATCTTACGATACACAACATAAGAACTACAATCCCATAGCACTGAAAAATTTCTTCCCTAACATAAAAGAACGACAATCCCACTTAGCTGAAAAACTACATCCCGAAGATGTAGTTACAATATTGTTCCCAACGTCGACCCAACAACAAAAATCAAGAGGATGTTAAAAATCCTTTTTGGTCTTTCAGACAATGAATGATGACAATCTCACATTTTTACAAATATACATCTGTTTCTGTAATGACCAGGTCATTGACACTGTAAAGAATTTCAATCAAACTGCCAAACACGTCTCAGCAGGGGTGTCAGACCTACAGCTCTTCCATCAGTAGTCGTGGCAAATACAAAAGGAATATCAGCTGTCATTTTGAGCAAAAAACTGGTCCATTTAACCCCATACATTTGGACAAACTGGCCATCTGGTGTACCAGGCATTTTCCACGTGACCTGACATCAACTGGAATGCAACAGATCTGCCATTGTTCTAATTTCCTGGAAAAGATGGTTCCCTATGGCAATTTCAATGGACATCCAAGCTTTTCAACCGCACTTGGTAGTTACAGGCATTTGAGAGTGACAAATGTCACAGGGTGGTTTTTTTAGTCTTTTTATTGTTTTATTAATGGCATGTTTATTTATTTAACTTTTTTTTTGCAGTTGCATGTTTTGGTTTTATCATTTTATGCATGACTGATTGACCCTGCCTCCCAGTGTTATCCGAGATTTTTTTTTTTTTTTTTTGTCTTGTCCAGCATTTAGGCAAGCAGAATGATGTTGTGGATGCTGTGTTCTGCTGAGCAAATTTACTTTGCCAAGGGAAGCTTTATAGATGTAATAGTCCCCTTGACTTTCTGAGTTTTTATTTTATTTCTATGCTTATTTTGCGTTATTGTTTGCATTGTAGAGTTTGGAGAAGAGGACAGAAGAAAGACAGAAAGAGAAAGAAGAGAAAACACCTCATAGGCAAAGTGAAAAAGATAGAGAGGAAAAGAAAACCCGAAAAAAACAACCTGCAGATGTATACATATATATACATTTATATACACATACATACACATATATACATATACATATATATATATATATATACATATATATATATATATATATATATATATGTATATATATATATATATATATACATATATATATATATACATATACATATATATATATATATATATATATATATGTATATATATATATATATATACATATATATATATATACATATACATATATATATATATATATATATATATATATATATATATATATATATATATATATATACATATATATATATATATATATATATATATATATATGTATATATATATATATATATATATATATATATATATATATATGTATTGTGTCATCAACCCCAAATTGTAAAAAAAATAAAACTGGGTTGAATTTACTGGTCCGTCTCTCTGGTGTTGCAGTGATGCTCTCGACTCGATCCACCTTTTTAGCTTGGGGATTTTTTTTTTTTCAAAGTAGTGTGGCTCAGCCTGGTCACACAAATATAGATTACAAAAATATTTAATTGAATCTACATTTTCAGTGGTCATCCCTTCCAGTCCCGTCCAACCTGTCACTTGCTAGCAACTGGATATCAACACACTGGCTATTTTGAATGTTCACCATGGCTGATTTGTCAAAGAAATGTAGGAAGACATTACTGAAGGAAGAAAGGGGAAAGAAAGATAGAAAGCTCAGAGCAAGAGATGAGACAAGTCAACAACTGACTGGTTTTTACTGGTTGGAGAGAGCTGACAAAGAGGCAGGATGCAAGATGGATGCTTGTATTCGACAGGGGTGCAGCATTGAGAAACTGCTAATGTTCAATATTGTTATTTTGAAGTCAGAAATGAATGTTGTGACATCATATCTGCTCCACCGTTAAAGAAAAATCACTGAGGTTTATTTGGTTGTGGTTTGCAGAGTGGAGATACGATTACATGTTCCCACGAACATGCAGAAAGGATACATCAGCCCCCTCAATGTGATCAAATGTTGGTTCACAGAAGAAAACCGATAGCTTCCATGTTGTGTGTGTAGGTCTGTAATAGAGTCATTATTGATTTCATATGGCAGTCTGCTGTGCAAATCAATAACTGTTTCTCTTCATGAAGTTGTTTTGACCTCATGTGCAATGTGACACACACACACACACACACACACAACAGCCAAGCATGAAGTGTTGGCTTTTCTTCATGCAAGATCATTTAAGTCTTCCTTTTGTGCTCCTGGACTGGCATCAATGCACCACAGTCATCACAACGCCAGTCTGTTTGCATAGGTGTAAGTCATACATGTCAAACTCAGGCCCGTGCGCCAATCATGTCTGGTCTGCCGATCCATTATACAGCGCACGTACCACTAATACTACAAATCCCACAGTGCTGTCTTGGTCAGCTAAACTCCGGACCGGAACCCCCCCCCACATCGACACGCTCAATCTGCAGCTTCAGGGGCGCGCGCACGTCATCACTATTACAACGCTGTGAGGGCGTTTACGGTGTGTACAGACCAAACGCATTTTGAGCCTCAAAAACGCTGAACACTCGACGCTGGTCTCTAAAAGAGATGAAAAGAGAGGAGTTTGAATGATGGCGGTGTAGCAGAGAGATGGCATGGTTTTGTTTAATAAATAAAGCTAGAGAACATCGTCGTAGGGCAGTGATAGTCACTGTTAATGCAACAAGAACCACACTCAGCAGAGAGCCACCACCACCCACCCCACCCCACCCAAACAAAGTGTTGCTAGGCAATGTATCCTGCTACGTTGCCAAATCAGTAACATTCAGCTTTTTAGCAAGGAATGGTTATCCTAAATATTGCACAGAGTAATGGCATTCTTATGCAACAGTATATGGTGAAAATACAATAATGCCTCCAGAATGTGGGCGTTTCTTTTTCAATTAAAAAAAAAAAAAAAAAAAAAAAACCTGCCGCTCTTGACGCTAAAAACATGTTTGGTCTGAACAAACCGTTAGAAGCAAGTTGCACTTGTGGGAGAGTCAGATGCAGCAAGAAAACCTGGCTCATTTTTTGTGCTGCCAAGTCATGAGAGAGCAAACCTCTACCGCTGTGTTGTCTTTTGCAGTTTGCTAAAAACTCGATCTACTTAGCGCTGAATTTAGCCTACTCCACGATCTGCCAACTGGAAGCCAAAAAATGTAGATTAGAACTTTTTAACAACTCGTTTGCGGTTGACTAGAAAAGCTGACCAACCAACCTCCAAATGGAGCTTATTGAGCTACAGTGTAATGACGCGCAAGTCTAAGTATGACTCTGTTGGTGCTGCGCTATTTCCACCTTACCTCCCCGACACGCTGCCCCAACGCCTTGCCCAAGTTGCACAAATGCTCTCTATGTTCGGCAGCACATATCTGTGTGAGCAACTGTTTTCTTTAATGAAGATGAACAAAACAGCACACAGGAGTCGTGATGAACACCTTGATTCAGTCCTGAGGATTTCCTCAGCTCAGAGCCTGACTCCACAAGTTGATGAACTTGCATGTAAACAGCGACGCCAAGTATCTGGACTGGACCCATGTGCATCATCAGAGTAAATGGAAGCAAACTAAATTGGATAAATATGATTTTATTTACTGAAGGCATGGTCTGTTCAAAGTTGAAAGAGATCTTTTTTTCTTTTCTTTTTTTTATGTTGGTCTTGATGGTCTGTGATGAAAAGTTTTAGGTTACAATTAAAAAGAATATCAAGTTCCAGATATAGAAACCTGATATTTATTTTAGTTTTTTTTAAAGCCTGTTCTGGGTTCAGTGTTTAAGCAAAAATAGGCCTGACTATTATTTAATATAAGAAAATGTTTAATACAGTACTGTATCTCAAAGATAATGAAAACATGAATAATAGCTGTGATTTTCTGGATAAAAAAAGGAGTTTGGCCCTATACTTTGTTCCTCATTTTAATTTTGTCCCTCTGTAAATTTGAGTTTGACATCCCTGGTGTAAGTGAACAAAACTTAATCGCTGGAGAAGTGTGGGTTTGGTGTTGCTTGGGTCTCCTGTATATTCTGTTCTTTGGGTTCTTGTATTGGCATGTAAGGTTTTGTTAGCATTGAGTTGGGGTTGCTTTCATTAACTCCCTTCTTGTTGCTCATTTCCATGTTCTGTATTCTTGTTTGCTCCTGCTTCCTAAAGACAACGTTTCAGGAAAATGGGATAAAGGATTGGGCTTGGATTACCCAGTTATCCTGGCTAAAGTAATCTTTCATTAGATTTCTCGGCTGCACTGTGGCGTTGTGGTTAGCACTGTAGCTAACAGCAAGAAGGTTGCAGGATCAGTCCTCGATTCTCTGGGGCCAGGCTTGATGCTGGTGCCTTTCTATGTGGAGTTTGGATGTTCTCCCCATGTATGCGTAGGTATTATGGCTTCCTCCCACTGTCCAAAGACATTATGTTAGGTTAATTGGTTTCTCTAAAATTGCCCATAGGAGTGAGTGTGAGCGTGAGTGGTTGTATGTCTCTGTGTGGCCCTGCGATGGACTGGCGACCTGTCCAAGGTTGTACCCCGCCTTTCACCCAAAGACTGCTGGGATAGGCTCCAGCTTCCCCATGACCCTTAATCGGACTAAGCGGTTAGGATAATGAATTATTTGATTTCAGAAAACCCAAGCTGCAACCTCCAGTGATTAAAAGTGAAGCCTATGTGGAAGTGACCAAAACTGCAGTTCCCCTTCATCCACTAGGGGCTCCAAAACAGAGCAAATCCCCGTAGACTTCCATGTTAAAAGGAGAAATTCACAACAGAAATAAACGTGTTTACAACCTGGTGCAAAAAAAAAACATTTAGGTGGAATATGTCAGGTTTACCTTCATCACAATTGTGGGAGGAGTGAATTTTTTTAAACTCATCAATTTAGAAGTAATTTAATCTCAAAATTCAGTATGATTAGGGGGCGTGTCCTTTTGATTGAGACATATCTTGAGGCAGAGTGTAGTGCAAATATCTGTACTGGTTTGATTATGTAAATGAGCTAATAACATCATTTAGTGACTTTTAGCAACATTTAGGATAGCCAATAGCTACTTTTCTTACTATTTGGCAACAATGTCTCCTGGGTGTTTGGTGTTTATTAACGTAAGTAAGTAAGTAAAATTTTATAAATATTGGACCTTTCAAGATAAAAATCACAAAGTGTTTTACAATAAAGCACAAAAACTTTCAAATGTGATAAAAGAGATGTAAGATTATAAGCTGTAATTACAAACTTTATTTGATTTGTCTTCATTTAAATCTGTGTTTATAAGTTTTATTGTTTCTTCAAAACACTCCTTCAATGCACCTGATATGTAGAAAGAGCTTTTCCAGCCATGACTCAGAGAGGTTAAAGGTCATTCCAGCATCGTCTCTCTGAATCATTGGTAAATATTTACTACCCTACCTGGTTTGGTTTGGTCTCATGACACAGGAAGAAAAGGTTTCAGGTTGAGTCTATCAAAGGAAATTATAGACGTTAACTAGAGTTGCTAAACGTTAGGTGTCTCTGCCTCAGATCCTGGACTCGGTTCCTCTGTGGTTTGGTCCATCTTGGCAGTGTAGATGTGATAAACACTCCATGTTCCTGCCCAGGAAAACAGCTATTAAAGTGGCCAGAGTGAACTAAAACAGGGCTGTTCTGGGTTGAAGTTTGGTGAAGCAGAACAGGAAGAATAAACTTTTTGCTTCTTCCAGTCGGAGCTCTGCTGCAGGAGTTTGTTCTGTTGTATCGCACAGTTCAGCCAACAGGACCCGACTGGTCCGACAAAGAAAGAAAGGAGCAAAATGGGGTCAAAAGTATCTGTGAGGACACAAACACTGGGAGCTTCATGCACATCTGGCTGAGATATCACACCCCAACAGACAAGTCATTCAGCAGATGGATTATCCTGAGCCACACTTGTCTAGATTCCACTTCATTTCTTGGTTTAACCAACTGGTTAGCAGAACTGGTTTAATCAGCAGATGTTTTCTTTTGGTTTTAACCTGCGGAGGACGGCCCCCTCCCTTTCCATCAGCAGCTCCAGTTATGGCTTGTATAAACATGGCGCTGAAAAAGCCATCCATCACCTCCTGGAACCTCTCTTTCCTGTAGTTATGATTGGAACGAAGCAGAAAATTCCTGGGGAGTGAGCAGCAGGAGAGGAGAATTTGGAGTTTTATGTCAGAGGGTCAACTTTGCTTTGCTTTCTCTCACGTAAGGATGGGGTGGAAGGTGCGAGGTGGGATTTCAGCTGATCGACAGAGAAAAATGTCTCGTCTTAATTTCCAGTTGTGTCGAATGTAAATATAGACCGGAGAAAATTATAAAGTTTTTCATTTCATGAAGAAGTCAACAGCTGTCAACAAAAAACAAGACTTCAAAATATTGTAAGTTTTAAACCCTTTTATCTTGTCTGTCTCGGCCTTGTGACAAACTGGAAGTGTGCAGCAGGTTTACTGAAGTCAGCCTGATTTTGTTTGGTTGGGTGTTCCCATACGACAATATTAGAAATAATCGAAATATCAAACACCATGATGGACTATTTGTAAAGATCCATATCATCACTTTCACAAAAAATTATATCTGAAACCAAAGGCAGAGCGCTGCAGCTTCTACATGAAGTAATACAACATCCCCATCAGCCTGTTGGGTTTGCCTTGTTGGTTTATATGTACAAACCAACTTGGAAGTGTGTTGGACTGGGACAGTCTAGCAGAAGGAGAGTTATTCCTTTGAAATACCATTGCTGGATTTCTTCGGTTATAGAAATACAACTGGATGACTTACAACCTGTGAAACGATGATAAAACAATGGCAACGGCGCCCCCTAATGACTGATTTCTAACGTGGTGTCAGACTCAAAGACTTAATGTTTACAGAGTCCAGCAATTGCAAAACTACACAGAGGACTTTATTTTTTAATTTACAAGAGGTTTTACATTAATTTCCTGTCTGGTTCCATCTGAACTTCTGAGGTCAAAAATAGACCTGGTGCGTATTTTTATAGGAGAGCGGCAAATAGGTGCTTTTGGGGATTATCTATGGCGCACGGTACGATTCACTGCATTGACTAAAACAGCTGCAACCTCGCTCAGTGGAAGCTCGAGGTTATTCCTCCTCACAGATTTCCTGAAAATTAAATAATATTCGATTCATATCTTTATGAGTTAGGTTGCTAACAGGCAGACAGACAAACCAATGCCTTGATGGAGGCAGTGACTTTTGCTGCATAAAGACTCAAACGACACTATCCACAAGTTCAAACCCTTTGCATTTTTCTTTAAGTGATTTTAAATGAAAAGCCGTTTAAGAGCCAGCTTGTCTCGGGGACCTCTGAGAACCTCTGAAAAGAGCTGGACCTCCTGTCACTGATGTCCTATATTTCTGTGTTGGTCCAGTGGTGGTCAGGTTTCTTACCTGGGGAAAGCCCAGGCAGGCGTTTGAAAGATCACTTAAAAAATGAAAAATATCTTCCGAACACGTGTCACATCAGCAGCAGCTGAAGTTCATGTTTAGTCTAATGCACAAATGTTAGCATTCCTGCTAATCACCAAATGCTAAATTTCAGCCAACATATGACTAAAATGGCTGTTTGTTATCGAAGCCACAATGAAAACCACTAAATGTCCACAGCAGCTCAGAAACCATCCAGATCTTTTCAGGCGTTCATAACTGGGATTAGAACTGGGTTGACATCTTGATTTGATGGCTAATTTGGAGCCCACATGGCCGACCTTTAGGCCAGACAGTGGTGCATACAGCTGAGAAACACAAGCGTAATCTACTTGCCTCGTGTTTGTGGGCCACACTCACTGAGAAGACTTCACAGCAGCAACACATTAAGGCTTTGCACAGAACTCTGAACGGCAGCCGCCCTGCAGAGGTTTGCTTTACTGTAACAGGCCGACATCTCCACGGTCTCCACGGTCAGCTCTCTTTGTGACAGATGTCAAAGATTCTTATGATGTTGTGACCTGGCCCGGGCTTGACCCAATCACAGGGCTGCTGCAGAGTCAGACCGAGTTACCAGCTGACTGTACGGTGTGTGTGGGAAAGGATGATAAACTATATGTGTGTCGTGTGCATTCATCCATGCATGCCTGTGTTTGGTCGACACACACACCCCCTGTCTGCGGTTGGGGCTTGCTGACAGATCGGACCTGACACTCTGGACTGTGTTTGTGAAAACAGAAGAAAACTTAGCAGGTTGCAGACGCAGGACGTGACCTAGAAAAAGTGCAACACGTAAAACTCCGGCTTTAAAAGGCACCAAAATGTCTCTGTTTTCGTGGCTCGGGATTTTTGCCTCCTGTCCTCTTCTGCAGCTTAATGAGGTGAAGAAAAGTCTGAATGTGTAAGCTGTGTTTGAGTGTGTGGGTTGGCCATGTGCTTGCAAAGTGAAATACAGCAGTGGAGTGCTTGTTATGACGGGGTAACGAGTGACACAGGCCAGAAGCAGCCGGTTATGGAGAGAAAGAAACGCACGAGTGTAGCAAGAGCACACATTCACACCTACAGTACATGACGGATTTAAATCACATGCCTGCTAAAACCACATCAACATTTTCACACACTTTAAGCAGAACCTAAACACAGAATTAGAGCTTTGTCTAACGAGAGAGAGCCAATGCTTCGGCTCTAAAGCCAGCACTGGACTCAAATATGTTTCTGAGCCTTCCAGGGGAAAAAGAAAGATGGAAAGTTCACCCATATAGGTCGGAAAAACAAACCACCGTAGCTAAATGTCCAGGCAAAGACCTTTTAATGGTCTATTCTTCTGTAAACACACCACAACATCATGCTCGATTGGAGACATCAGAGCTTGAGCAGCGTCAGAAAGACAAATTAGCTCTCAGTATCGATGAGGACGACATCCATGTGAGCTGTATTGATAGAAACTACAGCGAGTCATTAGTGAATTCCTTGGTCAGGCCGCTAAACCCTCTAAAAACAGCCATCATGACCAGACAGAAGTCAGTGGTCTAATGCGGTGAGAAGGGTAAATAAACTCAAGCTGAGGCGGGCAGGACAGAGCAACCAGAGCGCCTCCAAGGCTTCTCTCACAGCATGAAACTCATCGTGTTGAAGGCGCCTCACAACTCTGGTGATGTCACACGTTGACGTCTCCCTGCCCATCATGAACCAACATGCTGCTACTAACAAAGATCTGATGACTGTCATTGTTCCACGAGACACTCCAAACACTCAATATGCATCTGATATGATGTGATATGCACACGTTTCAAAAGTCATTGGTTCAGATGCGAGTCAGGAGGAAACTTGGCAAAGCGACACTTGCGCTCTCGCTCAGAAGGATGTCAGACTAAATAAACTGAACCAGCCCTCCTGACTCCAACACTCCCCCTCAGCAACGGAGGCTGGAAGCAGCACAACACAGCACACATCCATGTCAGGAACATGTAGACACACCGGGGTTTGGAGGGAAACAGGCTCTGAGGGCACAACCTGCAGATTTTTACTTTTCATTTCAGTTCTCCTCTTGGACAAAACAAGAAACCTTTGTTTTGATTGTAAGGTGGTCGAGCCGTTTCTGATTAAACAAATAAAATAAAACATGCATAAAACTCGACTTGAATCACCAAAAAACAGGATTTTATGCATCATGTCATTTAAAGATTATAAAATAGAATTAAAAGGATTTAAACTTGCTTCACCAAAAAAACATGCTCATGACGTTTTAGGTTGCATTTTTAACACAGTTTTAATAGTTTCTGCATATCATTATGCCTGGATTAAGTTACACCAAGGTCACTAAGTGAGATTAACAGATTTGGACCTGGATCTATTGAAGTTCTGCATGCACTAAAACATGTGCAAACTCACTGCGCACACACACAAAAAAGTGCAAACTGATTTCCTTTCATAGGTGTGAAATACTCCATCTGCATTCAGTTAATACGTCTGCTGCAATGAATATGCAATATGAGGCGATAACATGCTAGTTTGCATGTGTTGGGAGGAGAGAGTGTAAATTTATAAATTTAGAACCCTAAATGGGATATTTCCAACCTGAGAGAAATATTAAAACTTGGTCTATATTAAACACATTTCAAAAGGACGTGCAAATAGTCAGTGTGTGTAATTGCCCACATGGCTGAGGTTATTGTCACAAGGAGACATCAAAACAAAGCAAGGAAGATGCATATTCACCCTCGTGTAAATATGTTTGGTATTAATAAAGTAACAGTCATTAAAATATTTGGCTTATCCAGTTTTTTGGAGCTGTTGGAGGAATTCAGGAGAGGAGTCAAACATACCTGCATGTGACCGCTGAGATCCCCCAGATGTTCTGTCCACGTCCTGAGTTCCATGTGTCACTGGACGGTTACAGTTGTTAGGTTTCCACACACCGTAGTCAATAACTTGCGCCAAAATAGTTTTTTTGTTTGTTTGTTTTTTACAGTAGCTGGATTTCTTGACGTGAAAAACGTCTCAATGCATGATTCATTTCTTTAAAAAAAAAAAAAAAAATACAGAAGAACACACTGAAAGCTTGGTGGTCATGTGGCATGCTTTTAACTGCAGTCAGAGCAGGAGGTGACCTCCTCTGCTGCATGTTTCTATTATGATATTCATCCCTAAAATCCATTTAAATGCAAAAATGTGGCTTTTTGGGGCAAATATTGTTACGCAATTAAATTGCAATTGATCAAGATTAATTAACTGCAAAGCCTGTCAGAGGACAACTGGTCTTTCTATTGGTCAACATCAATCAATCAATCAATCAATTTTATTGATCCCAGAGGGATCATTCAAGGTTCAGGTACATCCCGTCTAGTCCGGGCATACTTAGGCCTCGCAGCCAGCTTTCTCAGGCGTCCTAACATGGAGGAGCACATCATAGGACTTTCATCTGACTCTCTGTGTTGCAGATGCCAGATTGTTAATTGTTTATGATGTCACACACTAAAGACTCTGCTATCCAACCCAACATCTGGCACAACGGTAAACGTAAGATAGTTACATGTATGTAGGGTCAAAACTGAATGGATCAGGCCTGACCCTTTTTACTCAGACAGTTTGATTGTTTATTATTTATTTGCAGGCAGTGTAGATACTTATATGCTGAAACTATCATCTTGTAACTACTACACAGTTTAATGAGGTGAAAGATGCAGCTGAAAATGCAGCTGCATCTGTTCATCCAGGTTGTGGGAGTAACAACAATAAAAATAATAATAATAATAATAATGAAAATAATAATAATAAGAAGAAGAAGAAGAATGCTTATATAAATTGTTAAAAAGTCATTTTACACCACAAAACAAAGAAGGTTGTTCCCTCTGTTTCTCCATGTTTTTCTGCTATGTTACTATGGTAACATAGGATGGAAAAAGAAAAAACGGACAG
Source organism: Telmatherina bonti (assembly GCF_933228915.1). NCBI lineage: Eukaryota > Metazoa > Chordata > Actinopteri > Atheriniformes > Telmatherinidae > Telmatherina > Telmatherina bonti. Next base: position 6,541,542 of record NC_136627.1, on the reverse strand, counting down.
ATGGCACCGTCAAGCAACTCAAGCATCTTAAATATTTCTGTCATGTTTTTGCCATCCTGATCTCCTGGCGTTCATCATTGGTAACTCGATCCACCTGTTGGCTTCCTAATTGCCTCTGCTGTCTCATTCAGTTCACCTGGTTTCCTTTTCTCACTGCCTACTTAAGCTCCCTCCAATCGCTCCTTCTCTGCCAGATAATAATCAGACCTATGTCTGGTTGTGTTCCAGCGGTCTATGGATTGGTCCTCAGTTGCCGACCTTCTGCTTCATGCCCTGGATTACCCTCCTTGCCTTGCCCTTGACAGACACCGCTACTTTTTGGATCTTCTGGTTACCGACCCTGCCTGTCTTTGGATCTCCGAGCCTTGTCTTTGCCTGGACGAGTATTTTGCCATTCTGTTTACCTCCCAGCTGGAGCCTGGTTTCTTCTGCAGACCAGTCACCTGGATTGATCTTCTACTCATACTCCTTTGCCAATAAACTGGTCATTTGTCCATTACTCCTCGTGTGTGGCTGTAATTTTGGATCCTCACGGTAACTCATTACAGTATTATCTGGCCAACATGGATCCATCGTCCACACAGGAGTGGCGCTCGTGTTGAGAAGTCCATCACCAAACTGGAATCAAGCATGCAGGACATGATGACTATGCTATCTAACCTCTCCTCAGTTGCAGCTCCGCTGGAAGGTGCCTCTGTCCAAGCTACTGGATCATCGTCTCATTGCCAAGTCTCACCCCACCATGAACCACATCTGACTCCTCCAGAGGTATTTTCAGGTGAGCGGAGTCAGTGTCGGCCCTTCATAACCCAGTGTGAGATACACTTTGAATTACAGCCCTCTTCCTTCCCGTCAGAACGGGCTAGGATTGCCTATATGATGTCACTTTTTTTCAGGGAAGGCCAACCTGTGGGGAACGGCTGAATGGCAGAGACTCGCTCATCTGCTATAATTACAAGGACTTCACAAGGGAGCTCATCAGAGTCTTTGACCCAGTTCCACCTGCAAGAGAGGCTGCCCGGGGTCTGTTAGCTCTAAAACAAGGCAAGAGGTGGGTTACTGACTATATAATTTCCATACTCTCTCAGCAGGAAGCCGCTGGAATGATGAGGCATTATGTGACGCTTTCTATCAAGGACTTAATGAGGAGATTAAAGACGAACTGGCTACCCGGGAAGCTCCGAGATGTCTGGACCAGCTGGAGACTCTCTCCTCCAGGATCGATCAGAGACTTCACGAACGGAGAGTGGAGAGGAGCCCAACCTCTAACAGCCTTCGCACTGAACCAAGGCCCGTGTCACAATGCAATCCCCTGCCACAATCTCCTGTAGTTCCAGCTCCAGTAGGGGACCCTGTGGTTCCCATGCAGATTGGACGGACCCGCTTGACACCACAAGAGAGGGCACGACGTTCGAAGGAGGGTTTGTGCTTCTATTGTGGAAGGAGCGGTCACCTGGTTCACCGATGTCCATTAAAAGACCAGACTCAGTGGGAGAGAAGAGGTTCCTACTGAGTCAGAGGTTGGTGAAATCCTCTTTAGTCTCGTTACAGACACAACTCCTTATAAATGGTATTCCTGAGCAGGTTATGGCATGTATCGATTCTGGGGCTGATATGGAATTCATTGATGCAGGCCTGGCAAGATCTCTTAACATTCAATTACTACCCACCTCTAAGAAGCAGAAAATATTTGCACTTGATGGTCATGTGTTGCACTAGATCACGGAAGAGACCGCGCCTCTCAAGTTCATTGTAGGAGGAAATCACCAGGAGATGGTATCATTTCTTGTCATCCATTCCCCTGAGCTACCCATTATTCTTGGTGCCTCTTGGCTGCTTCACCACAATCCGCACATTGATTGGAGGACAAGTGAGGTCCTGAGCTGGTCATCCTCTTGTCACTCCACATGTCTTCTAATGGCTAATTCACTCCCCGTTGAACCAGTTTGTCAAGAGACCTACCCAGATCTTTCTAAGGTTCCTCCCGAGTATCACGACCTTAAGCAGGTATTCAACAAGCACTTGGCAACTTCTCTTCCTCCACATCGTCCCTATGACTGCTCCATTGATCTTTTACCCGGTACCTTCCCTCCCAAGGGCCGTTTATACTCGTCAGGACCTGAGACTCATGCCATGAAGGAGTACATAGAAGGGGCACTTAAGACTGGAATAATACGCCCCTCTTCATCTCCTGCTGCTGCGGTTTTTTTTTTTTTTTGTAGGAAAGAAGGATGGAACTCTAAGACCGTGCATTGACTACAGAGGACTAAATGACATAACTATAAAGAACCGTTATCCTCTTCCCCTTATGAACACTGCTTTTGATCTCATTCAGGGTGCCGCCATCTTCACCAAGCTGGATCTCAGGAATGCCTATCACCTCATCCGCATCAAAGAGGGAGATGAGTGGGAGACTGCATTCAATACACCCACAGGGCACTACGAGTACCTTGTCATGCCTTTTCGCCTAACCAATGCCCCTGCAGTTTTTCAGTCCCTAATTAATGATGTTCTCAGAGATATGGTTGGACTATGTTTTTGTTTATCTTGATGACATTTTGATTTTTTCCAAAGACCTCCCCACGCATCAGAGCCATGTCCGCACTGTCCTTCATCTCTTACAGAATAACCTTTTTGTTAAAGCAGAGAAGTGTGAGTTCCACCAAAGTTCTATATCGTTTCTGGGCTATGTCATCTCACCCAAAAGACTGTCCATGGATCTCAGCAAAGTTTCAGCGGTGAAGGAATGGCCGGTTCCCCAGTCTCGTAAGCAACTTCAGAGATTCCTAGGCTTTGCCAATTTCTATCGCAGGTTCATAAGAAGTTACAGTTCCATCGCCTCACCTTTGCATGCTTTTACTTCATCTAAGAACAGGTTTATTTGGAACACAGCGGCGGACCGTGCCTTCTCTCGCTTAAAGGACTTGTTCACCTCGGCACCTGTCCTCCATGCACCGGATTCTGATCGGCAGTTTATTGTTGAAGTGGATGCCTCTGACGCAGGAGTGGGTGCTATTCTAAGTCAAAGGTTTTCTGATGGCAAGACTCATCCATGTGCCTTCTTTTCTAGAGGTCTCTCCACAACTGAGAGGAATTATGATGTGGGAGATCGTGAGCTCCTGGCGGTTAAACTGGCACTTGAAGAATGGAGGCACTGGCTGGAGGGAGCTAAGCACCCATTCATTGTGTGGACGGATCATAAGAGACTCAATCCCAGACAGGCTAGATGGTCCCTGTTCTTCAGCAGATTTAACTTCTCCCTATCCTACAGACCAGGAACTAAGAACACCAAGCCGGATTCCCTCTCGGCTTCACAAGGTTCCGGAGGAGGGACAGTCCGATGGTCAGAATGACTACATCATTCCCCATTCTGTCCGGCTGGGGGTCGTCAGACTTGGTTTGGAGAGAGAGATAAGGGAGGCCCAACAACAGATTCCTGAGAACTGTCCCCAGGGTCGCCTCTTTGTTCCAGTGCACCTTGTCCCAGAGGTACTGTCATTTTATCATAGTTCTCGTTTATATTGTCACCCAGGTGTGACCAAGACTCTGTCAGTGGTACAGAGTCGCTTCTGGTGGGAGACCTTGGTCCAGGACGTCAAGGAATTCATTGCTGCTTGCTGTGTCTGTTCCCAAGCTAAGTCTTATCGACCGCCAGCTGGTTTTCTGCGTCCACTCCCAATTCCACGTCGTCCTTGGTCTCATTTGTCCATGGATTTCATCACAGGTCTGCCCAACTCCAAGAATCATTCTGTACTACTTACCATAGTTGACCGTTTCTCCAAAATGACTCATTTGATTCCTCTTGCCAAGTTGCCGTCTTCTAAGGAATTAGGGGAGATCCTTGCCAGGGAGGTATTTCGTTTACATGGACTTCCGGATGACATCGTCTCTGACAGAAGTCCCCAATTTGTTTCTCGATTTTGGAAGGAGTTTTGTAACCTTCTTGGTATCCAAGTGAGCCTCTCCTCTGGGTATCATCCTCAGACAGATGGACAGACGGCGTGGGTCAATCAGGAGGTGGAGACTAAGCTACGTATGTTGTGTGAACGGGATCCCTCAATGTTGTCACAGAACATTCCTTGGGTGGAATATTCCCTTAACTCGCTCCCCTCCAGCTCCAGGGCTCTCTCCGTTCTACACTGTGTATGGATACCAGCCGCCAGTCTTTGATTTACAGGAGATTGCCATCACAGTCCCCTCAGCTCACTCAGCAGCACTGAGATGTCAACGTGTATGGAGGAGGGCGCGTTGTGTCCTGTTGAGGACGTCTGCAGTGTATTCACGGGCTCCTAATCGTCGGCGGATTGCTGCACTGGAGTATCAAGTAGGGCAGGAGGTGTGGTTGTCACCTCCTGCCCTACTTGACACCCAAGGACCTTCCCCTTCGGGTTGAGAATCGCAAGTTGGCCCCTCGCTTCATTGGCCCTTTGCCTATAACCAGGGTGGTTAACCCCATGGCTGTACATCTTCGACTGCCTAGGACCCTGCGGGTCTGCCCCACTTTCCATGTCTCCCGTATCAAACCTGTGTTCTCTTCCCAGTTTGCACCCCCCTCCGGGCCCCCTCCTCCCGCCCGGTTCATTGATGGGGGGGGAGGGGCCTGCCTACACTGTTCGTCGTCTCCTCCGCTCCAGGCGGCGGGGCCGTGGGTTGCAGTACCTGGTTGACTGGGAGGGCTATGGGCCGGAGGAGCGCTCTTGGGTTCCTGCTCGTTTTGTTTTGGATGGGTCCCTTGTTCGGGATTTTCATCTCCGCCATCCTGACATGCCTGGTGGTCCGTCTGGTGCCGGACCCTGGGGGGGTACTGTCATGTTTTTGCCATCCTGATCTCCTGGCGTTCATCATTGGTAACTCAATCCACCTGTTGGCTTCCTAATTGCCTCTGCTGTCTCATTCAGTTCACCTGGTTTCCTTTTCTCACTGCCTTAAGCTCCCTCCAATCTCTCCTTCTCTGCCAGATAATAATCAGACCTATGTCTGGTTGTGTTCCAGCGGTCTATGGATTGTTCCTCAGTTGCCGACCTTCTGCTTCATGCCCTGGATTACCCTCCTTGCCTTGCCCTTGACAGACACCGCTACTTTTTGGATCTTCTGGTTACCGACCCTGCCTGTCTTTGGATCTCCGAGCCTTGTCTTTGCCTGGACGAGTATTTTGCCATTCCGTTTACCTCCCAGCTGGAGCCTGGTTTCTTCTGCAGACCAGTCACCTGGATTGATCTTCTACTCATACTCCTTTGCCAATAAACTGGTCATTTGTCCATTACTCCTCGTGTGTGGCTGTAATTTTGGATCCTCACGGTAACTCATTACATATTTCCATTGTTTTGAAGTGTTAGATAAAATGTTAAAAAACAGAGTCAAATAAAATGGCTGTGAAAACCAAACTGGTTCATAACTCGCTGCTGAAGGAATAAACCCAGCAAGCAGAGACATAAACAAACCTGGAGGTTAACAGATTTTACCAGCAGGTTAATTAATCTTTAATGGTTAATCGTGTGAAATGCAGCGAATGTCATACAAAGTCAAGCCTGTCTCCTCTATGGCATCTTGGAGGGACTGCACCGTCTCAAGATAAACTCAGACTGAAAGTGAAATTTTATCTTGTCACCCTGAGGTCTCTTCTGCACATGAATGAAGACGTCAGCTGTCCTGGAAAAACATATCAAACACACAAAGATCAGAGTAACATCTTCACTCTGAAGGAATGTAAGGATGTATTTCTGTGGGAAAATGTCACATGACTGACTGTGGGTGTGTTAAAATACACTGCACAAGCTGTGTGTGTTGTGTGTACTTTGTGGTCATAGAGGTCTCTTACTTTTCCTTAGATGGACTCCAACACAATGCCTCTCTCTCCTCAGCTTCTGCTTTCTCTCTCTGTCACACACTGACATATTTAGACAAAGTCAAGACAAATCGCCTGCTGGAAACGTGAGCTGAAAGGGTGCAACTGCTGACACACCAGGAAGGAAAAGAAGGCAACTCACACAAACAGCTGCAAAGGAATTATTTTTGGATTTAGAGTAAAGACAAGACGTCCTCCCTGCTGCGAAGTGCTCTCCAAGCATCCAGACATCACACTGAGAAGTGTCTCCATTTATTAACCTGTGAGATTCAGCAGATTTTACTCAAAGTCTGATAATTGCAGCTTTTTGTTTCTTTTAAGACATTTAAAGGTTGTTTCAATCCCATAATTTACATGGACTTCCTATTCATTGAACAAAAGTACATTTTAACTCAGTGAGGTGTTGCTGACAGTCTCTGGTCTGCAGGCAGGACAGGCAGCGCCTTGCCAAGGCAGAACGAAATAAATGGAATCATTCCATATTAAGAATTAATACATTTTTCCCTTTTTCATAATTATTTTTATTATAATCTTTCAGATGATAATATCTTAGTCTGTAGTACCTATCCATTTGAAGCTGATGACATCAAGTGCTTTTCAAAGCTCAATAAAAATGACTCAGCAGCACCTCCTCCTGGCCAGGCAGAGAAACTGCACAACTTACCTGCGCCGTGCGGTCGAGGCCGTAAACACAGTCCTGCTCTGCCTTTTCCTCTCACATCTCCCAACAATCTGTTCACGTATGTGCATTTTGTTTCCTCATATAAAATCATTTCCGTTGTTACTGCACCATGCCAATGGTCTACATACATTCACAGGGTATTATTGAATTGATGCTTTGCTCTCAAAGTTTGATTGACGTTCTCACCGGCAGGATGATCCTGCTCGAGAGGCTTAAACAATTATCATGTCTTTCTTTAAAGGAAAAACACCAACAAACGCAACCAGGTGTCATGACATACAAAGTTAAACAGTCTGGGGGCTGCGATTGAATCTTTTAGCTAGACAAATAGATGGGTATATAGATATATAGAGCTGTGCTGATGCAGTGGTTAAATGAGCGAGCTCTTATTCAGCTGTTTGTGGGTTTGAATCCCGATGCTGTACCTTGATAAAGCAAGTCAGATAGTTGTGCTGCTTCTTATGTCGATGCGATTGTATTTCAATGTTTGGCGGCTGTAGCTCAGTAGGAAGAGCAGTCGTCTTCCAACTGGTGTCGAAGTGTCCATGAGTAAGACACTAAACCCCATGTTGGCCCCCGATGTGCCCATCAGGATATGAGTGTGTATGTAAGTCGCTTTGGATCAAGCCATCTGCTAAGTGACTGTAGAATAGCTAGCTTTGCTAGCTTAGTTTTAGCTTTGTTAGCTTAGTTTTAATGGCGTCTTATGATCTTGATAGCGTTACACCAAGCAGAAACTTAACTGCATAAACATTTAAATGATCATTTGTGTGCGACTGTCTGCCTACCGAACCCTAGAGCTCACGGCACATGACAGTACACCATACACCATAACCCCAGTTTAACACTGGAACCACAGAGAAGGGTCGTTTTACCATCCCCCGCAGCAACAGTGCAGATAACACAAAGATGCTTTAAAGTTTTTTGTTTACATTTATTTTAATAGTTACAATAGAGACTTAAAAAAAAAAATTAGCTAAACAGTAAACCAGAGTATATTAAATAACATCCGATTATAATATTTTAGTTTTTTTTTTGAGGAAGATAATATCAATAAATGTTGCTGTTCTACTCCTTAATTTGTCGCTTGAATTAAGATTTAGTATTTTAATGTCATGACTAAAGGTACAACAGCTCCCCAGGACTGTTTCTGTTGTTTACACATGTAAACATCGATGTCTGTGATGTTCCATCTGTGTAATCCCATCTAGTAGATGGGAGATCAGACTGATCATAAAGAAAACATCAGGTATAAAAGATTGTTCACAGCTCTCAAAGTGTACATGTGACTTTAGATGCAACTCAAGTCCAAGTCCTGGACTCAAGGTCACATCTCTAAGTGACTAGAATCAAACATGTTGTATCGTCTGGTCTGAAAACTTTCTCAGCAGATCAATCGTCTAGTTTAATGGATCAGCTGACCAGTTGAGGCAGATTCACAACATAAAAAGATGTTGAATCTCAAGCCATGAATGTCTCTAAATACACAGCTGAGAGTAAAGACTTTGTGTATTTGATCGGAGCTTTGTACACTTCCAGTCAAACTCAGTTGTTGGATTTGAGCCTTGGAAATATCTCCCGGTCTTGTTGCGCAACACTTGTGTGGCTGGATGAAGTTGTTCAGTTGCCATGAATTGTCACGTGACATTAGTCTGATATTTTAGTGGTGAACTAACAAATGGTGACATGTGTGAGGAGAGGGACTCCCAACACCTGTTTCCGTTTGTTTCTCAGCAGGGGGAGGCAGTCGGGTCTGTTTTCAGCCGTCTACCGGCTTTGAGGATACATTTTAATTACTCCCTAAAATTCTTAGGCGTGGTTTTCTTCTGTCTGCAGAGATTCACATCAATGAGGAAGGTGAAGATGTGAGGAAGAGAAGGAAAAGGCCCTGCTCTACAGCTTGGTTAAAGCAAGATGAATGCTCTAAATTGAGTCATCAAGCTCCAGTCTGTCTGTGAAATGTCCCGATGACAGTAAGTCCCAGGATGGAGGTCGAGGCCAGAACACCCTCGGAGCGCCGTTTCAGCAGATAAGAGAGGAAGTCTGCTAAAAGTGAAATATGGGAAGAGGTGACATGTAACCCAAGATCCCCTCGCTGAGGAGTCGGCTGGATAACCACCTCCAGGCTGCGTCCCACAAGGTGAGAGGGAGAATCCTGATGAAGCCCTGACGACTCAATCAATACCAGCTGAAGACGGAGAGAGGGAGGATGTGGGGAGACGGGAGGGAGGGGAAGATGTACAAGGATGGGAAAGGATCTGGAAATGAAGACATGAAAGAAAGCGAAAGAAAGAGGAGATAAAAAAAAAACAGATGAGAGAAATAGTAAAAAAATGAAGGGATTTGGAATCAGAGGGAAAAGAAAAGTAGGAAGAAGCTAAAAAGGACAGAAAAAGAAAAGAAAAAGGAAGAAAATAGATTGATAGATTAGTGTATGAATGAAATTAATTCCAAGGAATATAACAGAAAAAAAAAAGCTGCTGACCAGGAAACTTATCGGGGAGAAAATAAAATAAAAGTAAGGCTGAAAACGAAGAAGCAAAAGGACGAGAGACGTTCAGGAAAACAAAGAAAAGACAGGAATAGGTGAAGTATGAGGTGGACAAGTGCTGCGTAGCAGCTGAAACGTGTCCAAAAAGGTGAAAAAACACACTTAAAACATTTAATTCTTTTATTTTTATTCATTCTGTATAAAAATCCGATGAACTTGTCTCCTAAATGTGACGCGTTTTAGATGATGTCCTTTAAAGCTGTGCAGGTCACGGTGCATCAGCAGGACTGGTGGCGTGTTAACCCCTGGCGCTGCAGCTTTAAGAGTCAATGACAGATGGAGCGGTTAATACGTGTTTATGTTCTGTCAGACAGCTCACTGTGAGAACGAGTGTAAAACAGAGAGAGTGTGAAGGCCGTCCAACCAAACTATGTTGGATATTTAATTCTGCTCCAGCGAGGATGTCTGCTGCTTCTCCAACTCTCCATCTGTCGCTCCGCACCGCCTCGCTGAGTGATGGTTTTATTCCCAGCACTGACTCACTTATCTAAAACTAATAACTACACAGCCTGGACAAATAAAAAAAAAACAAGTTAACACACGAGTGTGTCACCGGACGCCTTTAGCTTTGATTACAGCTGCATTAACTATATGTGAAACTAACGTCTCCTGTTGCCTGAACCACCGTTTCACAATCTGAGCCCCATGAATCCTGGAGGAAGGTGGAACAACCTGCTCATTCTGGGTATTCAGGTAGTCAGCTGACCCTAAACCTAGAGCTGAACATCACTCTCACCCTGGTGCTCCATCACTCTGTAACAGCGTCCGTCAGGACTCTTCAGACCGCATCACCTTCTAGTTCCAGACTCCAGTCTTTCTGCACCTTAGCAAACTGAAGCTCTGCATCTGTTTTCATGTCTGAAAAGTAAATTTACAGAACGCCAAACATTAACATTCAATAAACAATGAAATAAGAAACATTGGTATTCATGTTTGCATACACAGCAAGTATAGACCATCCCTTATCACTGATCAGTGGTTTTCTTCTGGCTTCACAGCTCTTCAGTCCTATGAGTTCCTTCACATTGTTTATGTGGAAATGTTCTGATTTTCACTATTAAACATTGTCCTGAGTTCCACTCTAAGTTGTTGTTCTTCAGTATTATTCACCAAACATTTAAGCCATTACTGAGCTAGTTCAGTAATCTGAAAGACTTTCCATCCCTGCAGTAATTAGCCTATTTTCCTGGTGAAATCCAAGTAGAGACCTTGTTTTGGCCAAGCTGTGTGTAATATTAGTGCTGATCACAGGAAAATCTGTCCTTTATCACCAAAGCAAAATAGTCTCCATGGAGAAATTCCACACTGGTGAAAAATGGAGAAAGAATTGTCAGAAAGCCGAGTGCAGATGGAGAAAAAGACATTTTTAGGTTAATTTTAGGTTCAGTATAACCAGTCATGGTTACATTTACAACTGAGGAATGAAAGAAAGTCTTATTTCTCTGACATTATTACTAAAAAACTGTCCCATTGCTCTCAGGTCTTATTCGCTACAGTCGACAGGCTGACAAACCCTCCTGTGTCGGCCACCTAAAACATGCTAAAAGTTTGCCAAGTTCTTCACAGAAAACCTCCAGAATATTAGAAAGGCAGATAAATCATCACCAGCAGGTTCAGGAAATTTACTTTGTCCTCTGAAAACCAGTTTAAACATCATCAAACACATTTTTATCCCACCAACAGCACAGATCTGGATAAAATATCTAATGTAGCTGAACTCCTCCTGCTGTTTAGTCATCCTGCCAACAGGTTATTTAAAAAATGAATTTTTTAAACACGAAACAGCAGCAATGTTGTTTTTCTGGTTTTCGAAGCACCACAGCACTGAGACTGCTCCGACTAAAGTCATTATTGACATATGTTTGTATACAGAAGATGGAAAAATGTCTGCTATGTCAGCAGAAAAAGTTCTGCTGCTGGTCTATAAAGCTCTCAGGACCAAAATACACCAGAAACCTTTTGACCCAGTATGAACCTACCAGACCCCTCAGGTCTTCTGGATCTGGTCTTTTATCGGTTTCCAAAATCAGAACGAGACATGGGGAAGCTGCATTCAGCTTCTATGCTCCATATGTCTGGAACAAACTCCCAGAAAGCCTCAGATCAGCTGGAAAATCCAGTTAAAGACCCTCCTGTTCTCTGATAAGTTTTAGTAGTTTTTATTTGAAGTTATTTTAAGTTTCTTTAGAGCTGTGGGTAATGACTTTAATAGTTTTTATTGAACATTATTTCATTTTCTTTCTTGTTTGAATGTTAAATAATGCTTTTTATTTTCAAATGTTTCTGCAAAGCTCTTTGAATCATCTCTACATATAAACTTGCCTTGCCTAAATGACTGATTCGTGAGTTAAAACTGTGTAAAAATAAAATAAAAACAGTTATTTAAAACTTTCATCTGGTCACATTTTCTTCCCAGTGGAAGATAAACATCATATCAGATGATGAAACTGAGACGTTTTAATATCTGATGGAGAATATGAGCTGATTGTGAATCTGATGCAGCAACACGTCTAGAAACAGCTGGAACAGGAGCAACAGGCTGGAAAAGTAACTGGAACAAATCAGAAACAACTGGAGGAGCATTTGACAACTCGTCAGGTTAACTGGCAGCAGGTCGGTAACATGACGGGTGTAAAAGGAGCATTTCAGAGAGGCAGAGTCTCTCAGATGGGAAGATGGAAAAACGTTCACCAAACTGGATCTAAACATTCAGAAAATGTTCCTGTGAAGATCCTCTATCTAGAGTGTAGAATATCATCTACAGATTCAGAAAATGAGGAGGAATCTCTGTATGTCGGGGACAAGGCTGGATGCTGGTGATCTTCTGCATTAAAACCAGACATGACTCTCTACTGGAAACCAGTGCATGGACTCAGGAAGCTTCCAGAAACCAGTGTGAACCCAGTTCAGGCTGAAATCCACACATGCAGGTTAAAGCTCCATCATATGTGAAGAGGATCCAGAAACACGCCGTCTTCTCTGGACCAAAGCTCATTTAAAATGTTCTGAGTGGAAACCTGGATGAAGATGTGGAATAGTTTGTGGACAGCATGGACGGCGCTAAACCACATCCGGCATCTATCACAACGACATGTCTTCACAGGAGAAGAGTCCGGCTGCTGAACTGGCCTCAACTACAGTAGTTTCTGTTCTACTGGGAACACCAGATGGTTATTCCAACTTATTTAGAACTGGGTTTGTATTTGCTGTTCTGGGAATAACTGATTAAATAATTACTTGTGTTCTCTGAAGTGATCAGGTCTAATCCAGATCATCTCTGAGACAACGTAAGGCAGTCCAAACCAGTTCATGTTGTCATTGCGAAGGAAACGTTTGCGGCATTACCTCCATCATGTGTTGTTGTTCATGTTTACTTCCTGCGATCTGCATTCACATCTCAGTGATGTGTTATGACAAGGCTGTAAAGGAGGAGGAAGAGGAGGTGTGTGTGGATGACACAGCGTCAACAGAAGACGGGTCAGGACACATCTACCAGGAGGTGATGACTTCATTAGCTGCAGCATGGAAACATCCCTGCATTTCTCCCACCACTCAGAGGCAAAATGAATCATAGCGATGAAAATCAGCGGTTTTTATTCATCTGCTTGTTGTTCCAGGTCTGCTGGGCTCTCGGCTGGACGTGCTTTGTTTGCAGAAAGTATCAATCAGCTCTGATTGTTTCAGAAAGCTCTTCAGCAGCAGGAGAACCAACAGGAATAATAATCCCGACAGTCCGATAGATTTGGCTCTCAGGTAGAACGGAGACTATCGATCGATGGCCTCTGTGCTTCTCATCGGGATCAACAACAGAATTTATCCTGAGGATGAAGAAGTCAAACAGAGCTGATGTGATTTTATGTTCACTGTTTCTCCATCTGTTCATATCGTCTCGCTCTTCTCTTTCTTTACAGATTCAAACGTGGTTTAGGTGAACAGGTGGAGGTTCGGGTGGAGGGTCACGCCCCCACCTGGTGAGCCGTCTTTTACTCAGCTCAGTCTTCTTCCATCCAGCCTTACAATCCCTGTTCTCATCCATCATTCAGACTTCCTTCCTCACTCATCCCTTCCACTCTCTATGTCTCGTTCCTGTTTCCTCTTCCTTTCTATCCTTCTTTTGGTACTTTCTGAGGGTGGGGTGGGTTGGGGGGGGGGGTTGCTTAGTCATCCTGAGACGGTATTCCCATCCTGAGTCTCTTCCACCCAACGTGTATCCATGCTGGTTAATCCGCCCAGATAATCCGCCTCATTAAGTTCATTAAAGCTTTATTAAAAGACCAACCTCTCGCTGTTGCGGGGTCTTTACCGTGTTACGTTTTCATGCCGTCTTCTGGGTGGGTGTGGGGCCGTTCCTGTAGCACTACTTGGTTTTTTGCTCCATGATGGCTGCAGGTTGCTCGGTTCCTCCACCTGTCTTTGTCTACCTCTGATCCTTGCAGGGTTTACATAATCACACCTACTTGTTACTTATACAGTTACTACGTTGTCCCAAAGGTTTCGTCACCAACAGCTACACTTGTTGCTCATGTTTGTCTTCTTTTAGGTGCTCCTGATGATCCTCTGCTTTGTTTCCTTTCAGAGGCTGTGGGAGGTTTTCTGTTTAGACTATTTACATGTGTACCAGCGGACTGTCTGGTTTCTGTGTTATAGTTGTAAAGTTGTTGCTGTTTTTGGTTTCTGTTGTATCTTTGTCTCTGTTCTTTATTCTCTTTTCTTTCCTCTCTTCTCCTCACTCTCTCCCTTCCCTGCTTCTCCTTCTCAGCATGAGCATCCGCAACGCTAAACCTTCAGCGAAGCAACTCTGTTCAGGTAAAAATGACATAAAATAAAACAAATACTTCTTCCATTTATGACTTTATCTATTATCCATAAGGCAGAAATATGTTTCTATTAGAACTAATGAAGTGTGATTGATTTGAATGAACTTGGTTCGTCTAGAAAATTAAACTGAAAATTCAACTTTTTTGTCTCCAGGACGAATTTTAAGCATCTGCCTGGAAGAAAACCTGTTATAAACTTTATTCTGTCAGGATATAAACTGCTGAAAAACAACAATAAGCAGATCATTGCATTCTGTTTCCGTCTTCATTTTAAATAACATTTGAGCTTTTTTCAAATCATAGTTGCATTTTACATTGAATTTACTCCCAATTATATCACACTCTCTTTTAAAGAGGCTTCTTCTTCTTTCATGTCAGCGTTGTGTGAAACTACATTTATTATTCCTTATAAACTAAACTGGATGATATCATTCAGAAATGATTAAATCCATTTTTGATGAATTTGTCGCTTCTCCTTAGTGTAGTTTAGAATCTTTATAATAAATATTTTAATTTGTAATCTTTGCCTGCTGAGCCTCCTCTGTGATGCTGATTCATCTTTCTCACCCACACCCACAAAGGAGTTGGGAACTTTAGTTTCAGCTCATCATTCCTGAGAAAGCTGTTGTTATTCTGTGTAACCACGACAACGCCTCTCACCAGAGCCAATCAGAGAAGGTCAGACCACACTGTTTTCATTTAGCAGACCAGGGTTAAAGAAAATCCACCGCCGAGCTAGTTTTTAGAAATATTTTGCTCAAGTTGTGCTTGGATTGTTTTCAAAATCTGTTATGATGAGTTTCCATGGCAACAGGAAAGATCTTTACCAGCAGGATCATTGAATTAAAACTTATTGATGAAAGACATACGAGAAAGACCAAGAAAAGAGCTGGAAACAACAAATCTGATGGAAAATCATAATTAATGAACAGTTCTCCACACGTGTTGGATTGCATGTGACATGTCTGCCTCTGCATCCCTCAGCGAGTTTTGGGATTTTTAGTAAGTGACCACCTACAGCTCCTCTGATTCAAAATGAAACTTTCTGTTTGTTCATTTTCATCCAGTAAAGTCCAACAACACACATTTCATAAAGTTTCTGAGTCTGTTGGCATCACTCAATATTAAACACTTTATTCTATAAATCCTGTTGATCACAGTCTGATACTTGTTCTCTGCCCTGAATAGAAGCAGAGTGATTGTATTAACTGTAATAATATTGACATATCACATCGTAATAAATAGAGAGTGGTTGTGACTCAGGTGATTTGTCTTGTGACCTGAAGGTCGACGGCCGCTCCGGTCCCAGATAAATGCGGAGGGTTGTGTAGAACAAGTACCACTTCGCCTGTGTGAGGATTCGCTGTGGCGACCCCTTCAGCGGGAACACGCCAAAAGGGAAATAACACCATAGTAATAAATATATTCCCCCCCAAAGTTTGTAACTTTTTATGCAAATTTTGTGTAAAGGCAAAATAAAGATGTCATCTAAAAGAAAACAATTGGACTTTTCTCACAGTTTTTTGGAGCCTTTGCAGGGTTGATGTTTGACGACACGGAGGACCAGAAACACAGAGAGAATAAATGTGAAAATGAGCATTTTTGCAGGATTTTCCAGATAATAAACACTTCCTGTAAATAACTTGTTCATGTTTAACAGCTCTTCTCTCATGTGTCACACAGAAAGACAGAAAATAAGACTGAGTTATCGGTTTAATGACCAGGAAAGGTTTTCTGTTCTCTCCAAAGAAGTCTCGTTATATCTGTGAGCGTTTGAGATGACCTTCCTTCCTCCTGGCTCTTTTCCTCTTCGCCTGGAGGGTTTCCTGGTCTTCCATGAACTGTCTGCAGGTACGTCAGGATTCACCTGCAGCTTCTTCACCATCAGGGTTCACTCTCCGGCTAATCTTTTACATCTTCAGGGGGATAATATGAACTGTTTTTAACTTTTTTTCCTTCTCAGGAACTTTCCATCATACTGGTCAAACCTTTTCCTCTGTACTGGCTCACTTTACTGTTCCTCCTCTCCCATAGACCCATTTTCTGGAGGATCACCGCTGCCAAAACAATCCCAGAATCCAGTGGACAAACTTTTTATGTTGCAATAAAGCCTGTTTTAAAGTCCTCCTTTGCTTCAACTGAAGGGTCAGATTTCCATGAACACACAGACGCAACGTTAAACTCATCACTCCTTGTGGATTTAATCGTACCTGAAACAAAGCTTCCAAGCTGCTTCCTCGCTGCTGACATGATGCGAGGTAACGCACACCCTTTAACCGAGCCAAAGCGGCGTCGCTGAGGGCTGCGGTCGCCTGAGGGTTTTATGTTCAGTCCACCAGGGACCAATATGGAGACTTTCCCTCGCGGCCAGGAACCTGTCCACAAAGACAGGATGTGGAAATCTTGCACCTGATACAGCAGCGCTGCCCGGCCCGGAGGGACAAACATGTCAGCATGACACCGGTGATGGATTAACTGCTATTCCTGAAGCACTCGGGTCCATGCAGACCAGGAGCAGCCAATGGAGGAGAAAGTACCGGCAGTGCAGAAACTAAAAGCCATGAAGCGGTGTGAACGTCTGGGACTGAGAGGCTTCAGTGTTGTCAGGTCATGGTAACCCTTTCATCTGCAGTTCTCACCGCTGTGACAGTCGGGTTTGTCTCCCTTTCTTCTCTTTTCTTTGAAGTGGTTCCAGTTCTGCAAACTAACCCCCCCCCCTGTCCTTTCATCAAGCAGCAGAGAACCATAAAAAATGACCAGTGTGGTCTGAACGGCAGCCAGCTGGAGGACGCCGTCGTGGTCAGAGTATCTTTCCCTCCTCTGTCAGACCTGGTCATCTGTCACCTTAATGAATTATGGAAGGACTAAAAATATATACATCAGAAATGCACAAGCAACAAGTTTAGGTGCTTTTTAAGTATCTCCGTGGCAACGTGTTCTGATTAGCAAAGTCACATAAAAATGTGGGATGATATGGGAACAAAGAAAAAGAAGAAATATTTTTAACACAGTAAATTCCTGCAGGATTATTGGTCGACAGCAGACCTGCCTCGTCGTCAACCGGTTCACATGACCGTCAATCATCAGAACTCTGGCAGTAATCTGATTACTGTAACAATCTGACCTGAGCCAAACAGACGGGAGCGTTTCTCTTCCTCAACAGTGTTTCCGCTTAGTTACGATCCATTTGGGGCGTTTTTCTTCTTTCATCATAAAGACACCCTGCTGGTTAAAATCTCTTTTCCTAGCTTTGTAGATGCTTTACGAGTCCTGTTCACCTTCTGGTTAAAACTAAGAGTCATTCTTCCAGCCAGGAAGTGTCTGAGAATTACACAGTCATGCATGAAGCTTCATTTCCTTCACTTGAATAAGAACAAAACTTTATTTGGACACTTTAACCTTGTGAATGGATAAGATGGTGCGACAGCTCACCACTGCTGCTACGTCACTTGTTGAGAGGGACTTTGCTCCATCCTTTAAGACTTTGTCCTTAAATGTAACAACTACATCCGCTCAGGGGATGAGACTCGGTTTTGGTTCAGACTCGTCAGTAAGCTGAGATCTATCTGTTTGCAGGACTGAGAGAGTAGTTCATGCTTTTATGACATCTTGTTTAGATGATTGTGATTCTTTATATGTTGACTTTTCAGTAATCGTTACTTTGCCGCCTGCAGGCCAAACCTGTCATGGTTTGGACTTTTTTTGTCTTAGTTTTCCTGTTTTATTTTGTACTTTTCCTGTTTAGCTCCCTTATGTCTTGTTTAGCTTTTGTTCCTGTTGGTTTAGTTCACCTGGCTTCATTTAGTTCATTTGTTTCACCCGAGTCTTGTTGTGTTCAGTGTATTTATACCCTCGCTGTCAGTTCTGTGTGGTGGATTCATTGTGTTAGTCACTCCCCTGTATGCCTAGTGTCCTGTGTTCCTGCAGTTCCAGAATAAAACCAGCCTTGACCCTGTATCTCTGTCTCCGTCTCCGTCTGCGTCTCTGCATTTGGGTCCACACCTCACCTCCACCTGCCGTGACAAAACCACATGCAGCAGCTCGGCTTCTGACATCGAAGCAGCGGTGTGATCTCAACACACCACTGGCAGCTTCCTGTTCTTTTTAGGGTCCAGTTCTAAATATCTCTACTTGTATTTAAGTGTCTCTAAGGCTCCGCACCGCCAGAGCGCTGAGGCGATATGAACCGGTCACTAAGGTGGAGGAGACTGAGACTTTCTGGAACAGACTATTAACATCAGAATAACTCAGATCCTCATTCACTTAAAACTCGTTTCTTCTTGTCGGCTTCTGGACCTGCTTGAGAAGCTTTGTTATTATCATGGAATTATCTCAATTTATCACCTCTTTCTATAACGTATTAAAAAAGCTCTCACCTTGTACAACAGGTGTACATTTACTCAGATCAAGTGACACTTTGTACACATGAACCTTATTAACTGGATCAGGTCAGTTCTGACACCGTTAAATATATTGGAAAAAAAAGGAAAATAGATGTAAATTCATACGTGTCACTGCTTCATTAAAAGGGACACCGTGTGAGTTTTGACCCAAACATCAGTCTAATGTTGTTAAGAGACTTTATTTGTGTACTCATGTTGTAAATACATTTTCAGTGTTATCACCAAAAGGGATTTTATGTGACTGTCGCCACGGTGATGCGCTGTTTTACTGGTCAAGGACGCACTCTGCGTCATTACGTTCACGTCTGCAAGCACGCCAAAAAAAAAGTAACTTTTTCCCTCCTTTTTGTGTTGCATGATTTTCCCTCCGAGAGAGAGGATGCACATTTTTGTTATCCCTAAATAAATAAGCCACAGAGGCTAAAGAACATTTCTGTCTCCATAGTTTTTTTCCTTCGAGTTCATTGCTGGTGATGCTGCAATGCTCAACAAATGTGAATAAAAATGGATCATTTCAAGGGTCAGTATACAGAGCTTGACATGTGTCGTCCTCAGAAACCAGATATTGTGACTTTGCAGGAGAGGTTTGTCTCTCATGGGATCATGTGACCTAAAGCGCTTTGCTTTACACCCCCCTCTCTAAATACAGAACTTTGCTTTGTAAAAACACTTTGTAAAACACACTCTCTGTTTGCCGCCGTGTTATTAGACTGCTAAGTTTTGCAAAAGTAGCAAAATGTGATGAACTTTTCCCATCTTTCAGCCAGAGTTTATGCAGAACAAACCAGTAAGTTTCTGATGACCTGCAGAACGTTGCAGGGTCTTTATCCTTCTGTTTAGTAGAAGCTAAATGCGGCTAGTTGAAGCTAACCGGCTACAGACCAAAGCTAACAGACATTTTGCACAAGTTGGGCTGGTTTGCATACAACTAATTCATTTCCTATCATTAATGCATGTAAATATCAGAAAAGTAACAGAACAATTAGGAACTGACCTGCTTTAGTTTTGTGGTTATCATACACTGTTCTACAGCAATCTGTACGACTTCCATAGTTTTGCAGGTTAATGTTGTAGCAGTGTCATGTGGTGTGTGGGAAGTTACAGGTTTAAAGCGCCTTGTGGCCAAAAGTTGCACACTGTCCCTTTAAGACCTGTTACATAAAAGCACATAATGATGTGTAACTGAGTTAAATTGACCGTGTCTGTTTTTCTGCTGGTTTTTATTTCAGTGATTCTTCTTTCTTCTGCTGTGTGTTGCTGGGTCGCTCTCTGTTTTGGCGGCTGCACACTGTGTTCATGGGCTGGCAGACAGGCCTGACCTATTTACCAACACTTTCATCCTCCTCCTCTCCATCTCTTCTGCTGGTGACTTGCCGTACATTTGTATGCATCTCCATCCCTCCACTGCGTGGCATCCCTCCGTCCATCTGAGCAGCCTCTGTTTTTCCCTCCACAGTGATGAAGTCATTAGCTTTTGGAAGGAGTTTTAAGTGATTTTACTCATGTTTTCTATCCTTGTGAGGACAGAGCCACATGCTTTACAGTCCATGTTCATTTCATTCTAAGTTGTTTCTGATCTGAAAACCCTCAAACCAAAACGATCTGCTACCAAAATGTCATTATGCAAGGTTTAAGCTTCAATTTGGTCCTTATAAGGATAGAAATAGATCACTCACAGACACACACTGCACTGATTCTGAGTGTGTGAAAAATCTAAAAGACTGAAGGGAGTGAAGATGATGAAGTCGAGACAGGACTGATTGGATCCTCAGAGTGATGAAGGTGCTGGTGAAGAAAACGCAATACTAAAAGTAGAACGTACAAACTGTGTGTGTTTGTGATGGATGATCAGCTTAACGAGGCCTTGATAGAGGAATGAGACGGTAACGGCCTAATTCAATTAACCCAGCCGTGCATGCCCATGCAAAGCCAGACCTCGCTGCCGTCGCTAACAGCCTCATAAATCCTGATTATTTTAGCTAACAAGAACTGGCTCCCGTCACAATAAATCACCAACAGGTAAGTGCACACATGAGGATCATCATTTAAACTGTACGAGGCAAACACACACTTATTCAGCTGACTTAATGGACATACAGGAGCCTCACGTCTGACAAAAACACACACACACACACACACACACGCAGCTCCTGTACTTGTAGCTCTGTGTGGAGTCCCACCCTCCTCGTCTCCTTAAAGCCTCGCGGCCTGATGTGTACTTGATCTCTGCGAGTCCTGATTTGGTTTCCATCAAAAGCTTCAGGAATATCAGCCTTTCTGATCCGAATCCTAATCTGTTTGCTCGGAAAGTTCACTTTGTGTGGGGAAATGTGAACGCACCAAACGAATTCTGCCAAAAAACACAGGTCTTGGCCCGTTTCAAGCAGACCAAATACAGGAAGGGGCGCAGAAAAGCCACTTCCTGCATTTGACGCAGGATTGCATTGTGGGTAAACACATAGCGATGGCGTTAAGGGTCCTCCACCTCGTCTGGTATTCATGCTGTGTCCATTGTTGCAGCGTATTTCTGCAGGATACTTGCATAAGACACAATAAAAAACCCAGTTTTGTCTCCTAAAAAAGAGCCTTGCTCCTCCACATGGAGATCTGATTCTGCTGAATTTCTGTTTCAGTTTTACTTTGTGAAAAAAATGCAGATTTGATTCTCTTAAAGTCCAAGACAGTTTTTGGTTTTGTTTGTTTGTTTTTCATGTAAAAATGTATGTAGAGGCTCAAACCTTTTAATCTCAGACAATTTTTTTTTTTTTTTTCTGAACATCAGTTGTGTGATTATGAACCTAAAATTATGTAAAATGATTTAAAATGATGGAAAAATATTATATCTATAGATATAAAATCATAACATCCAACCAAACAACAAAACTTAATTTATTGAAGACAGGAGTTGTAAAATTATGGAGACATTTTATTAATAATTAAATAAATACAACATTTTTCAATAATGTAGCCCTGTAGTAATTAGGGGCTAAAGTAAAACCTCTGAGTTTATTTTGTCACGAAAGCACCATAAAGTAAACGTTAATTTACTTTGTACTGCTTTATTTGTAAAAAAGATACAAATGTGTTTGTTATAAATGTGTTTCACTGTTGTTTTATTCAGACACGAAGAGTGTAAATATAAAGAGTTAAAAATTTTATTTTGTTAAAATAATAGTTTTTAATTTGTATTTAGTCTGGTGTCACTTCCGGGTTGTATCCCTCATCCGTAATTCTATTGGTTTTGAGGTGTAGTCACTCACCTTAGTGCCTTTTGATTGGTGAACAAAGTGAAGGGGCGGGACTAACAAGGAGAGCGAACTGTGAGGGTGGAGGAAAAACCGGACAGGTGAAAAGAGACACGAGGGAAGCGAAAAGTTACCGTGTGGATTTTACCGAGTACAAAGAGAGTTCTCGCTTAACGTGTGCGAGAGGGAGAAAAGAGGACTGAAGGCTCGTACGTTTTACGAGTGGGAAGACGTGGATTCAGACTCGAAGCAGCGCGAGGACATTCGGGAAAGGAGTCTCAAGGATGTAAAACGTCCGCGGCAAGGCAGTTAATGGCGGACAACGCATCCCGCCTGACGTCGCTCGGATTCTCCATTCCGTGGTTGGACGTTTCAACGCTCTCAATGTTATGCAAGGCCTGCAACGTGTTTTTCCCGATTCCTCGGATCCGTGTGTGTGTGTGTGTGTGTGTGTGTTTGTGTGTGTGTGTGTGTGTGTGTGTGTGTGTGTGTGTGTGTGGGCGGGCACACGACCGTTAAATAAGAGACGGTTAAATTGCTTTGATGTGGTTTAACTTTAGTTTACATTTGCATGTGTAAGACTGTGAATACTGATGGTATTGATATGGGTACACAGAAATAAGAAACCAGTGAGTCAAAGACACTTTATTATGCAGATTAGAGGTTTTGAACCATCTGAAATCTTTGGTTTATTTGTTTTATTTTCTGGTTAAAAGTGTTATGTTAACTAGCTTGGCATACTGTTCCTGTCAACAAAATTGGGTGGTTGTTAAATAAAGGCTAGACTGTAGGCCTGTGACGATATGCTGTATTTTTGTAGATTAAAAGCAAAACAAACAAAAAAAAAAACAAAAAAAAAAACCTTTTTTTTATTTTTGCTTGTAATTTTTCTTGATTTCATTTAGAAAAAAACAACACAGTAGCCAGACAAACATTCTGCTGCTATAATACCCTAGAAGACAAGTAAAGAGTTCAATAAAATCTATAAAAAATGACTAATTTTATAGTGGATTAATTTTATTTAATTGAAAAACATAAATTGATTTTTTTTTAACAAAAAAATCTATTTTAAAATTGTGAAACAAACAAATCCAGATTTTCGATTCGATTTTCCCACCCCTACTAGGCAGTTTGTGAAACTTTAAATCACCTCCGGCTCATATCTGTGTGAGACACACTTTTGTATAACCTGAGTTTACTCTTAAGTTTGGAATAATCCACCATCAGGTATCCACTTTTAGTTAAAACGAACCCAAGCACCCACTACTCACATATGCAAGAGACACTGAACGGGTGCTACAATAACATAATTTATTGCTAGTTTTTCAGACACAGAAACCAGCACTTTTCATGCACAAACCACCACAGCATGCTTTATATTATAAAAACAATTTATACATATTATACAGAAAATTTTACAAGTCTTCAAAAAGTATATAAGAGCAATATAACACACACAACTCATTAAAGTTTCTTTCACACACAAACGCATGTTAATTTCCTCCACCTATCTTTACCCCATTCTGTACAAACATTAACACCCTCCCTCGTTACTGTCTCTAAACTGAATGCAAGTGTAAAACTATCAAAACTTATGAACATGCAGACGATAAATAAACGAATAAAAAAAAACTGTGTACACAAGTGTTTTTGAGTGTTTACTCATCCCCATAGAGGTATGTTTGCATGTTGCAGGGGATTCATGGAAACATTTAAATTTTATTTCCCAGATTTTGAGTAAATAATGTCCACAGCATTTGCTTTGTCCTGGTAAAGCAGAATAGAGCTAAGATGTGTTATCCTTAATAAATACCCAAACAATGAACCCAGCTTTTATCAATCAAAAGAGCAAAACAAGCCATAAACAACAAGAACATGTGAAAGACTGAGCACCTGCATAGTGCTCCTCTGCCAACAGAGGGCAGAAGAAAGCAGACAACGGCACAGACAACAGTCACAAGGCAAGAACACACTGAAACAGCCACATGGATGAAATGTCCAGTTGCTGAGGATTCAGGGGAGGCATCATCAGCCTCTGGGCTGTTTTGTGGGCACACACTGTTAGCCAGCACACTAACAGTGAGACCAGAACACTAAACACTCAGGAAGTGTTTTAGTGTATAACAGAGACTTTTTACAAATGAATGGTTGGAAATTTGGTCAGGTAAGACCGTAATGTTGAAAGCTACGTCTGTACCAAACAAAGCCCTGGAGGCATGATATGCCGTACTCTGCTTGTGGATAAATGATAAAAGCTTCACTTGATTGTTGAAGAGCTCATTCTCCCAGCAGTGAGTGTGAACATAGAAAAGAAAGCAGCCGACACGCTAACAAAGTTCCTGTCGAACAACTGTGTCCTGTCGGATCAACATGTCAGGTAACTTACTGGACAAGTGGTAAACAAACTAAACAAGCTGGTCAGTGCACTTTGCAGCTGGATGACATGACACGGTGGAGAGGCTCCTGGCCTTCCTTCATCAGAAAGATACGGCAGACATAAGCAAGGTTGGATCGCAGTGCGATCTGTCTCCACTGCATGTTGTTCTTGCATTACTTTATTGTCCTAACCACTTAGTCCGATGAACGGTCGCGGGGAAGCTGGAGCCTATCCCAGCAGCCTTCGGGTGAAAGGCAGGGTACACCCTGGACAGCTCGCCAGTCAATCGCAGGGCCACACAGAAACAACCACTCACACTCACTCCTAGGGGCAATTTAGAGCAACCAATAAACCTAACATGCACATGTTTGGACGGTGGGAGGAAGTCGGAGTACCCGGAGACAACCCATGCATACACGGGAAGAACGTGCAAACTCCACACAGAGAAGCCAATGTCAAAGCCTTGTATGTTGTTCTTGTATGAATGAAATGGGGGGAAAATAAGCTCAGTTTTACCCTGAACTTTAGGATGCGATCTTCATAATCTTATTTATCTTAAAATAACAAAATATAATTTATCAAAAATTATTTTAAAATCAGACAGAAACAGAGAAACTTTATCATTGAATTTTAATGACTTGAACAGAACATTGATTTGATTTTGTTCACGTGTCTGACTCCTCCTGAGTGTTGTGTTCTTGTGTAAGAACAAATCCAAGACATGAAGATTTTGGTGAATGCCACAGTGTTTGTAAAAATCTGTTGAGAAGCATTGTTGAATAAGGCCTAATGTCTGCATGCACCATGGTCTCCACAGGGACCCCAAAATGTCTATCTTGCCAGACGGGGATTCAGGGGGAGGACTGGGGAAGAGGGAGTTCTTGGTCTGGGCCATTGCAGATTTCTGTGTGTCACACATGCTGTCAGTCAGGACACTGGAGCAGAAACGGTTCTGACAACATGCTGCAACACTCCACCTCTCTCCTGTCCTGGAGCAGCACCTGATATGCAAATGTGACTGCAGGGACCCGGCCACTACTGATGGGGCCTGGGGATCCCAGAACCAGAGGGTCTGGCAGAGCCCTGCTGGTTGTTTGTGAACAGTGTGGATATGGACTTTATGGTGGACACGTGGGCTTGATTTTCAACTTTGCCCTCTGAAGGTGATGGATCCTCCTTGTCCTCTGACTGTTTCAGTTATGGGATTTTCTGGAAATAAAAGACTAACGGATGTTTACCCAGTTTACAAGGATTGTTTGAGATAAAGAGACTAGATCTTTAGGGGCAAATTGGATATCTGGGACATCTGATGAGTTTTTTTCAGCCACTCCCTACAATGCATCTGAAAGGAGAATCTGCAGATCACTGCTGATCACAGCAGATATTTTAGTTGTGCAGTACAGACAACAGCACACCGCAGTGTTTATTAACACCACCACACTTCAAATAAAACTTTTATCCTGTGATTTGAAAGTATTTTTTATTCTCTTTCAAAGAATACAAACAGATTTTCATGCAATTATTCAAAAATAAGCACATATAAGAGTTTAGTAGACCTGTTTCTGTCTGACACTTTACCCTTGTTTTTGCCATTGCTGGTGTATGAATGTTCCGGTGATGGTTGGACAGGCTCTCATTGGCTGCTATGTCTCCATCAGTCTGCCCAGAGCAGTGGTAATGAAGCTTACCATCACCAAGAATGAATGAGGAGTAGATGAATAACTGATCAAATGTAAGGGCTTTCATTGACATCAGTAAAAAAGCCCAACAGAGATCTAATCCATAATTAGTTAGTGTTTAAGACTACTCAAAAAGTTTCAGCAGAACAGACTGAAAGCATCTGATGATCCAGATAAGACAGAAAACTGATCTCATGAAGCAGAAACTTTATTAAGGATTGACAGAAAATTACATGAAACAGGAAACATTTCATGTCTCAGAGTTGAGGATCCTCTGTACAAACTGTTTACAGCGACAACTTTCTCAGCAGTTTTATGTCATATTAGTACATGAGACTGTAACATACATGTAAACAGTCACCCAGACACAGTTCTGATTCTCAGGTTACAATGACTCAAATTAATCAGAAATGGTGCAAAACCTCGTTGGCTATTGGATCCATTTATTGGTTGGAGCAGGAATACATGGAAACCTGCAGAACATCAGCCTTCAGTAGTATTTACAATGCAGTGAACAGGACAGAAAGCAGAAGATTAAAAAAAAAGAAGAAAAAAAAGATGAACCCTACATTGGACCTATTATTTAATGACTTTTTTAAAATTTATTTTTAAAGTTGGTTTTTAATACTCCCTGCATCTTGCTATAATGCTTATTGGTTTTCTTTAGTTGAGTTGAACTGTTTAAATGACACTGACTGCCGTTATGTTTAGTTAACCCCTTTTTAAAGATTGGTTAGTTTATTCATTTCTTTGGACTTTTGCATTTGTTTTGTAACAATAAAAGTACAGGTTTTTTTTTAAATACATCTGCGTCCTCATGGCTTTACCGTTTGGTCCCTGACAATGCCCAAGAAGACAAGTAAAAAAATCAATAAAACCAATGAAAATGACTAAATTTTATAGTGGATTAATTTTATTGATTAATTTAAAAAAAAAAAAAAAAAGATTTTTTTAAACAAAAAAATCCATTTTAAAATTGTGGGGGGAAAAAAATCCAGATATCCGATTTATTTTTTTATTCGATTTTCCCACCCCTATTAGCAAGGACAGCTGACAGGTTAGACAGATGTTCTCCATCTTCACTGATTCTGTTTGTACTTCAGAGCTGCTCTGGTAGCTTCATCCATTCTCCTCTTCATCTCCTCCAGTTTCCTGACCTTCTCTGTCTCCTTCCTTCTTCATCTTCTCCATCAGGAAGTCCAGGTGGACATAAGTGGAGACGGAATCAACATTGAGGGCGATCTCCTCCAGTCTGACAACATGTTTATAAGCTTCATCCAGCAGCTGAGACTTCTCTGCTTTCAGCTTCTTCATTTCTTCTTCAAGATTCTCCAAGAGAGTCGACTGGTTCTGACTTTCTGTTTCACTCTTTTCATACTTCTCTTTCATTTCTTTTACTGTCTTCTGAACTCTCCTGGTCTTGTTCATATATCTCCACTTTTCTTTGACATGATCTGATGCAGGACACTTGTTGGTACAAACAGTGCAGCGGCCATGTTTCATGACCTCACAGTGTCCTGGATACCAGGCCATCGTACATCCAGGATAGTGACACGTCTCCTCACAGACTTTACAGCAGACTGCTCCCTGATAAAACACCAACCCCCACATCCCACCATCAACAGGTTCTTTCCCTTTGTAGACCTTCTTCAACCTCTGCAGTGAAGTTCATCTCTTTTCATGCATCTTCAGAGCTTCTTCCTTGTGTCTAATTTCTGTCTGTTTCAGTTCAGTCAGTTGGTTTCTGTCCTGCAGGTTCTGGATGCAGGCTGTCAGTCTGATACGTTCATTCAGAACTTCTGAGGATTTCACCACTTTTTGAGGTCCAGTTTCTCTCAGAAAGGATATAAATTACTTCATTCCTTCCTTTGATATTTTATAATGGCCTTTGAGACAATTCTCTTCCTCCTCTGTTCGGTCTTCATGCTGACAGTTGTTAAACAGGAAGTAAACAGGTTGATTCTTCTGGTCTCTGCAACATTTAACGTTTGCGGCTTCAAGAGCTTGAAGAGCATTTTCAGGTTTCCTTCCATCAGAGTGTGTGATGAGAGCTACGATGTTTTTCTCCAGGTTTTTTCCAAACAGAGATGTCACTGAATTAAAGACGCACATCAGTCGATCACACAGTCTGTTATCAGTGGACTTCATCGCCAGACCTGCAGCATTGATCTCATGAACTCCATCCTCTGATCTAAACAAGTCTAATAATCTCTGAATGATGATGTCATCATGTTCGATTCCTCTGGTGTCTCCAAATCCAGGAGTATCGATGATGGTCAGAGAGTAGGGCAGAGTTTTACCTTCAAACCCAAAGATCTGGTACACCATCACATCTGATGTCTGACTTCTCTTCTTCTCCTCTATGATCTGAAACCAGACTTCATCCTCCCACTCCCATACTGTAGTTGACCAGAATGTTGACCAGAACAGATTTTCCTGTTCCTGTTTCTCCAACTAGTAAGATGGTTTTATTGATTTTGTTCACATTTTTTTCACCAACAGTTATTCTGGTCACGGATCCAAACTTCTCTTTCTGTGTTTTCAGCTGGTAGTCAGCAGGAGGTCCTTTTTGGGTCAGCTTGCCTGTGGACATGCAGTCCTGGTATTTGGTGGCAGCGTCAGTCCTACAAAAAATAAAATAAAAACATAAAATGTACAAGACTGTATTTATATTTTATATCCAGGATCTCTTATTTTACAAATCACAACTTCTGTTAATTTAAGCACCAAAACTATTTTTTGCAATTATTTTTCTTTCCAAATGAATAAAAGTAAAAGCCCACTGCAAACACCCCATTCATGGTCAGATATTAATCATATTCATCAAATAGGTCAAGACATATTTTCATTATTCTGATTGTATTGTATGTATTAAGTTCTTATTTTACATTAAAATATCATTGTAACTATTGTTGTTTGCCTCAATGTGAGCTGTTGGACAAGTGAATGTACATGTGGGGATGAAAAAGGTACATCATTCTGTAAGGAAATATTTGGTTTTACAAACGTCTAACTACAGTTCTCTAATGTCTAGCCGGAAGACCCTTCATATTGTAAGCAAGCTGTACAGGATTTTTTTTTTTTAAAAGACAAGAAAGATGACTAAAAGTTTTAGAACAGGAGTGCACTACGTTATTGGTGTTATAGGTGTGTTGTATATGTATATATGTTTTCATTTAAAACATTCATTCATTCATTCTCTGAAACCGCTTCATCCGATTGATGGTTGCGGGGAAGTTAGAACCTATCCCAGCAGCCTTTGGGCGATAAGCAGGGTACACCCTGGACAGCTCGGCAGTGCATTGCAGGGCCCATTTATAACATATTAAATAGTTTTAAATGATACAGAAATTTTTATATAATTATTTATATTCTTTAAATGCAATTACTGTCCACCAAACAGGCCCAACAGTGTAAGTTTAGCTCAAAAAATGGTAAATGAATGGTAAAGGAACTTATGATTATATAGCGCATTACTAGTTATATCAACCACTTAAACCACTTTACACTACATGACTCATTAAGCCATTCACACACACACACACACATACCATCAGTAGGCACATGGGGGAGCAACTCAGGGTTTGATGTTTTGCCCAAAAACATTTAGACATGGTAACAGTCCAACACAAGGGCCACATCAAAGAGATGAATAACCAGTCACATTCTCTCCTAGAGGGACTTTACAGACACCAGTGAATCTTTGGGACTGTGGGAAGACCAGTAGAGAACCCTCACATGCAAAGGAAGAACATGAAACCTCCACACAAAAAGGTTCCAGCTGAGGTTCAAACCAGGAATCTTCTTGCTGTCAGACAATGATGTTAAACAATGTTCCTTTGGTCTGTGAAAAATGAAGATGTACGCCGATGATACAACTGTGTTTACGAATGGATGCAAATAGAAAAGCTGCCAAACTACTGAGAAAGTTGTTGAATGGCTCAATAAATCATGTCTAAATCTAAATGTAGAAAAAACAACTACTGTGTTAATCCCTAACAAACCCTAACTACTCTAAGTACAGAGAAAATATAGAAAATGTTACTTAGTTTAAAATCTGGGCGGGCGGTACAGCAGTACGTGGTAGAGCGGTGGAATGCTGTAACGCGAGACTCAGCAAGACTTGACAGGACCAACATGACGCGCTGAATTAAACAAATAAACCCTTTGCAGCTAGTGAAATTAATAAAACAAACTCAATATTACAAACCTACGGTGGCCGACGGGTGCAAACACGCTTCATGAAGAAAAACAGATGCATATAGGTGCAAACGCACTTCATATTGGAAAAACAGATGCATTTAGAAATAGAAATGCAAGTGGTAAACACTGCATGTATAGAAGAGCGCTGCAAATCCAAAAACGTCATGCAAAAGAAAAAAAATGCACTGCAAATTAAGAAACATACTGCGAATACAGAAAAGCGCTGCATATACGAAAACAGCTACAAAAAGAAAACGCTGCATATTCAGTCTCACAACAGAAGTGCTCCGGCAAGTTTCTACCTGAGAGACAAACAGATGGGACACAAATGGCGATTCTGTTGGAGGTTTGTGCGCAGGTGTCACTTCACCTGCACACGATAAGAGGGGAGGAGGGGGAGACTCACTAATGGTTGGTCAAGTTAAATTACCGTCCTGTCAAACCGTTACGGGTGTTACCATCAATCAACTGTCTTTTGACAGGTGGATGAGAGAAACTCGCAGTAGCTTGAGGCCAACTATCGAGGCCAAGATACAATAGTTTCTATACTTAAGTATATTTTATTAAAAAAAACAAAACAAAAAAAAAACATTTGTTATAAAATGTTTACTGTGTGGGACCATGGTGGTGCGCTACGGATTCCGGCTCCTCGCTGTTTAGTCCTTACATTTTGGACTGTATTTGTTTGCTGCCTGTCTCATAACTTGAAGAGAAGTCATGTTATCACAACAGTTTAACACCACATTAATAAAATAATTGACTGCACAGCACACGCGCGCAGAGGGGAGGAGGCTGGGACCTGCGCGGATTCTGCCTGAAAAGACGTTTTTACTGGCTGTCGTATTTTCTGTGTTTCATTCAGTAAATTATTTTTAAATTGAGTGTTGATGTGCATGACAGATGTGTAGGCTGGTGGAAAGTTCTGAAAATATGGAACAAAGTGCGTCCAATCCAGGACGCAACATTTGTCTGTCAATTAAAGGACGGTTCCATATTTTACAGAATGGGTGGCAAACATAAACTATATGGTGGCAACGCTACTTGAAGTAGTTTCCTCCTGCGCACAAACTTCCAACAGAATTGCCATTTGTGTCCCTTTTGTTTGTCTCTTGGGTAGAAACTCGCCGGAGCACTTCTGTTGTGAGACTGAATATGCAGCGTTTTCTTTTGGTAGCTGTTTTTCTTAATGCAGGGCTTTTCGTATTCACAGTTCCTTTCTTTATTTGCAGCACGTTTTTCGTCTTTTGCATTACATTTATATATATATATCTATATATATTCTCCAGAAATGTTTCACGCTTCTGTAGATTTTTTCCCCACTTTTTTATTTTTACTATCAAAGCCGTGCAGCTGGCTCTGCGTGGAGCAGAAACTGCACTGCGCTTCTAAATAGTTTTATCCTCCGCAATCGGGCTGCTTATATATTTATACATAGCCTGTATAAATAGATTTTTTTTTTTTGTACAGATCAAGAACTGTCCGTTATATCAGCTGATGTGCCGACGACTCAGCTGCCATGTGAAATCACTCCGATCCCGCAGATCTGTCGACACAAATGTTTCATTAGAAATGTTTCATTCATCATGTTTCATTATAAACATGAGTTTTTTTTTCAGTGCTCAGGTAAAACTCTCAAGACAGAGGCATGAGCTAAAACTTTGCACTGGAGGGGGTGGAATGGTTCCTCATGTAAACGCTAGATGGTGCATTTACATGAAAAAGGAGATTAATGATTAGTGGGGGGGGACTGCAGGCTGACGAAAATTCTCGCAGCTTTGGGCCTTTTAGTGTTAAGTGACATCATTGACGAGGAGCAATCAAGATTGATGCCTGGAAAAACATTGTTAATAACATAAGTGTCACGAAGGTAATAACCTCCAACTTTGGTTTCTAAGGGGGGGGACTTTATATGAATAAACATGCAAAAAGAGATTTAAGTTAGTTTGTCCACAAGTATTTATTAAACTTTGTATAAAAGAAAAAAAAGAGTAAGAACGTCCCCAAGGTGAGCTAAAAAGCCACGGCCCTTCAATGGAGTCACTTTGCGATGTCGCTCCTTTTTCTCCCCAGTCTCTCGATGTGTCTCCGATTCCGTTCTAGGGAGGGATCTGTGTGAGGGACAGGTGATCAGCAACTGAATGGGCCTGCTAGTGTGCCTGAAGGGGTGGGACATTAATCACCACCCGCAGGAAAAGAGGGAGAACTTAGCTGAGAGGAGGGGGATTGCCGAATGCTCCCCCTCCGCTGATCCAACAACACGTCTTGTCACTGGCTCCTTCTTTGTCGCCTCCAGCTCCACCACGGGATCCTCGTCCCGTCCTCACGCGTCCGCAGCATCTCCAGATCTGTCACACGCGCTCCACATCACGAGCCACCATCTTCCTCAGGTCCCCGCTGGCATTGTCCTTCCTTCCTGCTGCTGGCGCCTGTCCTTATGAGGCCCATCAAGACAGCGCAGCCCAAGCTGCTTGCCTTCCCTCTTGGTCACATTCTCCTTCCGCCTTCTTTGCCTTCTTCCACTTGTGCTTTAAAAACCTCCTTCACACCTGTTCCCCACTGGCCAATTAACTCCCTGCCAACTTAGTAGCAAGGAGGAGGAATGCCAGCTGTGGCTAGTTGGCAATCAGTGACCTCGCCCACAACACAAAACCTCCATCCATCCATCCATCTTCTGCCGCTTTTCCGGGGTCGGGTCGCGGGGGCAGCAGCCTAAGCAGGGAAGCCCAGACTTCCCTCTCCCCAGCCACATTTGCCAACTCTGAGGGGGGATCCCGAGGCATTCCCAGGCCAGCCTAGAGATATAATCCCTCCAGCGTGTCCTGGGTCTTCCCCGGGGTCTCCTCCCAGAGGGACGTGCCTGGAACACCTCACCAGGGAGGTCCAGGAGGCATCCTGACCAGATGCCCGAGCCACCTCAACTGGTTCCTCTCAAAGCGAAGGAGCAGCGGCTCTACTCTGAGCCCCTCCCGGATGACTGAGCTCCTCACCCTATCTCTAAGGGAGAGCCCGGCCACCCTGCGGAGGAAACTCATTTCAGCCGCCTGTATACGAGATCTCCTTCTTTCGGTCACGACCCACAGCTCCCAACCATAGGTGAGGGTAGGAACGTAGATCGACTGGTCAATCGAGAGCTTCACCTTCTGGCTCAGCTCCTTCTTCACCACGACAGACCGGCGCAGAGTCCGCATTACTGCAGACGCCGCACCGATCCGTCTGTCGATCTCGCGCTCCATCCTTCCCTCACTCGTGAACAAGACCCCGAGATATTTAAACTCCTCCACTTGAGGCAGGACCTGACTCCCGACCCGGAGAGGGCAATCCACCCTATTCCGGCTGAGGACCATGGTCTCAGATTTTGAGGTGCTGATTCTCATCCCAGCCGCTTCACACTCGGCCGCGAATCGCTCAAGCGAGAGCTGGAGATCACGACCAGATGAAGCCAACAGGACCACGTCATCCGCAAAAAGCAGGGACCCAATCCTGAGGCCACCAAGTCGGATCCCCTCAACACCTCGGCTGCGCCTAGAAATTCTGTCCATATAAGTTATGAACAGAATCGGTGATAAAGGGCAGCCTTGGCGGAGTCCAACCCTCACCGGAAACGAATCCTACTACCGGCAATGCGAACCAAGCTCTGACACCTGTCGTACAGGGACCGGACAGCTCGTACAAGGGGGTCCGGTACCCCATACTCCCGGAGTACCCCCCACAGGAGCCCTCGGGGGACACAGTCGAATGCCTTCTCCAGGTCCACAAAGCACATGTAGACTGGTTGGGCAAACTCCCATGCCCCCTCCAGGACCCCAGAGAGGGTATAGAGCTGGTCCACTGTTCCGCGACCAGGACGAAAACCACACTGCTCCTCCTCAATCCGGGATTCGACTATCCGGCGGACCCTCCTCTCCAGGACCCCTGAATAGACCTTACCAGGGAGGCTGAGGACACAAAACACAAAACTTACAGCAAACAAAACCATCATGCACAAAAATACAAAAAAAACTATAAAACCAAAACCAGAGGGCAAGGCCAACTGATCACCATAGTTCTGTCACCTTGACATAAGGTTAGTATTGGAAATGATTGATCATAATAACTATATTCCCAATGAAAGCTAAATTCTGTTCATTTCTATAAAGCATTTTATATGATCAGTTACGAGTTATGATGAAAACTATTGAGCTTTTTTGAAAGAAAGTGGTAAAAACTTTATATAAAAGATGTAACAGCTCAGTGAAACTAGCGTGTGGTCAACCTCCAGATTCTGAATAAAGTGCGGATTTCGGCACGGCTGCCAGTAAATAACTATCAAAATATAATAAAAATCAAAAAGATAGTTGCAATTACAATTTTAACCAAGTAAAACAACAAAAAAGCAAGTGATGAGAGACCTAAGAGGTAGAGGTCTTCTTTAAAAAACTGGAGGTAAATGTATACAGGTATCTGTATACCTGTCACTGTCATTGAAATGCCTGCAGCAATCTGCAAAAAAACTAAATTAAACTTTATCTGGAGGAAGAGATGCCACTATATAAAGAAAGAAATCTTACGTAACCCTTAAGCACACGTGTCAAACTCCAGTCCTCCAGGGCCGGTATCCTGCAGGTTTTTGTTGTCTCCATGCTCCAACACACCTGACTGAAATTTGTAAACAGGTTGACAAGAAGCTGCCGGATCCATTTGATTTGAATCAGCTGTGTTGGTGCAGGGAAACAACAAAACCCTGCAGGATACGGCCCTCCAGGACTGGAGTTTGACACCTCTACCTTAAAGTAAAGAAGACATGGAGGGGTTCAGCTTTTAAATGCAGAACAATACTTTCAAACTGCAGTAGTCAGCAAGTAGAGACAAAATCTGAAATGTTTTGTTTTTTTGTTTTTTTTTTTATTTAATGCTGTCACTGGAATCCATTTTGAATTTAAATGAAAAATAAAAAGCAGAAAAAGTACCAGTGAAATTGTCAAATTTTGCCAAACAAGCTTTACTTGGCTGGAAGCTGATTTATTAGCAGCCTGTCATGCACTAACCTCCACATCTGGAACAATAAAAATATTCTTTATGAAAGGTCACCAGTCACCAGTCCATCACAGGACCCTTCCTAACATCTAGTGGTAAAAACTAATACTGAAAAAATGAGATCTCCTCTGAGCTTCAATCTCATCCTGGAACAACCAAAAGCAGCCGATCAGCTGACCTCAGAGATCATGAGGAAGAGTACGGATGAAGCGAGTCTGAGAAGCAGGGTGGGGCAAGGCTGTTTAGTGTGTAAAAATAAATAAAAAGAATTTTAAAATCAGTTCTGCAGCAGGCAGCCAGAACAGGTGTGATATGTCCTCACCTGTCTGACTGGGTAAAGAGCCCAGCAGACGCATTGTGGACAAGCTGAGGGTGAGATATGGAAGCTTATCTGACCTTTAATTACAGCGAGTCACAATAATGATGAATGATAAAGGTGTGTAACATCTTTTCACCGTCCTGTCTGCATAAAATGCTCTTTTCTTTCGGAAGCTGATGAAAAGAGATGCAGCTGATTTACCTCTCAGGATAAAATGATTTGTCTCTCTGACTTTAGCCTGTATTCATGTATTCACACACACTTTGCAAAACTCATCGGCTCTTTGTACAGAAACTTCAACACGTTCTCAGTCATTAAACACGTTTCTCCGTGAAACACTTGTGTTGTAAAACTGGCAGCAAAATGAGGAACAACTGCAACACAGAGGCCATCTTCTACACACACCAACATTTCTGATGATGTGACGTCAGTTTGACCTGGTGCAACAACTTTGTCGTCTCAATGGACAGAAACGTTGACAAAGACGGACACGGAAGAGTTCTTAAGAAAGGTGCAGGAGGAAGAGGATGAGGAAGACCAAGAAACATCCTCACAGGTGAAATTTCAATAAATTTTGTCCATCATGTGCCTACATGGACATAACCAGATAAACTATTGTCCATTTATTTAATCAACAGGTAAACTTCAGATCAGCTTCTAATTTCTGCCATAAAGTTTAAATAATAATTTTGGTTTACGTAAAAGAAAAACCTCCTCCAGGCTTCGTCACAACACACAGATGTGAGATGTTTAGTATGTTTCTAGTTTCATCTAAACGTTGAAAAGCTGTAGTTTTACTCACGCGGCCATGATGAGCTGTGATGTGGAACGTCTTCAACAGGAAGTGATTCTGCAGAAGATAAACAGACGAATACATAAATATGTTTAACACCGTCTCGTACAAATACTTTAAAAAGAAAAGATTAAATACAAAAATTATTTCATCTGTAGATCACAGAAAAGATGGTCACGAGAAGTGTGTATGTGTGTGTGACACATGCATTAAATATCTTGTTTAAATGATTTTACATTGTTTATACACAAATGACACGAGTCTCATGAAAAATCGCATTTTCAATATTTCTTTTTAAAGAAATCAAAACCAAAACAAATACAATTTTGAGACAATTTAGAAATAAAAAAGATCAAGAACTATAAATGCTCAGAGAGCACAGTCCTCCACCAAGACATGTTCTTTTATTTATTCATTTATTTTTTGTTTATTTATTTATTCATGCCAGTGTTTGTAGGTATCATTTTTAAGGTATAAGCTCTAATGGCAAAATATCTTCAACTTGCCAAAGTGAAGAATGTTCCTGGATCCAGGCGGTGGTCAGAATCACGCCCAATATCTGATCACTTGTTCCTTATTCCATTTCCTGTAAATGTCATACTCTGCCAATAACTTTTAGAGTTATGATGCAGACAGACAGAGACAGAATACATGGCCTCTAAAATATTCACGAAAAGCGTTTGTATTATGTTTTACGAGGATGAAAAGATTAGTAACTATTTTCCTTTTTATTCTTAACTATAGATGAGTCTAGATTTAAATTTCCGTATTTATTTAAGACATTACTGTTATGTTTTATGTTTAAAATAAGTTTTTGTAGAAAACCACTTCTGACATTTTAGTTTCTATTTTTCTTTAAAATGAGACTTTTTCATTACTTTCTACAGCAAAGGTTGAATAACACATACGATTGTTTCTTTTCTTGTATAACTCAGCAAATCAGATTCTAAATCATAGTATAAATATTATAACCTGCACTTAATATTCTTTTACTTCAATTTTACTCTTGAATTGTTCTTAGTGTTGTATTCTGGTGAGATACCGTGTAGACAGACCGGTACGAGTGAATGTTCTGAGTGTAGAGATCTGAACTTTTATAGTCTCTTGTCTCTTGCTTGTTAAACAAACAGAAAACAAACTTGCAGATGATTCATGCTGGCAAGTCTGTGGACCAGAGAGGGGAGGGCTAGCAAAACACAATCCTGATTTCAGTTTGATCCTGTGAGACATGGAAAAACCCGACATTTTGTCTGTGCTTGCAGTGGAACTGGTGCAACTGTCAGAACTTTAACACCCTGTTGTCCGGTTCAGATTCACCTCAGCATCATGTTGCATTCATGTAAAATTCTGGCCTTTGTTTACATTAGTGTATCTGTGCAAAAAACTAAACAGCACTTTAAATGTTTGAGTCAGATTTTAACATTGGGCTTTAGGGGTGTGCACATCGGGATGTCACGGAGGGGCCTTAGACTTCGGGGCTGCCTATCCTGCACCCTGGGATGGCTATCTTCTCAGTTCCAATCACATTTAGTCATTTTCACGGAGAAACACTGACATTACATGAACATCACACAAGGCTTTGTGTGAAGAAAAGCATCATTTAAACATTTAAAAGCAAAGACAAGCAACTTAAAACAGATCCCATATTGAACAGGCAGCCTGTGAAGAGATAAAACTGGGGTGATGTGCTCGTATTTACATGTGCCAGTTAAAAGACGTGCAGCCGCACTTTGTATCAGCTGCAGCTGAGATAGACAACGGACTCGCTCCAAAGTAAAATGCATTGCAGTAATCCAGTCAGGTGGTTACAAAGGAATGGATTACTGTATCAAAGTGCTGTCATGCTAGAAAAGTACTTCTTTTGACCAGCCGCTGCAGCAGACAGAAGAAACTTGATTTAACCACTGACCAAATCTGGCTTTGATTCCGAATCAATTTTAAAACCCAAGTTAACAATTTATTTAACAATTTATTGTAAAATAAATTAAAATGATCCAGATCTATTTGGGTACGCCACCAGCTCGGTTTTGGAGTAATTTAGATGAAGAAAGTTCAGTGCCATCCATATATATATATATATATATATATATATATATATATATATATATATATATATATATATATATATATATATATATATATATATATATATATATGTATATGTATATATATTTATATATGTATATATATACATATATGTATATATATATATATATATATATATATATATATATATATATATATATATATATATATATATGTATATATATATATATATATGTATATATATATGTATATATATATATATGTATGTATATATATATATATATATATATATATATATATATATATATATATATATATATACATATATATATATATATATATACATATATATATATATATATATATATATATATATATATATATATATATATATATATGTATATGTATATATATATGTATATATATATATATATATATATATATATATATGTATATGTATATGTATATGTATATATATATATGTATATATATATATATATATATATATATATGTGAATCTGTGAATCTGACACCGGGCATGTGTGTATGTTAAATGTGTTTATGTTAAATGTGTTTATTTGGGGCCAGCATTTTGCCCCGTTACAATCATATAACTGAATTTTCAAGCTAGGTAGGAACTGTTTCTTTTTCTCCCTGCCACAACAATGTGTGATTTGTACCGTCTTGTTGCAGCATCAGTCCAAAATTCATATTACATCTGCTCAAACAGCAAAATGCACAAGTTGATGTGTGTATGAAGACCACAATACTCCTTAAATGTCAGACAATGAATTATAACAAAGAAGCAGAGGGATTGAGGTTATGATGGATTTTGG
Organism: Telmatherina bonti; assembly: GCF_933228915.1. Taxonomy (NCBI): domain Eukaryota; kingdom Metazoa; phylum Chordata; class Actinopteri; order Atheriniformes; family Telmatherinidae; genus Telmatherina; species Telmatherina bonti. The sequence goes on along the minus strand of NC_136627.1, from coordinate 6,502,733 downwards.
AGAAGTGATTTCTGACAGTTTGCTTGTTTAAGTTTTTGTTCTGATGGTAAAATAACAGAAGTTTTTGCATCTCCAAACTGAGGCTTCCTGTTTTGTTCAAACGTGCGGTAATAAATAATCCAATTATGAAACAAGAAAATATTATAAATAACTAGATATGTTCTAGGAGTAATGCATCCAGTCAGTTTAAATTACCTGCAGAGTGGATAATTACTAAGACCAGGTGTCTTTAAACTAACCAAAACTAATCAATACTGGAAATAAAACAGCTTTTGTGAACTCTTAAAGAAAAAATTTGTTTATTTAAAAGATAAAATGGAGAATAACATCAATAAATCACATTTATTTTGACTGATAACTAAACAACTGTTGTTGTATATAAATCAATGTTGAGGTGTTTTCCAAGACAAGCTAACCTGACTGGTCTCATTACACTCAGTGCCGTCACTGACTTCTGCGATGTTTAGTTTATCCAGAAGCATCTACAAGATTTATTTGAGATTAAAGAGCTGAAATAGTCTCACTATAGCATATATGTGTGACACTGAATACATATATTCCTTACGTTTCTGTACTTGGTGAAAAACATTTCAGTGGGTCAACTCTAAAATATACTCAGACAAAGAAAAACTAGCAAAGGTATGAAAAATTTAACAACAAATATCTGATGAAACAGGATGTGCACATGGAAGAAGACAGCAGAAGGAAGTGGTCATGAAAGAAGAAGTGGTTTTTATGAGTTCCTTCTATTTATGGATAAATTTTTGTCTTTATTCTGCTGTCTTGGGATGTGAGTAATACCAGTCTCACTCTGCTTGTTTGAGCTTTTACACCTGCTGCAAGTACTTAAAAAAAAAAAAAAAGGAGGTGTGAAAGCATGGATAGTCGATGTTTTGTAATCTGGTGCATGAACAGAAAGTTGGTCTTTTAGTGTCTTTATTTTCACAATATACTAACGATAGACCTGTCTGACCAGTTATAGACCTATCTATTCTATTCTACAGTCATTTAGCAGACGCTTTTATCCAAAGCGACTTACATATGAGTGAGAACAACACAAGCATGAAATCAAACAGTAGAGGACATCGTAGGAAGATGCTAGTGGACTGTCCAGTTGGACGCAGGTCCTTCCATGAAGTGCTACAGGCTTTTTCTTTTTTTTTTTTTTGTGTACTCCCCACCCACCCCAAAATACCATTTATGTTATAATACCAAGAGTTAATGCCATAAGGTTTTTTGGAACGAACTGGGGTAAGTTCTCCAACTTTCCAATAAATACAGCCATACTAAGTGTTGAAGTTCTCCTTGAAGAGCTGAGTCTTCAGCTTGCTCTTAAAAGTAGACAGGGACTCTGCAGAGTGGACAGAGTTTGGGAGATCATTCCACCATCGTGGCACAACAGAGGAAAAGAGTCTGGCTGGTGATTTAGTCCCACGAAGTGGTGGTAACACGAGGCGTCTTTCACTGGTGGAACGTAGCTGTCGAGAGGGAGTGTAGGCCTGAATTAGGGAGTGAAGGGAGACGGGAGCCGTTTCAGTTATTCTTTTGCAATCCAGAAGCAAAGCTTTAAATTTGATGCGTTCTGCAACCGGAAGCCAGTGAAGAGCGATTAGCAGCGGAGTGACATGAGCTTGTTTGGATTGGTTGAAAACAAGACGTGCTGCGGCGTTCCGGATCATCTGCAGAGGTTTAACAGAGCATGCAGGCAGACCTGCCAGTAGGGAATTGCACTAATCGACGCGTGAGATGACCAGAGCCTGAACCAACAGCTGAGTCGTGTGTTCCATCAGGTACGGTCTGATTCTCTTGATGTTGCATATCGGCAGGTACGGGCAACCGAGGCAACATGGACCTTAAAGGTCAGCTGGTCATCCACCATGACCCCAAGATTCTGGGCAGCAGGCATAGGAACAAGTGTGACAGAGTCAAGCTTCACACTTAATTGCGGATGTGAGGAAGGATTGGCTGGGCAGACAATGAGCTCTGTCTTGTACAGATTGAGCTGAAGGCAGCGAGCCTTCATCCATGCTGAGATATCAGCAAGGCAAGTTGATATTCTCATTGAGACGGTTGTGTCATCCGGAGGAAAGGGAGTGTCATCAGCATAACAGTGATAGGAGAAGCTGTGGGAGTTTATGACTGCACCAAGTGAAGAGGTGTATATTGAGAAGAGAAGAGGGCCGAGCACCGACCCTTGAGGCACCCCTGTTTTCAACTCATGTGAGCTGGACACTTCTCCTCGCCAGGATACCCTGAAGGGTCTTCCTGAGAGGTAGGATGCAAACCAGGAGAGGACAGATCCAAAGATGCCGAGCTCAGAGAGTGTGGAGAGGAGAATCTGATGGTTCACTGTGTCAAAAGCAGCAGACAGGTCCAGCAGGACCAGGACTGAGGACTGACCAGTGGATCTGGCAAGCCGGAGGGATTCAGTAACAGACAGGAGAGCAGTTTCAGCGGAATGGCCTTGACTAAAGCCAGACTGATATGGATCAAAAAGGTTTTCATCATGGAGGAACTGCAAGACTTGGCTGAAGACTGAACGCTCGAGTAATTTAGATAAGAACGGCACCAGTGAGACCGGCTGGTAGTTTTCAACCCGGGCTGGGTCGAGTGTGGGTTTCTTCAGCAGCGGGGTGACCCGAGCTTGCTTGAAGACAGAAGGGAAGACACCAGATTCAAGGGAGGAGTTGATAAAATGGGTCACTGCAGCTTTGATTGTCGGCGAAATGCTCTGCAGGATATCTGTAGGGACTGGATCAAGTGCACAGGTAGTGGGTTTAGAGTTTTGTAGAAGTTTTAGAACTTCATTCTCATTCAAAGTTCGGAAGGAGCAAAAGGAAGCACCACTAGCTGGATGTGGTGGATTGAGCTGGTCAGGCTCAGAGAACTGATTACTGATGGTAGCAACCTTTTTGGTAAAAGAAAGGATGCAAACATCTCTGTGGTCAGCATGGCTGGTGGCTGAGCAGGAGGTGGGGAGAGGAGAGAGTTAAATGCCATGAATAGCTGTCGTGCTTTAGGAGCATTGCGGATCTTGTTCTGATAGAAGTCTATCTTGGCAGCCTTTAGGCTGGATGTGAGGAGTGAGAGCTGAAGTTGATACTCTGACAAGTCAGCGAGTTCATTAGATTCGCGCCACTTTCTGTGACGTCTTAGAACCTCAGTGAGCCATGGACTGGGTGGATTCTTTCTGGCTGGTTTAGACAGCAGAGGACAGAGTTTGTCCAGAGAGGAGGCAAGAACGGAGCTGAGTGTTTCTGTAGCTTCATTAACAGACAGTAAAGAGAAGTCTGACTCAGAGGGGAGGGTAGAGATAACCTCATCAGATCTCGAGATCTCAGGTTTCTGCGGTAGGAAACCGTCCTCGGAGCCTCTTGAGCACCATGAGAGAGAAGGGCTGACAATTTGACCAGGAAGTGGTCTGAAAGGTGCAGCGGAGTGACAGACAGATCAACTCCAGAGCAGTTTCTGGTCAGTACCAAGTCAAGAGCATTGCCAGCCTTGTGTGTTGGAGGAGTCTGGACTGGCCTGAGATTGAATGAGTTGACGAGGTTCATAAAGTCATGGGCCTGAGTTTTGCCAGTGTGAATATTTAAGTCTCCCATGACAATTAGCTGTGTGCCATCATCAGGTATGTCAGAGAGTAACAAGTCCATCTCAGAGAGAAAGTCATTCATATTGCCTCCTGAAGGGCGATATGTGACCATAATGTATGTATTGGTAGCTGCTGAAGCCTTTATTGCAAGATATTCAAGTGCCGAGTAGGAAGCCATGGGACAGAGAGAGGTAAAGTTCTATTTTTTAGGAAGTAGGATGCCCGTTCCATCTCCTCGTCTGGTAGAGCGAGGTGAATGAGTGAAATCTGCGTTAAGGGAGAGGGAAGCTGGAATAGCTGTGTTTTCTGGACGGATCCAGGTCTCAGTCAGGGCTAGGACCTGAACGTCTGAGACTGACATCAGTGAACTGATGAATTCTGTTTTGTTAACTGCGGACTGACAGTTCCAAAGACCAAAGGTGACAGAGCATGCGGATAGGGTACGAGACATTGGTTGTGAGAGGTTGTGAGGATTGCGTTGTCTGTGGGACACATGTCTTGGTCTGTACCCAAATCGGACGGGGATGGGTGGGTCTATCTAACAGAATCTCTAACCAGTTCGGTCTAACAGACTTTTAAACCTGTCTTTAACCAACTATAGACCTGTCTCTAACAAATCACATACCTGCCTCAAACCTCTTCTATATCTAAGATAATTGAGAAAGTTTTGCCCAACCAGCCTCATGACTTTTTAAATGAAAGTAGAAATCTTGATAAATATCAGTCATGCTTTCAATCTCATCACAACACTGAAACAAATCTGGTCAAAGTCTTAAATAACATTAGGTTGAATACTGAATCTGGCAGAGCTAGTTTTGTCATTTTTGCTAAAGAAACTGCCTTGTCTTTGGGCAGTTGCTTCTTCAGCCTTAGTTTTTTCTGTCCATAAGGCTGGACTTTGCCTCAGTTATTTTAATATGAAATGTCACAGTGGAACAAACAAAATAAATTGCACAAATTTAGTTTATTTCAGTCTGATAAGTGTAGCCATATTTTTACTTACTATGTTAGAGTGTTTTTACTAATTTAAGACACGATATATGACAGAGCCCCATAGCTTAATCTGCTTGGGGCCTTCTGAAGTCTAAAGTCAGCTCTGGATGTGGTCAAGTATCAGTTCTGTTTTTGCTGGATCTCAGTGTTGTGTTTGATACTGAAATGAAATGATAAATGCTTTATTAATCCCCAAAGGGAAATTCAATATTGTAGTATATAATAATTCATTTGAGGAGGTCTTGTTCCAGAGGCTGAATGCTGCTGGCAGGAATGATCTTCTGTATCTTTCAGTCTTGCATCGGACCTGAAGAAGCCTCTCACTGAACACACTTTGTTGTCTCTTCACTGTGTTGTGGAGAGGGTGTGAAGAATCCTCCATCATCTTCATCATAGAAATATTTATATGATGAATATTATAGAAATATTTTTTAAAAAGCAAACCAATATGATAAAATATCAAATGTTACATCACTCAAACTAATATGTATATGTATATATATTTTTTTTATTTATTTATTTTTTTAATCCTTTGTTTTCACTCCAGTCAGGTGTTTTCTGTTCCTCTCAGTCAGACTTCTGCACCTGTTGACAGGTATTTTGTCCCACTGTTCAACAGAAAAATGCTCTAATTTGTCCAGGACTCATTTGTGTGTTTTTCTTTTAGTCAGTTAAATGGCAAAACAGTGTCTTATATTACTGAATTATGATTTAGCACATTTTTAATTATTGTTCCTTATTTCTGTCTCCTTCATCTGAGTGACTGTAATAAATTCAACCTTTTCTTTAATGAAAGGGGGCGAAGACATCTGAGGACCACTGTAATAAAATTAATTTGTGGTTATTAGACACAAATATGTATGTGTATATACATAAAAATAAATAAATAAATGGTCTGGTTGGTGTGGTACCTACACCAGCACTCTGCTGCTTATTCTTTTCTATCAGTAACGCAATGAATTCTGGGATAGGAGAGGGTGCAAAGGATACATCTCTTGTATCCTTCATTTGTAGCTTATCTGGAGCCAAACGAAGTGCACATTTGAAGGGTGGACTCGAAGGACCCTTTGAATTGGGACAGCACGACGCGTCACGATGACGCATGCAGCCGACGAATCCACACTTGGAAGTGTGCAGACCCTGAATTGAGAAGCACCCTATGTGCAATGATGGGCTTATGAGCAGAGGCAGTGGTGTGAATAGGTGCAAGAGTAAGCCATTGTCCAGCTGAGGAGGGGAGAGCAGGCAGCTAGGCAGGAAAGGGGTGCGTGAATGATCAAATCTCAGGAAATGAGAGTTGAGGTCATTTATCCACTGTATGTCTCCCTGCATCTGTGCAGGAGGAGCTTTGAAGCCTGAGATGGTCTTGGCTTCTCCACACCTCCTATATGTTCTGCTCCTGCAGCTGCTGCTCCACTCTTCTCTTGGATTTATAAAGTAGTATATAAAATCAATATGTTAAGTCGACAGGGGATTGTTGCTTTTTTAAGTGTGTGAACACATCAGTGAAAGCATTGCTCAGTCACACACAAGCACAGATGTGCGCGTCTGCTTGGAGCCCAACAGAATGGCCACCTTGTTGTGGTCTGGAGTTTGATGTTCTATCTTGTTTTTGTTGTTTGTGATTGGCCTAAATTGTTCAGTAGCCGATATGGCATATTGATGACTTAAACTGATCTGCTTATATAAGACGACAAGACGCCCATGTAGTCAACTTGGTGCTCTCAGCTTTATTATTTCCCCTTAGCAACATTCGTCATCACCCAAGGTTCCTACTCCTGTATTTCTTCTAACATTATATCCCTCTTTCTGAGTAGGATTTCACCTATAAAGGAAATGAACCTAACCTACAAACTTAAGGAAATACCATTCCATTCCTGTATGACACCTCCAATTGCCTAGAAACGGAATTTAAACAATATAAGCAGTAGCTTTAGATATTTATAAAGGTAGAAGTCATGAACATAATTTCTAAAAATTTGACTCTATCAAACTAGAGCCGTAAGGTTTTCAAATAACATATTTGCATCCTCCTTTTGCTTGTTTGTTTTTTCTTATTCAAAATGCAGAGGTATAAGGTTGGGGATAGACTTTTCCGAAGTGATTGGTCATTCACAGGAAGCATCTCACTTCATTGACATTCCTGGGCTTAGCCATGGCTTTTACAGCCCTCACATTTTCTGGGTGTGCGTTGACCCGAAATGCATCAATCACTTGCCCTAATAACTTTATCTTGCTCTTTGGGAACTTATACTTGTAGTTGAGTATAACTCCAGCGTCCTGCAGCCGTGACAGGGCCCTCCTTAGCCTTTCGTTGTGTTCTGACTGTGCTGCACCCCAGATGAGCACATTGTCCATCTGACATAAGACACCCTCCAGGCCCTCCAAGATGTGGGATATAAGTTTCTGGAAGTGTTCCAGGGCTGATGAAATTCTGATTCTAGCCCTGTTGTCCTGGCCTCCTGGCCTCCGTCCTCCTCAGCTGGGCCCTCTGGACTTTCTCCTGGGCTCAATCTCCCTGGTCCCTCTTCCAGGCCCGCTCCACCGGGCAGTCTCTGGGCTCTTTTCTTGGGGGGGGTCCAGTGGTCGTCCCTTGAGGAGGGGTAATGTAATGGTATGTTTCATCTTGTGGTCTAGTTTCTGTTTTATTTTGCAGTGTTGTGTCTTGTTTCCTGTTTTGCGTTTCCTTTTGTTAATTTTCACCTGGGCTCAGTTAGTTGACAGATAACACCTATGTCTTGTTCTGTTTGTGTTTCTGTCGGCTGGTTCATTAGTTCTGTTAGCTTCCTATGTCTGCTTGCCTTCAGTGCTGTGATCTTTAAGTAAAACAAATAGTTTCTGCATTTCTGACTCCCATCTCCACATTCTGGCTCCAAACCTCCACCACACCCGCGACAACAATGACAACAAAAAGAACTGAAGCATGATGTACAGTCAGATGTCCCGTTCACATATTTGTCTCCACCCCCATGTATGCATTCCAAGAGCTGGCCTTGTACAACATTGCTGTTGATCATGAAATTTGATAGATATACCAACATGTCCATCATAGTGGTGTTTGAAGGATGGAGATTTAACATTTGTGGACCCTGACCACTATTGGTTGGGATATAGTAGAATGAGAAAATGTTGCTCCATTCTCATCTCTTCTGGAGTGACGGAGCCCAAAGGGCATGCCAGCTGTTTTCACAGTGATCCCCTTCGCAAACATGATCTAGTGTCTGACAGTTGACCCACAGCTACACGTATGTTCTGAGTTTCTGTTGCCATGGTTACCAACAAGCATTTGAACCAGTGCAGTAATTTAGAACAGTCGGTCTATTTGACCGGAACTTTTTTATAGGTGTCCTACAACACTTTTTAATGGACACCCTGTGACCACTCAAAATCAAATATTCACCCAGACCATGGTCAAGCATGCCCACTCTTTCACATTTCAACTTAAAGGAAGGTATGGAATGCTGGATTTGAGTCAGCATATTTTTTATTGATCAGACTCACATTGTTCACTGTCAAATGTACACTTGCATAGGCAACTGTTACAATACCAATGTTAAATAAGATTAATTCAAAATAATCTTTCTGCTAACAGGATGATCAAATTGTGTCTGCACGTTGACACACAGAAGTGTAGAAAATGATAAAACTGATTTTCTAAGTTGGGCAACAGTACTCTTTGACACATACATACTATGTTTAAATGTTGTTTAAAAAGAACAAAAGACATCTTATGTAAAATTAGATTAAATGTAAATGAAAACTTGATTTAATGTCGCACGTATGAAAAATGTATCTGTAACAAAAAAATATTCTCTATTTTTACTTTAGGATAACAAAATGTTCGTCCAAATATAAGGAATTCATCTCCAACAGTGTTCTGATCCAATCAGGACCTCCTGCTGTCTACCAGCTGAAACTAAAAAAAAAGACAAGTTTGGATCTCTGAAACAGAATAACTGTTGGTGAAAAAGCTGAAAAGAAAACCAATAAAACCATCTTACTAGTTGGAGAAACAGGAACAGAAAAATCTGTTCTGGTCAACATTCTGGTCAACTACAGTATGGGAGTGGGAGGATGAAGTCTGTTTTCAGATCATAGAGGAGAAGAAGAGAAGTCAGACATCAGATGTGATGGTGTACCAGATCTTTGGGTTTGAAGGTAAAACTCTGCCCTACTCTCTGACCATCATCGATACTCCTGGATTTGGAGACACCAGAGGAATCGAACATGATGACATCATCATTCAGAGATTATTAGACTTGTTTAGATCAGAGGATGGAGTTCATGAGATCAATGCTGCAGGTCTGGTGATGAAGTCCACTGATAACAGACTGTGTGATCGACTGATGTGCGTCTTTAATTCAGTGACATCTCTGTTTGGAAAAAACCTGGAGAAAAACATCGTAGCTCTCATCACACACTCTGATGGAAGGAAACCTGAAAATGCTCTTCAAGCTCTTGAAGCCGCAAACGTTAAATGTTCCAGAGACCAGAAGAATCAGCCTGTTTACTTCCTGTTTAACAACTGTCAGCATGAAGACCGAACAAATGATGGAAAATTCCTGGAAGGTGCAAATCAGCTATCACTCAGAGGAATAGAAGAATTCACATCCTTTCTAGCAACATCTGAATGTCAGAAACTGGAACAAACTGTGCAAGTTCTGAATGAACGTATCAGACTGACAGCCTGCATCCAGAACCTGCAGGACAGAATCCAACTGACTGAACTGAAACAGACTGAAGTTAGACAGATTCGAGAGACTCTGAAGATGCATGAAGAAGAGATGAAGAAGAACCAGAATTTCACTGTAGATGTTGATGAGGTCTACAAAGAAGATATTGATGATGGGAGTGGGTGTTGCAAGTTTTATCAGGGAGCAGTCTGCTGTAAAGTCTGTGAGGAGACGTGTCACTATCCTGGATGTACGATGGCCTGGTATCCAGGACACTGTGAGGTCATGAAACATGGCCGCTGCACTGTTTGTACCAACAAGTGTCCTGCATCAGATCATGTCAAAGAAAAGTGGAGATATATGAACAAGACCAGGAGAGTTCAGAAGACAGTAAAAGAAATGAAAGAGAAGTATGAAAAGAGTGAAACAGAAAGTCAGAACCAGTCGACTCTCTTGGAGAATCTTGAAGAAGAAATGAAGAAGCTGAAAGCAGAGAAGTCTCAGCTGCTGGATGAAGCTTATAAACATGTTGTCAGACTGGAGGAGATCGCCCTCAATGTTGATTCCGTCTCCACTTATGTCCACCTGGACTTCCTGATGGAGAAGATGAAGGAGGAAGGAGACACAGAGAAGGTCAGGAAACTGGAGGAGATGAAGGAGAGGGAGGATGAAGGAACCAGAGCAGGGATGAATTTTATGGCTGGAGTGCTAAAATCATCGGGTGGGATTGAAAAATAAAATTACAATTAAAACATCCTGGGTTTTTTTTTTTTTTTTTAATCTATTATAGTAATTTATACCATAGTCAGTGAGAATTCTAAAGACCACTGGCTGCATTATTTTTGCATAAACGCACAGTTCAGCAAGTTAAATCACTGTAATATCCCTCTGTTACGGTGCGTCACCATAGCAACGTGTTAATCAGCTGATTCAGATCACCTGATTTTTAACAGAATCAAGAGAAACACACTGTGGCATGGATTTTTAGGTGAATTTCATTATCTTTGGCTGAAATAAAACATTTGATGAATGGGAAGAGGAGTAGGGGTGAGCAACCCTCCGTTAGGGGGTGTCACCGTAGCAACGTGTTAATCAGCTGGTTCAGATCAGCTGTCTTTTAACAGGTGAATGAGAAGCCTGACAGCGGTTGTTCAGCATCAAAAGTACATCGAGGCCAACGTAAAATAGTGTCTATACTTTAGTACATTTAGCAAGTGGTTCAAAATAGAAATACTAATTAGTTATACAATGTTTTCAGTGGGCACGGCTCCTCCTTGTTTAATCCTTACTTAAAGACCACTTCACAATACAAAAGCTAAAACAGGAATGTTGAGATCAAATTTTTATTTGCAGGGTGAATTTTTTAATTCCGTAAACACAAACATGGGATCAGATGTTTCAACTCATCTCTAAGAAAGAAAAGGCTGAGTTCTCCTCTCTCTTCTTGGCTTATTGTTCTGAACAGAAAACTGGAAGCGACAATATCAAAATGTTTCTGATCAATTTTTCCTGAAGACATCATCCTGTTGCTTACACATTCAGTCTTACACAAAGTCTTTTCTTCACTGCTATCCTTTTATATCTGGCTACAATATCAACTTTAAAATATGTTAATAATCTATCTGGTCAAATTTAAACTCCTTGAAGACAACTTCAGAACTGTTCAGCTGGAAAAACTCACGCTGAACTGGATAAAGCAGCAGCTTTTCTTTCATTAATCTTCCTCTCTTGATGCTCCATCACTCATTAGACCGCATGTTGGATCATTTTGGCTTTTATTTTGGTAAATATTTCCATGACATTCTTGGACAAGCTTATAAAAAAATTTCATCCAGAGCTGCGTCTGTTTTCCCCAACATCATGCACTGATGGTGGAAGTCTTCTCCAGAACATCTCACAGAGTTTTAAAGGGATCCAGGTATAGATCCATGTGTAAGGATGAAGCCTGAACCGTTCTGTCGCTCTGAGTCTGGACCCTGTCTTCTTGGAACATGGCAGCATCTTTGTTGTCATCTTTTGATCTTAGAACATGAGGCTGAATCGGAAATGATGAAGCAACTTGGGATCAACAAGCTGCCGTCTAAGGATTTTATAGCAGGAAGAAGATTTCCCAGCGAGTCTCTGTGGAACAGAATCAGTCTGGACTCACCAGACCACATGACCTTTGATCTTTCAGCTTCCTGTAAACTGAAGTTTTTCTTTTTGTCTTTATTGATTATCCTGAATGATTAGTTTCTCTCGTGATGAGTCTAAAAACTCCAACTATGTTTAATCAGCCATTTATTTTATCATTATGTAACATTTGAATGTTTTCCTGAGAAAAGATTAATTGAATTCTGTAAGATTGAATATTTTTAGATTACATGGAGCTCTCCTTTTATGAAAACTCATCTGTTCTGAGTTCTGATACATTGCATTTTATTTTATAAGTAAAAAATGTTTTCTCCTATTAAGTATTGCATTACTGTGTTGTGTTTCACGATAAAATTAATCTTGAATAATGAAGGCATGAGGATCAAACCATAATCAGTCTATATGTATATTTGAATTATCCAAACATTTTCTTTCATATGGTTCAGTTTGTGTCCGTTTTATCTGTATTTATGTCAATACGTTGAAACAAATTATGCAAATTAAAATACTTACTGTACATCAACCTTTTTAACGTCACAAATCTTCATATTGATCATTAACTTGGATTTTTCAATTAAAGAAAACTGTAAACATTGTTCTGAGTCCTGGTGGATCTTTTAATCAGATTTCAACGTTTCCTCCTGGAAGATGGTAGATCAGCTTCTTCTTTCCAGGTCTGAAATAAATGTTGGACACTTCAGTTTTTTCCTACATTGATCTGATTGGTGGATGCAGGTCAGAAATATGAAACTTCTGAAACACCATGACCTCGGGATCTGTCTTCTGCTTGGAAGATCTTGAGTTTACTTACAGCCTCCCTGGTACTCGAAGCCACCTCTGCAGCAGATTTCATGGGCCACTCCTTTACTGACGTGGTCAGGAACCAAGGGCCCCTCTGCTACAGGGAGTCACTGCCAAGCTGTCCCGTGGAACACCCTGTTCAGTTCACCTCATCTGATTGCCACTCTACTATGGTTTCCACTCTGACAATCAGTACAACTCATTCCACCTGGTCTTCAACTAAATAACCCCACTTCATTCTCTCCCTATCCACCAGATTATCAGCACAGCTTCCTGCCCAGTTAAAATCCTGCATTCTCTGACTGCCTTCTAGAGTCCCAACCAGTTTTGATGCTCCGATCTCCCATCTTGCCTTGCCCTTACCGGATCCTTCCTGCCTGTTCTGAACTTCTGGTTGCCAACCTATGCCTTACCTCTGGACCTCAAACCATCCCTGTCGCCTTGATAAGTATCATTTGCTTCCGGATACTGACCATTGCCTGATCCCTGACCTTGGGGATTTTTCAGCTTCCCTCGGATCCACAGGACCAGCCCAGTCTTATCAGACACATCCCCTCACTTTAATAAAGCTGTTTTCTTTCCTACTAACATTCCTGTGTGTGGTTGAATTTCCGGGTCCTCACAGTCACCCATTACACCTTGTGCATGGGACTGTTTTTCTTTTGTTCCCCACAGTCTGCCATAGTGACGTTTCTCATAAATCCCTCTTGCTCTGCTCTCGTTGGTTTTACCACGTAAGTACATCCAGTACGTAAGGGCAAGGTGGTGGCAGTCATTAGCAACTAGTTAACAAGCTAATATTCCATTTTCGCTGTGATTGGTTTATCCTATGCCGTTGCGCTAAGCAACCACAGATAAAGTCACTCTACTGACCCAGCCCATTGGCTCCTGGATGCCGGCAGCGGATCCCTGGCTCTCTCGTCCAGGTGCTGCAGCTGGCAGGGTTTCTCTGGTTTCTCACTGGGGGTTCTATCCTGGGAGAATGCCAGATGTTTTAGTTTCTTCCTAAAACATAAAGTGTCCTTAATGATGTGCCAGTGAAATTCCCTCCCCTTCCTCTGTATTTTTGCACCGGTAGGTTTTGGGTGGAATTGGAAAAAAAAACTTTCACCTACAATCCATTCACACATGCGCACACACTTCCAAGAGACTCCTGTCTTTCGGTTTATCAAGGTCTATTCACTGTGGTCCTTCAGCACCACTATTCACAATGACCCATTCCAGCAGGACTATGCTAATTTCTATTCAGCCTTCTTTGAGGAACTCTAATCCTTTTCTTCTTATCTGGTTCTTCAAACAAAATTGTTTCTCATCCTTTTCCGATTCGTCTCCTTCACCGGTCTGGATCCCGTCAATCGTATCCTGCTGCAAGAAGGCAGAGATTTTAGCTAGCTAAGAGCGTGATTTAGCTTTAACCTACCTACCTCCGTTAACTGGTTAGCTCCTGTTAGCTCTTGGTTAGATTAGTTAGCTCCTAGCTACAGGAAGGTCAGGAGGTTGAGTTTCAGATCTACCTCTATGCTTATTTTTCTATTTTCCGGGAGAGACAGTACACATGACACTACCAAAATGTTGCAAGCGCCCAATCAGCTTCAATTTAACTCTACAGAAACCTACAGCTGACGTCTTGGAGGCTCTGCCCATCTTTTGTGTACAGTCTAGGCAAAAAATCGACAAAGTTTCTTTGCTGTTCTCTTCAACTTCTCCGGCTGCTTTTTACTTGGCAAGTTTCTGTGTCATCTTCTTTCCGTTCCTCTTCTGGTTTGTTGTTTTCCCTGATCGTCTGTCAGCTACGCAACTCAGCACTGCTGCTGCAATTTCTGATAGTATTGCTCTGTTTTCTGCGTCAAATGATGGATAACTAACTTAAAAACTCACCAATTTACAGAGCAGACATTGGAGACAGATGAAACTGTCTGTTCGTCTGCATATCCGTCTATTGTATCGTGTAGTAATATGCCTTAACTGCAGTTCCACCCAAAGAAACCTCATCACAACATGATATATAATCTCTTTTTAGTGTTGACTCTGTCAGGGTGATGTGTAGCCATAAGAAGAACCTGTCGTCTCCAATGTCCTGCCATCTAGGGGTTGACTTCCTCGCTTCTGTCCGAGCTGCCAGTCATCTGTTGTGCTGATATCTACTCAAACAGGACAAAGACTGATGCTGGCATCCTGGCTGTGATTGGAAAACGTTTCATTCCATTGGAGTGGACATCACATACAAAACCAGACAAAAAGCAGAAACACAAGCTTGAAGCTTTCCCCATGACCTGTCCTTATGCTTCTTACATCCACACACACACCTGTGATTAGCCAAATCTTAAGGCCAGTTGTATCAGGTGGAAGTAGCTGCTCCACCACCCTATTGTATGGGTCACATAGAGGTATCGGACCTGGAGGACAAGGCGCTGGTGCTCAGGACAAAAGGGGCGGAGCCATGTTGACCAGAGGGTTGCATCACAGGATGGGAAACAGCCTGTGAGGAGAAATCTGAATAGATTGATGTGACATACCTTTAGTTTGGGATGTGAACGGAAGTCTTTGGTTATGATGCAGCAGCTGCAGGGAAAGTGATTTTTTTTTCTTTTTAAATCAAGAAAGCATCAAGAAACAGCTTTTAAACACAAGACTGTGTGGCAGCATCACATGAGAAACCTCGGCTCAGCAGATGATGATTCAGTTGTGCTCTTCCTTTTGATTAGTAAATACCTTTGTATGGATGGGTCAAACCTAACATCCAAACACTGTAAATATAACTCACTGCTTTCTGTAGTTACCCTGCTGATGCTGAGGATTCAGAGGGAAGGAGGAGAAGTACTTCTGAAAACAAGCTGAATAATACATCTGCTGGGACTGGGATTATGTTTCTGATGATGATGGTGCATGGTTTATCTCATGGAGGTGAATAAGCACTCAAGGTTTTAACATGTAAATGCATTTATTAGATGAGTTTTCATGCAGCAACACTGACAAATAGGACAATGCAGATGGGGTGAGGTTTGTGGGGTTAATGCGCCATCTAGTGGTTCTGAACCACAATCACCCGTTGGAACATGCGTGAAGATAAACCTAGTCAGGCCTGGCTTGGTGACCATGATCCATCCCTTTAGTCCTGCTGCTACAGGCCAAGCCTACCAAGGGATCTCCCATGATGCACTGGGCTCCTTTCTTCTCTCTTTACTCTCAGTAGTATCCCTGGGTTACAGTTATACTCTATTTGATCCTCTTTTATGTCATTTCCACCTCAACTGGTCAAGGCAGAAGGGTGTCCTTCCTGGTTCTGTTCCTGATGGAGGTTTTCCTTCCTGTTAAAGGAAGTGTTTCCTCTCCAGTGTCACTTCGTGCAGCTGTAAGTAGACGATTATATCTTCTGGTTTTGTTAGAAAGGAAAATATTTCTGAATGATCTGATCATGGAGAATACATGCTGATGTTGCTACTCAGCAGCAGCAGATCAGAAGTAAAGATGGCTGCTTTTACAAACAGATGGGATGATGGGAGAACAGGTGAGGTGGTACACCTGGGAATTCATCTACAAAGTGTTTCTGGGGATTTTAAATGCAATAGATCTGAATGAATCTCCCTTATGTAGATGAGCACATCACTTCCTTCACTGGAATATTCACATGTTTTCTGATTATGAATCCCTGCGTTGTTCTGTGCACTCCATTCAGAATGGAACTGCCATCAGATCCAGTTAAGCTTTTATTATATTTTATTGTTCTTGTAATAAATGAATATACTTCCTTATATTTTTGACTACTTTATATAATTATTACTGCTTCTTTTCTTAAAAAAAAAAAAAAAAACATGTATTAAATGACTTTATCCTGTATATGTAGACATCGGACTTTATCTTCTATAAAGTATAAAATCCTTTGTTAAAAAAAAATCATTACATATGAACGCATCATTTGATTTTAGAAAATATCAGCACAATAAATCTTTAAATAATGTATAAGTGATCAGTATGCAGGCATAGCCGCAGTCGACAGTTTGCAGGTTTTAGTTGTTGATAAAATGGCTGCATGAGGATTTAATGACCAGTAAAGGAGCTTCCATCAAACACTGGAAAGCATCTAAACCTGAACTTCACTTGTTATTCAGCTGATTGTAACAAGTTAATTTATTACCTAAAAATTTGTGTTTTTGCATCATAACAACACTTCTCTCAGGAACTTATGGCCCCGAGTTACATGGAGACTTATAGATTTTATAGAAAGAAGTTACATAGAAAGATAGATATATATATAGTTATATGGAAACTTTTATATAAGTTATAAGTACTATAGAAACTTATTGATGTTTCTTTTAAGTGTGTTTTAGATGTATTTTAACACATTTAACAAATGAGAAACCCTAAAGTGTCAATGGAAACGGTAATATGTTGGTCTCCTAACATGGCAAACGAAGCAGCCACTGAGTTTTCATGCTTATTCTACATATGATGGATTGATGCAGATTATAATGGATTTGACTGAACCAGATTACAACAGCTTGCCAGTCCATCACAGGGCCACACAGAGACAAACAACCATTCACGATCACTCCTAGAGTAACCAATTAACCTAACATGCATGTCTTTGGATGGTGGGAGAAAACCAGAGGGCCTGGCTTGCAAACTCCTCACACAAAGACCCGTGTTTGCAGAGATAAACTCTGGAAAGCGCTTTCCACACAGAGGCCTAAAAACAGGCCCAGATATTAAAGTGATAAGCACATCTTACTGACAAAAGTACTTTTTAATGGTAATTTAAAATTTAAAGTGTCTCTATGATGCACATTTCAGTCTAATTTAATTTAATATCTAAGTTTAGAAGGGCAAGAAATAATCAAGCATTTCTCCACAAACCCCTTCATTTTATCTTGAATTGATCCTCTCCGATCAGCCTGTGTCAGAAACAAGCCAACAGAGAAAGCTCCGCCCCATGTCCTGCAGGCTGCGTCTGATTGGTCAACTGCCAGGAGTAGTTACACTGAGCAGTAAAGGTGGGCGTGGCTTTCTTCTCATCAACGTACACAACCTGGAGAAGATGACCAATCACTGAGTCCCTCCCCCGGGACATCACTAAAATTTCAAAGTAGAAAAAACTCTAAAACCAATTGTTTCTGTCGCCATGGAAACCAAATGTAGAGTGTGCTGGAAAACTCAAAAATGCATTTAGGTGATATAAAATGGCGTTGCTCACATGTCTGATGAGTCTTAAACTCTATAACACTGTAGAACACTCAGAAAACTAGAAATGGCATCACAGAGCCGCTGTAAATCATTCAAGGTGTTTCGGCTGCAGAGTCTCAGAAAACCAGTCGGGATTTAAAACAAACAGCATTTATTTCACTGCGCATGTGATGTACAGTATAAAGACGTTTTTATGAACCGTTTTTAGATCGATTGATAAATACAAAAGTAGAATTCATCAACCGTAGCACCAAACCCTCCGATAAAAAGACTGACCACCCAAACGTTGCAACGATGAGCCAGACGGAGGAGCGTGGCCCAAACTAACACGACTTTTCATACACAGAATGTTTCAGAGGAATGAATCATCCAACGCTGGATTTCCACATAGCGTTCCCTCTTTCCTGCAGGGACTTGGGAAGGCTGCCATCTTAAAGTTCCACGGTGCAATGAAATGTAGGAATAAAGTGACAAAGTGCTGAAGAGCTTCTCTGGAATAATCATTGATCAGAGATGCACTGAATGCACACTTTAAGACAGTTTATATCAGACTGGACGCGGTCCCTGTCCTTCTGCTTGGTTTTTAGGAATGTTGAGGATTTTTTACAACATGGGACACGATGAGGAGCTCTTTCAGAGGAAAATAAAGTCCAATCACCCGACGGCTGAGTTCAAGCAGGACGCCTGTAACAGGCCTCCTTGTAGGAAGTGGCATCGGCAACGCTGAACATGTCTCTCCTGACGAAGCTCAGGAAGTTTCTCAGAGGGCAGAGCGGCCGGCCGACGAGCCGGTTGTAGGAGCGGCAGAAGGAGGTGTGAAACGTCACATCTTCACCGTTGTACAGCACCCTGATGAAGACTTCTCCATCTTTCAGCTTGGACTTCTGGCCTTTTCCAGCCCTCTTCTTCGCCTCCATCGCAGGAGGACTCTTCCACAGCTCAAAGACCAGTCTCGCCGCGAAACGTGGAAACCTGGCGTCCTCCAGTCCGAGGGCGCTGAGTAGCGGGGCCATCGTGACGTCATGGGCTGAAGACAGGGTGAAGGTCTCCTCGCCACCTGCGCGAGGCTGACGCCCGGCCTCGCTGCTCATGGCGACGCGCTCCATCTTGGCAGCAGTTCGATTCAAGTAGGGATACATGGCCAGGACGGCGTATTTACGGTACAGCCCCACTCTCCTTCGATCCGCCTCGTCATCCAGCTGCTGCTGGCGAATAACACGCAGCTGCGCCACCGTCAGACACCCACCAGCTCCACCATCTCCAGTGGGAGCACAGGGGAAAGGAAGGCCGTGGCACAGGTGGCACAACAGCGAGTCTACAGGGTTGGCAGCTCGGAGCTGGCGGGTCAGAAGGCCCAAAGTGCGCGCCATGTCGGCGTAGGTCCGGTCCAGGTTGGTGTCGGCCACTCTGAGCTGATACTGCCTCTTCTGCTCCTCCTCTAAGTATCTGTTCCTGGCCGGGCAGTCGCACGCCGAGCCGCAGAACAGCGTGCTCCACTGATGACGCACCGTCAGCTTGGTCCAATCGAAGTCCGGGAGGAAGCCGTACAGGAACGCTAGCCCGCTCTGGAGGGTTCGACTCTTACTCGTCGTCTCCACCCAAACCTGACGAGGGGACCAATCAGAGGGGAGAAGACGGTGCTGTTTGTAAGCATGATGGAGGGTCTGCCCGTTACGGAGGTGCTGCACCACACCTGCAGGAGGAAAACAGCAGGTTTACTTCTAACTGTACAAAACGTTTTAAAACCTTTGGTGTCAGCTGAGCTCTCCAGCCGGTGTGGCTCAGTACCTGTCTGTGTAAGCTCTCCCATCTCACAGGAGCTGTGGTTGGGCAGACGGGGGACAGAACCCAGCGGGGACTCCCAGTGACCACGACTCGCCCGGCCCATGTGACCAATGAAGGACTTCAGCAGTGGGTGGGACGGCTCCCTGAGGGGAGGGGGAATCAGACATGACACAAAGTCCTGATAAACAAAACCATGACTGCTTTGAACAACTCTCCAAACATTTATGATTTTTCTGCAAAACAGCAGTTGGTACTTGAAAAAAGCTGTTATTTATAACACTGAGCAGTACTTAGAGACAAAAACCATTTTAACTGGTCCAGAAATAACAACCGCTGATGAAACATTAAAACCACGAGAGGTTTATTCATGGCAAAAACCTCTAAATGTACAGCTTTCAGGAAAAACCAAGAAGTTGTTGGAGAATCAAGATCTGCTGGACCGGAGATTGTACTGTGATTACACGTGGTTGTCATGCCAACCTTCACCATGAGGTGTCTCTACCTGCTCAGTATGTGTGGAGGGAAAGGTGGGGATGGAGGAACAACAGCAGACTGAAGGAGGAATGCAAGAGTCGATGATCCGATAGATTACAGATGTCTGAAGATTAAAACTCAGAATGGAAAATGTGTGTGTGTGTGGGTGTGTGTGTGTAGGGGGGCAGAATAGGAGAAATGCAGACACACAAACACAGTTTCAATAGTGATCAGTGAGTGTTCCAGGAACAAACATGACCCTCAGCGACACCTGCCCAGGTGTAACCTGCCTCATAGCAGCTAGATGTCCTGGCCTCAACGACCAAGACTGGATTAGAAGGGTGTGATGGATGTATGGATGGATGGATGGATGGATGGATGGGTGGATGGATGGATGGTTGGACGGACGGACAGACGGACAGATGGATGGATGGTTGGACGGACGGATGGATGGATGAATGGATGGACGGATGGTTGGATGGATGGACGGACGGATGGATGGTTGGATGGACGGACGGACGGATGGATGGTTGGATGGACGGACGGATGGATGGATGGTTGGATGGACGGACGGATGGTTGGATGGGTGGATGGATGGATGGATGGACGGACGGATGGATGGTTGGATGGATGGTTGGATGGACGGACAGATGGATGGTTGGATGGACGGACGGATGGTTGGATGGGTGGATGGATGGATGGTTGGATGGACGGACGGACGGACGGATGGATGGTTGGATGGACGGATGGTTGGATGGATGGATGGATGGATGGATGGATGGATGGATGGTTGGATGGGTGGATGGTTGGATGGACGGACGGACGGACGGATGGATGGTTGGATGGACGGATGGTTGGATGGATGGATGGATGGATGGATGGTTGGATGGGTGGATGGTTGGATGGATGGTTGGATGGACAGACGGATGGATGGTTGGATGGACGGACGGATGGTTGGATGGGTGGATGGATGGATGGATGGTTGGATGGATGGACGGACGGACGGACGGATGGATGGATGGACGGTTGGATGGAGACAGTGGTGTGAACAAAAAGCCCTCATTAGGTTCCTTGTTGCCAAGCAAAGCTTACATCCCAATTACATTAAGGGGGGATTATTCACAGGAGACGGGACAGAGAGAGGTCAGTGTGGAAGGAGGGGATGGAGAGATGAAAAAACGACAGGATTATGAATTACGGATTAACGGCGAAGGATTTCTCAGTCTTTTTTAGCTGGACGGCACGATACAGCAGAGAAAAGCTCCGATTACGACACAGACTGGGAATGTGACTTCGTTCCCAGCTGAAGACCCGCAGCTTCGTTAATATTCATGTTTCTGTACATTCAGACCTTATGAAGGGATTAAAAACATAGTGTGGCTTTCAGGCTCTCTGAGCTGAGAAATGACCATGAAGTTTAACAAAACAGAATGACAGTAAAAGCAGAAAGAAGCAAAGAGGAAGAAGACACAGCAGAAGTGGAAGAAACATGCAGGAGTAGCAGGGGTAGAAGAAGAACGGTAGAAGTAAAAGTAACAAACAGGAGCAGAACCACGTTATTTAAGTTTTACATGTGGAAACGGAGCGATGCAAACATCCAGCCTCCACCGTGTCTGACCTCCATTCAGCGAACAGATCAAGGACAGTAAAATAAGTAGCAGATATGACACACAGATCGGTGCTGTGTCCACACTGTTCCAGCTGTGAAGATAACAGTGTGTTCTGTCCAGATGTGCAAAGCTGGCGTGGCTGCAGTGAAAGCTTTGAAGAGAATTAAACTCACCGGTTAGACCTGAACTCGTGTGTGTGTGTGTGTGTGTGTGTGTGTGTGTGTGTGTGTGTGTGTGTGTGTGTGTGTGTGTGTGTGTGTGTGTGTGTGTGTGTGTGTGTGTGTGGCCTCTAAAAGGGATTCATCCCTGGGAATTTGATGACCATATGGACTTTTCATCTTCAGGATTTAATCCCTTTTCTTTTGAAGAGTGTATTCACAAGCAGAGCGAAGTGAACTGAAACTCTCAGAACATAAGAAATGAAAGCAGATGAGAGTATTTCATTGCAGCGTGCTTGTTTTATCCACCAGCATCCTCTGCAGCGGCTGCTCCACAGATCTGCTCACATCAAGCAAGATAAAACGGCTTCAACGGATAAGAGAGCGTGTGTGCATCCATCTGCACAAAGCAAACAGATGCAGCAGATCAGTGCTGCTGAAAAGTGCAGCCGGAGGCGGAGCAAAGACAGAGTGTTGTGTTTAAGTCTTTTCTCCTCACATGTCCCGACTCAAGGCCCCCGTCTGCTCCCTCGTGTACATAAATCACACTCGCTGCTCTAATACTTACATCTGTCTTTTTCGTTGCCATGGTTGTTCAGTCAGCTCATCCACTAGTGAGAAGTGCTGAGTTCAGAGCTCAAAACACCAAAATAAGAAGAATAAAAACTATTTCTTCACTATTCTGCGTTTTCCGTGTTGTTTTCTTCCTGTTCTTCTTCTCTGGTTTGTTCCTTTTGCGTGTCAGCTATACAACTCAACACTGCCCCTGCAGTACCAGTTGGTATCACAGGGGATGAAGCAGAACCAAGTCTCTGAGGCCAAACTGGACGCCAGGTGAACGTGTTCTGGCGTTCTGGTTCTCTGATGCTAGCATGTTAGCATGGCAGTTTGAACTACAGCCTGTGTGATGCAGC
Source organism: Telmatherina bonti (assembly GCF_933228915.1). Lineage (NCBI taxonomy): Eukaryota > Metazoa > Chordata > Actinopteri > Atheriniformes > Telmatherinidae > Telmatherina > Telmatherina bonti. Next base: position 6,480,416 of record NC_136627.1, on the reverse strand, counting down.
TGACCCCCGCAGTGCGATCGGATCTGCAGGGGTAACTTCTGCACTTTGGACCGTTTCTGTCCGACTGTTGCAGATTTAATTCTGGACGTGACTCACTGTCACCTTTCACCTGCAGTTCTGACAGAACAGATCAAATAATATGACGACACATCATCATAACTGTAATACTTCTGTACAGATGAACCGTTATGTCTCTGGAAATACTTCATCATTGATTAATGAAAGTCTCCCTAACGTGTTTCTGATAACATAAGAACGAAGTTAATCATGTTAATGAATCTATTTATTATCATGTTTACCTGCTGGTGGACAGGCTGCAGTCGATGGTCGGTCTCCTGGTCTTAGGGATGGAGTATAGTGGATATCGATCACCGTGGCGAATCATCACCTGGACAGACAGAAGCCGGTAGTCTGCAGGACTGTGACCTGTCAGAAAAAGTCTCATCAGCAAAAACAAAGTGGCTGAAAGGAGTCCTCCTTTCATTTTCTATACCGCTTAATCCAGTTCAGGGTTGCGGGGGCGCCGGAGTCTAACCCAGCAATCAAAAGAAGTGATATTTGTCTGTCTTATATTAGGGATGGGACTTTAATGTAGTAATTATGATGAATAACTACAAAAACATTGAACACATTTCATTGCAGCTGGGACAGATTACCCTGATGCACATGGCAGAGCTCAGCTAACGCCGTGTTGCTAACGTAGCGACTGGCGGTAAACCTAGCAAGAGTGAAGACCTCTTTAGCAACTCCATCTTTTCAACAAAAGGGACAAATCTAGTAGGGGTGGGGAATCAAAACGAAAAAACTCAAAATTAGGTATGTTTGGCTTCACAATTTTAAAATCAATATTTTTGTTATAAAAATAAAAAAAATATATGAAAAATAAAATAATCCATGATAAAATTTTTGTTGTCATTTTTATTGATCTTTTAACTTGTCTTCTTGGGCGTTATAGCAGCAGAATGATGGTCTGGCTTCTGTATTTTATTCTCATTGAAATCAAGAAAAATGACGAGCAAAAAAGAAAAAAGTTTTAATTTTTTTGTGTTTTTTTTTATCTACAAAAATCAGCAATATCAAAGAATTGTGAGAATCACAATTTAAATCAAGTCAGAACCCAAAAAATTGGGATCAAATCGGGACAAAAGCATATCGTCACGGCCCTTGTGTTTATCATGTAAAGCACTTTAAGCTACCTTTGTATGAGAAGTGCTGCATGAATAAAGTTTGATTTGATTTAATCTGAAATATCAAACTGCCTGGCATTCAGTTCGGCCTGGCAGGAGTTGTGGGTCAGCCAATGAGAACTCAAGAGCTGGGTTCAGGTGACAAGAAAACCTTGATGTTGTCATGGTAACAGATTTCTTCAACCTGATGATAAAACAAAGTGAATCATCAGGAGCTTTGTAACCACAGAAATGTTCATGAGGAAAGAACAGGTATGAAACGGCCGAAGATGGACAGGAAGAAAACCGTCCAGTTTAACCCCGTAACAGGGACAGACAGGACATCTCTCATGGCGGCCATTTTTCCTGGTGGCTCCATGCGTTTCTGAGGCCGACTGTGTATTTATGAGCCTTATTGGTTCATAAAATACAGCAGATCATAACACCGGACCACCTGCTTCATTTCTAAACTGCGTTTATGTGACTTCTCTCTTCTTCGACTGGAACAGTCAAACAAACACCAACTCTGGCTTTGTTCTCATTTTCTTTTGGAAGACAACTGTCTGGAGATCCACATGGAAGTCCGAGGTGTCCCACTTGCTTTTCGAGTTGTGAGCATGTTCAAGTGATGTACGCATAAATTACAAAAAGCGTCTGTTATTCAGACTCCGTCCAGAAAAACTAGTTCTGATTCTGACAGTAGAAGAATGGATCATCAGATATAAAAAAAGAAGGTGAAGTGTTCGAGTTTTAATGTTTCATGAAGGTCTCACCTTCCCAGGCCTGTTCGGTTCGGTTCGGCATGTTGCAGTAGCCGTAAGATTCCAATATGGGGTCGGGCTCTTGGGTGGGGGGCACTGGGAACACCCTTTTCCTACCCTTTCCCACAACCACGTCGGCTTTGTCCTCAACAACCTGGAACGACTGCTCCTCCGCCATGGGAGTGGTGGGAATCAGGTTCACTGTAAGGAGAAATGAAAATGCAGAGAAGATATAAAAACAGAAGAAAATCCATCCAGCAGAGACGTTACAGCAGATTTACTGCAGGAAAAGGACGACTGGTGGAGCGGCAGAGGAGTGGGGCTGCAGGACATCCCAGTATGTTCACACACGATGCTCAGAGCTTTCTATGGATGCAGCCTTAAATTAGATAAAGGAGGGAAAGTTTGTTATAAAAACACCAACATAAAGAGAAACAGGAGCAGTTCCGCGTGTACAGACCGCTCATGTTCTCATAATCAATCAGACGTAGAAAACAACACATCTGCTATCAGCTGTCTGTTCACTGACCTGTACAAAACACAGAAAATCTCATTTCTGCCATTACTGGGGCATAATTTGCTCTGTGTGGTCCAACAACCTGTCGGATGAGACACTAGTAACCATATAGGAATGGGAAACACATTTTCCACCTCAACGAGTGGCATGAAGAAAGTTTGGTGATGAGAAAAAACCCAACAAACCCAAAGCAGACGGATTTGTTTCCCAGTCAGGACTCTGAACTCCACGTAAACCAGACGGTATCAATGTTTAATAAAAAGAACCACATGGCAGTGTCTCCAATAAAAGAAACAAATGACAAAAGAACAGAAAACCCGATCACACAGACTCACCAAAGATGAAGAAGAAAAGCTGCACAGCAACAGCGGAGAGCATTTTAAGTGCTGCTGGAGGTCTGACTGGGAACACTGGAGCTCATTCATCACCGTAACCTGCCCCCCCCTCTCTTTCTGTGCCGCCTCTCCAGCTCCTCATCCACCCATCAGTCTGCACAATCAGGCCTTTGTGGCTCCACGCTGCACAACCCACATGCTGGACATGACTGGTAATGCACTTCTACACTACAAGCCACATTCACCCACACACACACCAAAATAATCACACACACACACCCTGTAGGCTGGGAAATGCTTGTTTTTTAACCCTTCGTTTGCATATTCAGCCAGCACTGTCGTCCGACTGATTGTTTATCCTTCTGCACTGTGGCTGTTACCGGAGGTTTCCACCAGGGGGCGCATTACTGCAGCGTTAGACTGGAAGGAGCTGCTGAAATTATAGGATGTAAAAACCATGAAAACATGGCGACAACAGAAGAGATGGGCTTTAGGATTATTTTCAGATCATAGCAGGAAATGTTTGATGTTCTTATTCTCTTAAACGTTTCCAGGATTTGAGTTTCCCGACGCGGTTAACGGGACGGCTCCTCTTCCTCTTCTGTGTTTGGTGTGTTGTGTAAACATGGGTTTCATAGATCCTTTATTTTAGGGGATTTGATGAGTGATATTATTTCCTTTCTCTTCTTTTCCTGCTTTTAATGTAAAACATTTTGTGCTAGATTTTTATTGTACATAAAAATGCTTTATAAATAATGACTGACTGATATATTTTCAGACTTTGTGTATTAAAAGCAGTAGAAATATCAAAAGAATGAGCTCCTCTCAGGAAGGACGTAAAATGCTTACTTATAATAAATATACACATGTTTATCACGGCTGCTGTGCATCTTGTAAAAGCATAAAACAGATAAAAACAATAGAAATGTGCAGATCCAATGTCCAGAAGCTGTCTGTCCACAAAGGACAATGTGGGATGGTTCAGATGAAAGGTTGGAATGGACAACAGATAATCCTTTTCACAACTTTAATCCTTGTTTTAATAAAAAAGAAAGGATTAAATGTTTGGACTTAACAGCTAAAATATGGTGGAAACAAGAACCGTGTGTGTGTGTGTGTGTGTGTGTGTGTGTGTGTGAAACGATAAACTTATTAAGCTTCTTTCTATGGTTTGATTCAATCCGGTCAAGAGTAGCTTCGTGTGATGATAATGGACCTGAGATGGGCAGAAGATTCAAGAGCAGAGGCGATTCAGCAGGTTTGACGCGATTATGGCGATCCTGCTTGGAAAGCAGGAGAAGAAGAAATGGAGTTTATTCTAACTAGAGTTGCAGACGAAAGATGTTTCTGATCAGAGATTTAAGTTACTTTTAGTTGTGAAGACGAATAAATTCCACCGCAACCATGACCGCGATGTCTACGAGGAAATGAACGGTACCGTCAACCGCTCCGGGTCGCTGGTATGGACCCTGCTTAGGGTTCCTGGAAAGGGTTACGTTTTGAGCAGAACTTCTTGAGCAATATCGAAGAGTCGTGAGAACTGCAAATTAAATTGAATCGGACTCAAAAAAAAAATCCTAATCAAATCGGGACAAAAGCATGTGGTAACAGCTCAGTTACCATGGTAATCTCAGCTCCTGCTTCTCTTTCCCACCGGTCACTTCGTCGATCGATGGCCCACCTGTAGGTTTTCAGACCCGATAGCCTTCTTGTGTGTTTTTGGCCCTCTCTGACCTGAAGCCTGCTTAGATGCTTTTAATCACCAGACCTGCAGCCCAACCGGATGTTTTTAACCAACCTGGACCTGGACTGGTCCTCCCTGAAGTCCCCAGTCCTCCCACCTTCCTCTGGATGATGGCGACCTCTGTCAGCTGAACAGGAAGCCGCTCTGGTTGCATTGAGACTTTAACTGAACTTACACTTTGCTTTCTATGATAGCAAAGAGCAAAACTAAAAAGTGGATTTGTGTTTTCTTGGAAACAGATTGGGAGTAAAAGGAGATTTCATGCTGAAGCAGATTAGCATCAGAAGCCAAATGGAAGAGAAACAGAACGGACCATCCATTAAACATGAGGAGCTTTTCCTGGATAACGGCTCGATTCCGTCTCAGAGTACGATGAAAAAATATTGACGGCAGCTTTTCTCCTCTAGTAGTGATCAGAAAAGAAATAATAATAAAAGAAGGGTGTTTTTGAACAAGAGAAATGAGAACAGCGTCTCTTGCCTGAAACCAAAGTAAATCCATTCCTACTCTACATATCTGCAGATTCACACTGAAACACCTCTAAAAGATGAAAAGTCTGAGAAACCAGAAAGAGGAGTTCAATATTTAAGAAGAGAAATTTTGCTTTCATCTCCTGGATGTTTCTTCACTCAGTCGATGAGCAACAGATCAGATAACCTAACAGCACGACATACCAGCGTTATATTCCCGCATGCAGGCCGGATCGATCCCAGTCTAATCCTGACACTCATGTTTTATTTTTTCATTATTTTACTTTTAAATTACAGGTGATTTATTTTACAGATTCCACCTTTTGTCTTCAATCCCCTTCACAAAGCTTGTAAATCCCACCCACTGCAGCTCCGGGCCTTTTCCTTGGTTTTCCCTGGATCCACAGCTCCTGGCAGGAATACTCGGACTGAACGCTGACTTATGACGTGATGAAGGAATGAAAGAAAAAGATTTTCCCCAAAACTTTTATTCTAAAGGCCCATTTCTGTTCCCTTACGTATGTGTTGGTGTCCATTACAAAGAGTGTCACACGTTGCATACCTCCATGCATCCTTTACGTTGCCACAGCTGTTTAGTCAGATCATCCACCAGTGGGCAGTGCTGAGGTCAGAGGTCTGACACCGGTTAGCGCCGCTATAAAGTCTTTACAACCATCTTAAACACAACAAAAGAAGAATAAAACCTGAATGTCCACACTCTTACCTAACTCTGCATTTACCACACAGGCCTGCACTATATGGCAACACGACGCACTGCAGCCATTCTGCTGTTGATTCAAGCACCAAGCTGGCTATTTTCTCTCTTCGTCACAGATCACGTGACTACCAACTGTCACCACGGCAACCTTGACGCCTTGTTCAAAATCTAACCCAAACTGGTGTGAAAATATTTTATTTTCTAATAATGTATTTTATTCTTTGTTGCACATTTATTCAACAAATAAGGATATAAAATGATCTATAGTTGTTTTTTAACCTGCTTTGATGTTTGTGTCACTTTGAGCTCCTGCCTGCAATGCATTGTGGTCTATATTGACCCATCTAATGGCCATCGATGCTCACTACTTTAAGATGCATTGTGGGTAATTTTGAGTGCACTACTTTTTTCTTTCTGGACATTCTGACACCTAGGAAATGGTGTGAGCACCATATAGATCACTATGTCGGGAACAGGGTGGACATTCAGACACAGCCGGAGTGTTTAGCTCCTCTCTTCTCTTCTTCTGGTGTTTTTTTTGCCTTCTACTTCTCTGGTTTGTTCCGTTTGCTGGTTGTATGTCAGCTTTACAACTCCAGAGGTATTCCTGTTTTCTGCGTTAAGTGACAGACCAAATAATAAATGATAAAACTCTCCGTCTGTGTGTCCGTCTTCTGCATGGAGTGTAAACAGGCCTGATGTTATGGCTTGCAGACAGTGTGGACATGTCCAGTAGTTAAACTTACAGAACTGGAGACTGAGACTGACGATGGCCAGCACGGCCCCGCCCACCACCACCAGAAGGATGAAGCGGTTACGAGCCAGCATCTTGTGACGGCGCCGCGTCCATCATCCATGGAGGTGGAGGCCCATTCTGGCGACCTGCGAACAGGAAAAGGTTTTTAAGTCCATGGGAATAAAACGATGAAGCCCGCTACAGAGCAGCCCAGATCTCGACCAATAGAAATGCTACCAGGTATGTGCAGCTGGTTTCACTTTTATATTAAGTACTTTTATTCTGAAATTCTGCTGTCTGGGTTTATACTTCCTATTTGTGAGGATAAATATGAACGATGGGACACAACCCAGGAGCACCACTGTGATCAGCGGTGATCCTCCACGTGGATGAAACTCCAGCTGCTTGTATCACTTATCAACCTGCATCGACGACATATGACCTGGACTAACTTATCTGTTTCTCTCCGCAGGACGAGATTTTAATCACAGCGTAGACGCTAAACAACGTTCAGTGGAAACACTTGCAATCATGTTTGTGGTTTGCTTAAATTGTTGGCTTTTATTTTGTAAAAAAAAAAAAAACTAATGGAAGCGTCAGGAGAAAAAGTGCGTATATGTTGCCTTCTTCCTTTATTATCACTGTTCCAGTATTATGTCCCAAACATCTGGAGGTCAAAGCTAGCTACACATTGTTCCTGTGTTTCTAACTTCTCTGCAGGTTAAAAAGGTTTTATGATTTAGTTTCAAGACAAGCGTTCAAGTCCAGGTGGAGGTCCTGTCGCCTTTCCAGCCGTTTCCTGGCATGTTGGATTTATTCTGCAGCGGTGGTCACTTTTTACATCGTTGTTACGTTATTTTGTTATGTTGGCATCATGAGACTGAAGTAAATTTAACCTAAAAAGCTACCAAGGCCTTTTAATGAGATTTAAGACTTTTGGTTTTGTGAAATGAATTAAGGAATAATAACTGTGATTATTACAATGTCTTAATTATTTTTCTGATAATAATCAAAGTAGCTAAAGTAGTAGTAGTTAAAGTAGCTACTACCTAATGGGAAACACTAAAACCCGGCCGGAGCAAGTCGGGCTGAGGCGGGTACTGGTGGTACAGCCCTGGAACCAGTGATCATACTGGTTGCATTTTTGTTGTTGACAATCTGTTTTTTTTTTTGGTAGTTTTTAACCTGCAGACCGATCAACTCGTCTCCTGTTAGAAACTTCTTTTACATGCGAAATGAAATAAACGCTGCAAACTTGCTGAATAATGAGACCAAAATAAAGACAATTACCGATTCTAGTCTACTTTTCATGTCTGTGTATTCATTTTGTTCCTCTGGGAACTTTTTGTTCAGTTTCTCCAAAGTAAACGCGTTTTGTTTTCGCCTGCAGTTCTACTATTAAAGAAACATGTAAATATAAAGAAAAGCGTCAAAGATTTTTTTCCTTAAACATTAATCTTACAAAGAAAAACAGATTAAAGTTGAATGTTTTCATTATTAAAATGATTATAACCATTAGTGTATTGACTCTTATACATGTCTGTCTCACCTGAAGCAGGTGGATCACATGACCAGTAGAAAACAGGTTTTTTTAAGCACTTTTTTTTTTTTTAAACAAAACTTAATTGAAATGACAAAAAAAAACAAACAAATTATTAATGCAATATTGAGCAAAATAGGTACAATAAGTCAATGCAGATATCAATGCAACAAACAAAATTAATTAGAATTCAGCTTGAAGTAAAAACAAAAACATGAGAGGATACAATTTTATGCGACAATAAAATATAAATTAGAAGTTATGAAGAGGAGGGATCGACACAATTAAAAATAATTTCATAAAAATTGAGAAGCCTCATTTCTTCATGTTTTTAAGGAGTTTCAGAGATTTAAAAGTGAGTTAATTTCTATTTGGAATAAAACTGGATTGAAAATCTAACCTATGACATCACTAAACCTGTTCAGATGTCTGTGTGTGCGTGTGTGTGCATGTGTGTGTGAGTGTGTGTGTGCGTGTGGGGGGGGGGGGGGGGGGGGGTTCAGAAAACCATGAAGCTGGGAGTAAATGCAGCCCTCCCAGTTAAACCTACCATTAGCTGGTCTAAAATTATGTCCAGCCAGCACTGGAGGAGGAAAACTCTGCATACGTGGAAATGTTCGCGCTTCCTGGGACTTTTTAACTGGAAATAATCGCCTCATATGTCACCAAACTCCAGTCAAACGTTTCATGGCGAGGTGAATAAAACCAAGTTTAAAAGCCTCGTTTGGTCAACTAAACATGTTTAATTACTGGTTATGAGGACAGACGACCAGAACCAGCAGGAGAGATCATATTTCTCCAGTTTTAGCCTCTCTTCATTGGCTGCCTGTTGAATCTAGAATAGAATTTAAAATCCTTCTCCTTACATATAAAGCCCTCCACAACCAGGCACCACTATATATCAAAGACCTCATAGTTCCTTATATACCAAGCAGAGTACTTCGTTCGCAGACTGCAGGCTTACTTGTGGTTCCTAGAGTCTCAAAGAGCCGAGCAGGAGGCAGAGCCTTTGGTTATCAGGCCCCTCTCTTATGGAATAAGCTCCCAGTTAGTGTTAGGGAAGCAGACACCCTCCCCACCTTTAAGACTAGGCTGAAGACTTATCTTTTTGATAAGTCCTATAGCTAGGGATGGTTAGCATCCCTTAGTTATGCTGCTATAGGTTTAGACTGCTGAGGGACATTTCCTGATACACGGAGCTTCTTTCTCTCTCTCTTATTTCCCCCCCAATAACAATAATGTTGCATCATTAACATGTATGTCTCCTGTCTCAGCAGGTCTCCCTGGCCGGGAGTAGCAGTTCCTGTTGTCTGTTGTCTTTCTGTCCTCTTCCCCCCACACAGCAGAGGCAGATGGCTGCCTGTCCTGAGCCGGGTTCTGCCGGAGGTTTCCTTCCTGTTAAAAGGGAGTTTTTTCCTTCCCACTGTCGCCAGTGTGCTTGCTCAGGATGGGAGATTGAGTTGGACCCTCCAACTCAATCTGTTGGTTTCCTTATACAGGTTATTATGAATTGGCTTTCATTATGTTTTCTTCTCAGTCTGTAAAGCGTCTTGAGATGGCATTGCCATGATTTGATGCTATATAAATAAAGTTGAACTGAATTGAAAGACATGCTTGGCTGGTTGGCATCATTTCCACCCCCCAGTTAGCCTCCATGGAGAATGGAGTGGCAGAAACACGCAAATCATTCCTACAAGAACAATTCGTCTGGACTGAGCTGTGATGATGATGATGATGATGATGATGTCCTGACATCGTTTCATCCGCCACAGGCTGCTAGTTAACTAGTTAGCTAGCGTGTGTGAAGAATAACTGCACCCTGATGACCAGCAGCAGTGTTTTCATCGTGATGTTGAGACTTTAGCACATGTAGTGTCTCCCTACTTGTTGCTTGCATAAGCAGCTGAGACGAGTTACCGCACAGACACGTAGCTTTGTTCTGCACGCGGAGAATGAAAATGTCCCATCAGAGACTTCACGGATCAAACAAACAAAACGGAGACAAAACAAAACAAACATCCATCATCCTCCCCGATCGATGTCTGCTTTGTGTTTCCTACCTGCAGGAACCGGACTCTGACCCACAGACAGCAGGAATTCCCAGTTAAACCCAGCGCTCCGGTTCTCCGGTGACTGGCCGCGACGTCAGGTCACGTGACGACATGCCGCACTTCCTGTGGCGGATTTCAAAATTAAAGACAAGCGAACAAAGTGTTGGTGGGGGTGCGCAAACAAAGCTTCAAATTGTGCAAAAAATAATTGAAATGTAGCTTTTATAATAGTAGTAAAGGTATTTTTTTTAATACTGTCTACATAAAATCGGACGATATCCATATTACCCCTCTGACGCATATTTCTGAATATGTTTTTACAAATGCTTTCTTTCTTTTTTTTATTTTATTTGTCCTTCTATATATTTTACAAAACAACATATAAAAACAATCAAATTTACATATGTCTATTCTATAGTTATATCTGTATAGTTTTCTTTTCCTAAACACCACATAAACTGGTTAATTATTGGCAGTGCAAAAATAATTAAAAAAAAAATATTTGTAGATTGTTCAACATATGAATTAAATTAGATCATGAAAAATCATCTGAGCAATAAAAAGTGTTCTAGTTTTGCTTTGAGAACAAAGACACAGATCTTTCAATAAATTCATTTTATTATACATTTACCTAGTCTTTTATTTTTATTTAAGAAAATTTCCTGTGTTGTGGAAGACTTCCTGTTTTTTTTGTCTAACATGCCACATCATGAAAACCCTACTACACAGTCTGTTATTGGTTTTCAGGACTCATGAATTAAAGGCTTTAGGGTGGAAAATGTCATTAACTTCCTGCTTCAGAGAGCACACTGTCATCTCGACTACTTAAGCAGCACTTTAAGGGAGACGTTCTTTAATTTTTCAAATGAGAAGCTCCATGAATTTAAAGAGGATACCTCCACAACCGCCTGGATTCATGATAACCTAACAAATAGACCACAGTTTGAGACTCAATGTGTGTGGACGAGATGGAGGCCTGACCTCTGAGATGGAGGTCAGAGCACCACAAGAATCTGTGCTATCACCATTTTTTTTTCACAATGTACACCTCAGACGTCCAATACAACTCTCAGTCCTGTCATCGGTAGAAATACTCTGATTACTCTGCAGCTGTATGGAGTATCAGTGATTGACGAGCAGCTGAGTACAAAGAACTGGAAACACTAGAAAGAGCTCACCGCATCTGGAACACAAACAAGAGTGATGATTGTTGACTTCAGGCGAAAGGAGAGTAAACAGAGTATATATCCTGGGAGAAGGTGGAGGTGGTGGAGGAATACAAGTACCTTAAAGTTCAGCTGGACAACAGACTGGACCGCAACACAGAACCATCTATAAGAGAGAACAGAGCAGACTCTACATCATGAGGAAGCTGAAATTCTTTAATGTTCGTACCAAAATGTTGAATATATTTGATAAATCTGCTGTGGAAAGTTCAGTCAGCTTTGCAGCGTCTGCTGGGAAAGGTGCATCAGAACCGGAGACTTATGATGCAAAAGTTCTGGTTCTGTTCTGAGGACTGATCTGAAGCCAAGTCCAGATGCTGCACGAGCTGCTGGACTTAACGAACAATTTTTTACATCCTCTACACAACTCAACGAGGAAACAGCCGAGTTCAGTCAGAGGCTTCTTCATGTACAGTGTAAGAACAAGAAAAGACAGGAGGACATTTGTGCCAGCAATCGTTAACCCCAAGACTCGACTGAATTAAACATGCAACAGTAGTGAGAGATGTCCACATATAGTTGTTAAAATATACTAAACGAAGCCTCAAGACCTTTCTTTCTCAGTGGGAAAGTCGTACATTAAGTCAGAATACAATTTAAATTGTTAAAAAAAATATTTTCTCACCTTTCATATATTAAAAATATTCTTTGCAATGAGAAGTGCTTTTAATTTCTTGTCGCAGCAAGAACAACCCGAGTTCCAGTAAATGTATCAAAATGATTTTTATACTCCCTCTGACCGCAGTGGTGTGGCAGCTACCACATCACTTTATAGCTTGAGGGTTGCTAGTTTGAATCCGGAAAGGGGCATTTATTCGTGGAATTTGCATGTTCTCTCCAGGTTCTTCAGTGTCATTCTACAGGACGCTAAGTGATTTTAAATTGACCCTTGGACTGAGTGGGAGTGGAGACGCATCCAGTGTGGATCCTGACAGCAGCTGGTATAGATTCCAATCCCCACAACTCTGAACAGGACCCTGAACTGGATTGGATCTGCAGAATGAATGAAGGTAGTTTCTAAGGAAGTGAGTAGAGTACCCTCTAGTGGTCCAATATGAGAACAGCAGCCTGGATGCCTCCCTGAATCCTGCCTCTTCAGTTTGTTCCACAGGCTGTTTCTCAATTCAGGGTCTGCACTATTCCAAATGCAGATTCGTTGGCTGCATGCGTCATAGTGGTGTGCTGTCCCAATTCAAAGGCCCTTTCGAGTCCACCCCTCAAATCAGCACTGGCTCGAGATTAGCTCAAAACGAAGGGTACAAGAGATGTATCCTAAGCGCCCTCTCCTATCCCAGAATTCATTGCTCAAAAGATGACAGATAGTGAACAGCCATGCGGGAGATCCAAAAAGTACATTTTCAAATGTAAGTATTTCCTTTGTCTCTGTAAATGTGACAGCAACCAAAATTATTATGTTGAATAAAACAAATTGTGGAATATCAATGGAATCAGAAGTGTTGCATGGTTTGTGGTTAGAAGTCTCCACCCAAAACTGGCAGCTACCAAGTTTGAAAGCCCTCATTGACATAAAAAGTGTTTAGAGTCAAGATCAATATGAGACATTCAGCAGCTTAAAGTGTTCGGCTTTTTTCATTGAAAAAATTAAGATAAATCCAATTTCATAGGTTTCTCATTCACAAGGTCATTAGCAAGTAGTAATTATGTTAATGTATTTCACAAGTTCAGTCTAGGACTAAATTAACAGAAGACCATGGTGCCATCATACAATTACAAAAATAATAATCATTATAAATTAATATAATGACATGTCTACTGTGCTGGTCCTGCAATGGACTGGCGAGCTGTCCAGGGTGTACCCTGCCTTCGCCCTAAGATAACTGGGATAGGCTCCAGCTTCCCCGCAACCCTGAATTGGATTAAGTGGTTAGGAAAATGTATGTATGTATGTATGTCTACTATGCACCAATAATGGTATTACATATTTATGGTGTATAATATGTCAGTGTCTATTAAATTAGTCAATGAAATACATTTTAAATAGTCATAAAATGCACTGGCTATATCATGAATTCATTAATTTTTACAGGGACAAAAGACCAAACTGCAACCTTCATTAGGCTGAGGGCAGAAAATGAAGAGCTCTTTACTGGAGCTAAATATTCGGCTAGTGTTGGTTGGAGGTCTGTTAAAGAAAACACTCAAGAAAGTCACGTCTTTTTTTATTTTTTTTATTACATTAGCCCCCAATAACAACCTGAGCAGTTAATTTTGCAGTACCTCACACTTTCCTTTGAGTTTTTACTCCTGTTAATTCAATATGACCTGATATGGATGAGTCATTACTGTTCCCTGTTGTTAATCAGAACCATCCTGGATAAAATGGGCCTCCAGGACAAAGTTTCTGCTAGACAGGTCAAAAAAATGGCACAATTTAAAAAAAAAAAAAAAGTATAAAGTATGTACAATATTCATCATATAATTTATGAAGTGCAAAAAACTGCAGTTCCCCCTTCATCCGCTAAAGGCTGGCTGCAAAACAGAGCAAATCCCCATAGACTCCCATGTTAAAAAGACCAACTTCACAGCAGAAATAAACATGTTTACAGCCTGGTTCAAAAATCCATTTTAGGTTAATAGGTCAGGTTTCCCTTCACAACTGTGGGAGTGAATTTTTTTCTAACTCGTCCGTTTAAAAGTAATTCAATCTCAAAGTTTGGCATATTTAGTGGTGTGTCCTTTTGAATGACAGGTACCCGATCTCGAGCTTCAATTCAGAAGAACGTAGAACAACCGCGGTTCCACTAACAACGTGACTTAGCTTTAGCTCGCTTACTTCCGTTAGCTGGTTAGCTCCGGGTTAGCTCGGTTAGCTCTTAGCTACAGAAAGCTCGGTGTTCACTCCATGTTAATCATCTACCATGATGCTCACAGCCCCCCTCTTAGCCCTTTAGATCTTTAACACACAGAGTTTGATCTCTTTAGCCCTATTCTGATGGGATTAGTTTTACAAAGGGACCACGTATAATGAATAAATTACCCCCCAGCATATTTTTCTGTGGCACATTCACAGGGCTAACCAAACTGAAATTGACAGGCATCACCCAGATATAATATAAGCTGGTACTAAAGGGAGTCATATCCAGCAGACATTCTTACTGCACACGATGCATGAAGAGATCCAAAATTTATACTGTTTTTCTCCTTTTCAGCATTTTCTTTTAGCCTCTGTTCATTATGGGCTAATAGGGCACGGCAAACATGCCAAAGCAGCCTCCATGTCATGGCAAACTTTTGTAGATTTTGAGATTTTTTTATTTTTTTTTTGTAAAAATGAATTCAGGCTTGTGATTGACTAAAGGCCTTTCAAACCAAACGTGAATTGGACATTGGACAAAATTCAGCTCAGCTATTGGTCAATTTTTGCAAAATGAGCTGGAAATTGCTTTAATAGGGTTTAGAGCTCTGCACCAGCTTCCAGTGGCCGGTACATGGCAGCCATATGAATACTGACAACTTCCATTTTATTCATGATTTGGCAGAGTTTCACAACAGTCATGTACACATAGAGATGTTTCTCAATGTAAATCTGCCCTGTACTATTTAAAAACTAATAAGTTTTACAAAAACACATGGCTGAACTTAACTTTTATTTAGCCTGCTTTCATTCACAATGTGTCAAGTTAGATTATTGCTCCCAGCTGTGTTCTTCAACCAGCAGTGTCTGTTTCTTACTATATAAATTAGCATAGTTAGTCTAGGTTCAAAGTTTCTGCAATGTTTTTTGTTTTTTGTTTTTTTTTAAAAAAAAAGGGGGCATAACCTTGTAACATCAAGTCAGTTCAGTACTTCTATTTTGTCATTTTGCCACTTTATCCATTCAAATATTAAATTATTAACCTCATTCAGGACATATGTGTGGCTTTTGCACGTTTAAACTTTTTCAGTTATTCAGGTTTTTGTCAACTTTTGAAATTTGTCTTGTGAATGGAGAAAACATAAATCCAACTCAGCATTTGATCCATTTTGTGCATAATGAGCTGCAGACTGCTTCATCCGGTGCACCACCACACAAGTGTATAGTGTATAGTGGTGTACAAGGCGCATTGTATTTGAACGAACTAGTCCGAGGGTTTTCATGCTATTGACTCCATACTCAGCAAGAAGCTTCGTTACAAGATGGGGACCAAAAGGAAAAATCTTTCCAATAGGATAAAACATGTTCCCGTGGAGACCGATGGAAAAAAGCCGTCTTGCCATGAAACACGGTTCACTCATATCTTCGCAGAAATTCATGCGATCTGCACCAAAATTAAAATCATTAATATTTGGTAGGTCCTTAGCGCATTGTAATATGTATTGTGGGAGGGTAACTGTATTGGGGGGGCCCCTAGGGGCCCGATTGTCTACTTTGACATATGACTACGAAATGCGGCACACATGTATATCAACCCAAGACGAGCAAAAAACTCAATTAAGCACCTTGTTACCATGGCAACGGGGTGTCCGCCATTTTGGCGTTTATGCCCATTTAGCACTGTATGTGCATTGTTTTTCAACTAACGAGTGTGGGATTCATACCATTGACTTCACATCCATCCAGAAGCTTTGTGACAAGTTTGGGTACATGTCGGCATGAGGCGAGGACCCGATGGATGCCGCTTGCGGCTTTAATTATTGGGGTCCGAGCCATACGAAGTATGGCAGGGCCCTATTGTTATTGAAATGTTTATTATTATTCTTATAAGCACAACTCGCTCAATTTTGACCCCCTTAGCCCCCATGAAAAGTTGTGAAACTGGGCACACACCTCACGCCCGGCAAAAATAGCAATATTCTTGGGTCTGCACGCACGCCAATGCGAAAATGCCTTGACGGCGCCCCCTAGAAACGCCAAAAATGTTCCTAAATGTTTACTTTGACCTTGGACAATGAAATTTGGCACTCATGTAGCATCCAAAGACAAGCAAAAAACGGGGTGTCCGCCATTTGGGCGTTTATGCCCACTTAAAGCTGACGTAGGTAATATTGGGGAGATGAAAAGAATTGAAAGTGGCAGTAGTCTTGGCTCCTCCTCCCCTATTGTTGCTCCATTTCGGTCCGAACGTTACACTGTTTAGGTTTTACAGATTTACAGTAAACCGAGGGTTCTAACCATCTTTCTTATTGTTCATGATTACAAAACGCATAGACTACCATCACAAAAAGGAACCACTTCACCAAGAGTAAAAGAAAGAAAATGTCTCTCAGGAAGATTACCTCCCCAAACTTTAATGTGCATTGTACTTAAAGGGGTCCTATGATGGTATTTCAAGTTTTCTGAGCTTTCTACAGTGTTACAGTGTTGAATCCTCATCAGACATGCGAACGGCACTGTTTTTTTTATCACCTAAACGCATGTTTGAGTTTGAGTTCCAGCACGCTCTCCGTTCGGTTTCCATGGCGACAAAAACGCGTCATTTTAGAGAGCTTTTCTACTTGGAAATCCTTGTGATGTCCCGGGGGATAAGGTTCGGTGATTGGTTACCTTCTACTGGTTAACAAGGGCATGTACAAATACATCAGGTGGGTGGAAAACGTCAGATAAAGTTATTTCCAACGATGGCTGGTGAGTTTACCAAAGAGAGACATTCTGCTGCATTCGTTGCTGTGGGTTGCTGTTTTCCACTTCGTTTTCAGGGTCTGATTCAGGTTCCAACATGTAGGGCTGTATGCTATGTGTTGACATTGTATTTTGTTTTTTTATTGAGTTCATATGAGCCTAATCCTTCTGTTTATGAGATGTTACAATGACGGCGAAAGCAGTTGCGGTGCGCGCTCCTGATGTAGTGCAGTGGTGGGAGGCGGGGCTTAATGCGGAAGAGTCTCAATCCACTCGTTTTGCCCACAGGCTGATCTGACAGCCTACGGAGAGGGTCAGTCTGAAGTAAATAGAGCCATTTGTGACAATAACTCGATCAATCCCAGCCCTTCTGGTCTCAGAAATAAAAATAAATTAGCCTGAAATGCACATAATAGTTCCACGTTAAACTAGTCTGAGGGGATACATGCATTTGAGTCCAATTCTGGCAAGCTTTGTGAGGAGTTGGGGAAAAAAGATGTTGAAATCTTTTTGAAAGCAGAAACCTTGGCAAATTCACAAAAAAAGTCCTCTCAACGTGAAACGGTTTTCTCACATCTGCACAGAAATACATTCGATCTGTACAAAAATTGGTGGCATTCATTGCTTTGAATTTTTACTATTTTGTTTGAGGAGGTCACTCAGCATAAAACATGCATTTTCTAAGTACAAAATCATTTTACATAAATCCATGGAAAATGCATTGCAGCAATACATATTATGATCTTCTTTGTCAGCTGTCCAGTCTTTCTTGTGATTCACAGCACTTGCACCTACCTTTATTCCTGCACACTTCACACTCACTATGAGTCTCATACAGAGAATGCAGTGTTTTCAAAATTTTTACAGTTGAGTGCAACAGCTCGCAAATAATGTGTGCCCCATCCAATTATAAATATTTTCCAAGTACAACACTAAGTATTTGCTTCAAACTTTTGTTAAAAAGCACATTGCAAAAAATTGGTTTATTAAAATCCATTTTCACCATAACATTCATGTGCTAAGAGTGGTGGACTCTGTGGTGGACCGGCAGAAAAGATAAATCATGTCGGTACATTTCTTTTTTTCTCCATTGCATAATTTCTTTTGTAACATGACACACAAACACTACAAAGACATGCTGTATAACTTCAAATGAATTTATTTATATTGCAACAAATTAGAACTCAAGTTGCCACTAATAATGCTATATAACCTATAGACTATTATCTAAACTCTTAGGTGCTCCTCCTGTTGCTACAATTATATAGTTTTTTTTTTTTTAAATCACTATGTACAGAATATATATTTGGACAAAAAAAAAGGAAAAAAGAGGGAAAATACAAAGACTGCCTCCCAATTTGTTTTGATGAACACCTTGTTCCCAACTGCTACATCCATCTACTAGCCAAAGTCCGTCTCCTAGGGAAATGACAAAAAAGGTATGAGTGTGTGCTTATGTAGATATATGCCCTACACACATGCACACATGCATTTTACAAGCATCAATTACATAAAAAGATACTGAGTAAAATCAGACAATGTTTAATTCTAGACACCACTTCACTGCTAAATATATTAATACTTTATAAAATACAGTCTTGGATAATTATAACACAAGCAATTCTAATGCTGCAGACTGGTAAAGCCTAAAAAGGACACAGCTACTGTGCTTCTTCAACAACAATAACTACACACTCCAGCTATTGAATATTAATTTATGAAGCCTCAGGTTACAGCTTTTTTATGCTCTTCATTGGCCCCATCACAATCAGGACTTTAGTCCAACAGAGCTCAGTGTAACTGTTCATCATTGGCTTCTGTTAACTAAAGATAAACTGCTAATAAGCCAGATAATTTAAAAAAGAAGAAAAAAAACAGACTATGATAAACATAAACCACATATAGAAACACCTAAGAATTTATTTTAACCTAAGTGTGTCACAAGTATAATTGCGTGAAAAAAATAACTGTAGGATAATGAATACTTACATTTACTTCTCTACCTACCTTGCCTGAGTTTACCTGCTCACTTGATTATACCTGTAATCAACTACTTCTAACTTAAACACACCTGTTATAACTACAATTATCTGATTTAATGCAACATAAAGAAAAAGAGGCACAATCCTGACAACATCCAACTACTTAACCACTCTGACCTTGGCATTTGGGCCACTACAATTACCAACTTTAACTATTTTCCTTATAACAACCACCAAGAAATCTACTCACTATTTTAACATTTTTGCTACTTCTTCTAGACAGAAAGCACAGAATAACTTAACATGGACTAACGGTCTTACACAATGTAAAGGATACCAAGAGGGGACAAAACTTAAGTTACTACATGCAAATTACTTAAAACAGGGAACTCAGGTGAAGAGCAGAACAGCTACTACATGTTGACTATATCTACCATTGAAAAAAACACTTAAGTTATTAGCATTCAGGCTGTCTTACTTAAAGGAACATATAATGCCCTCATGATCACTAAAATATGTAGGCACCACTCGCGCTTCTAAACGCCAGTTGCGGATTTTATATAAGACCGAGAGCTGCTTCTCATTCAAAGATCTAATTAATTCTAGGCCCTCACTCCGACTCATTACATTATTATTCTTTTCTAACTGACACGCCGGATCGTTCCTAAGAGTTAAATCTGGAATGTTGTCGACGGGTTCCTGACCTACTTCCTCTACATCTTCCTCTGGTGCCTGTTCTTTTTCTCTAATTTCTTCTTTACATTCTAAACGTTCTAATTCCTGTTCAGGGCAGAGATTTGCCCAAGCATCTACCGGGCTTTCCTCATTTTCAAGTTTATTCTGTAACTCTTCTAATTCGTCTGAATCTCCAACCTCGAATTTGTTCCTATTCTCATCGATGACAGATTTAACTGTGTGTTCTGATCCGTCACTGAAGATCACGGAACCATTTTCATAAAACTGTTCAAACATCGCACAGTCTGCAGTTTTTAGATCATCTTCCACGCGGTATGGAAGAAACAACTGTAACTGACTTTTGTAATATAATTCAGGTGTTTTTGTTTTTGAAAAGCGCGCATAATGAACTACAGCGGGTTTTGTTCGTGTTCTTTTAAGAATAAACCCTAACCCCCTTTGCAACTGTATCGCATCCTTTAACTTTTCATTTCCTCTTAAAACACGATATTCAGACATGAACGTCATAATGCACATATCATTAAAAGTGCCATTATTAGGCCTACTTTTATAGCGATCTATGACACTAACCATCCACACGTCGTCTCCCGTCAGTCCACTTTCTTGGATTAAGCTAATCGGTTTACTCATTTTCACTATTTTCTCCCCTGTTGGTATAAACTACTTTTATGCGAATTCTCCTTTAAATGCATTCCCGTTAATCTATAAACTGCCTCCTGAGCAGATGCGTCATGACTGTTTAGATAGACGCTGCCAATTGTTTTCAGTGCATCTTGAGCACTCACATTTCCATCTTTCGTTGCTTCTTTATCAGCTTTACTAAGCAAAAGTCCTACTTCTTTTTCTGACTTACTAATGTAAGAAATAATATAGACTATAACCGCGTAGGCATCGGTTACATATCGAATATCTAAATTTGCATCCCAGCATTTTAAAAGAGACTTGTTATATGGATTAATCCATCCATCCATCCATCCATCCATCCATCTTCTGCCGCTTATCCGGGGTCGGGTCGCGGGGGCAGCAGCCTAAGCAGGGAAGCCCAGACTTCCCTCTCCCCAGCCACATTTGCCAACTCTGCGGGGGGGATCCCGAGGCGTTCCCAGGCCAGCCGAGAGATGTAATCCCTCCAGCGTGTCCTGGGTCTTCCCCGGGGTCTCCTCCCCGAGGGACGTGCCTGGAACACCTCACCAGGGAGGCGTCCAGGAGGCATCCTGACCAGATGGCCGAGCCACCTCAACTGGTTCCTCTCGATGCGAAGGAGCAGCGGCTCTACTCTGAGCCCCTCCCGGATGACTGAGCTCCTCACCCTATCTCTAAGGGAGAGCCCAGCCACCCTGCGGAGGAAACTCATTTCAGCCGCCTGTATACGAGATCTCCTTCTTTCGGTCACGACCCACAGCTCATGACCATAGGTGAGGGTAGGAACGTAGATCGACTGATAAATCGAGAGCTTCGCCTTCTGGCTCAGCTCCTTCTTCACCACGACAGACCGGCGCAGAGCCCGCATTACTGCAGACGCCGCACCGATCCGTCTGTCGATCTCACGCTCCATCCTTCCCTCACTCGTGAACAAGACCCCGAGATATTTAAACTCCTCCACTTGAGGCAGGACCTGACTCCCGACCCGGAGAGGGCAATCCACCCTATTCCGGCTGAGGACCATGGTCTCAGATTTTGAGGTGCTGATTCTCATCCCAGCCGCTTCACACTCGGCCGCGAATCGCTCAAGCGAGAGCTGGAGATCACGACCAGATGAAGCCAACAGGACCACGTCATCCGCAAAAAGCAGGGACCCAATCCTGAGGCCACCAAGTCGGATCCCCTCAACCCCTCGGCTGCGCCTAGAAATTCTGTCCATATAAGTTATGAACAGAATCGGTGATAAAGGGCAGCCTTGGCGGAGTCCAACCCTCACCGGAAACGAATCCGACTTACTACCCGCAATACGGACCAAGCTCTGACACCTGTCGTACAGGGACCGGACAGCTCGTACAAGGGGGTCCGGTACCCCATACTCCCGGAGTACCCCCCACAGGAGCCCCCGGGGACACGGTCGAATGCCTTCTCCAGGTCCACAAAGCACATGTAGACTGGTTGGGCAAACTCCCATGCCCCCCCCAGGACCCCAGAGAGGGTATAGAGCTGGTTCACTGTTCCGCGTCCAGGACGAAAACCACACTGCTCCTCCTCAATCCGGGATTCGACTATCCGGCGGACCCTCCTCTCCAGGACCCCTGAATAGACCTTACCAGGGAGGCTGAGGAGTGTGATTCCCCTGTAATTGGAACACACCCTCCGGTCCCCCTTCTTAAAAAGGGGGACCACCACCCCAGTCTGCCAATCCAGCGGTACTGCCCCCGATCTCCACGCGATGCTGCAGAGGCGTGTCAGCCAGGACAGCCCCATAGCATCCAGAGCCTTAAGGAACTCCGGGCGGATCTCATCCACCCCCGGGGCCTTGCCGCCAAGGAGCTTTTTGACCACCTCAGCGACTTCAGCCCCAGAGATAGGAGAGTCCACCCCTGAGTCCACCAGCTCTGCTCCCTCATGGGAAGACGTGTTGGTAGGATTGAGGAGGTCTTCGAAGTATTCCCTTCACCGACCCACAACGTCCCGAGTTGAGGTCAGCAGCACCCCATCTCCACTGTACACAGTATTGATGGAGCACTGCTTCCCCCCCCTGAGCCGCCGGATGGTGGACCAGAATCTCCTCGAAGCCGTCCGGAAGTCTTTCTCCATGGCCTCGCCGAACTCCTCCCATGCCCGAGTTTTTGCCTCGGCAACGGCCGAAGCCGCATGCCGCTTAGCCCGCCGGTACCCATCAGCTGCCTCCAGAGTCCCACAGGCCAAGAAGGCCCGATAGGACTCCTTCTTCAGCTTGACGGCATCCCTCACTGCTGGTGTCCACCAACGAGTCCTGGGATTACCGCCACGACAGGCACCAACGACCTTGCAGCCACAGCTCCGGCTGGCCGCCTCAGCAATAGAGGCACGGAACACAGCCCATTCGGACTCAATGTCCCCCGCCTCACCCGGGACATGTTCGAAGCTCTGCTGAAGGTGGGAGTTGAAGCTCGCTCTGACAGGGGACTCAGCCAGACGTTCCCAGCAGACCCTCACAACACGTTTGGGCCTGCCAGCTCTGACCGGCTTCCTCCCCCACCATCTGAGCCAACTCACCACCAGGTGGTGATCAGTTGACAGCTCCGCCCCCCTCTTCACCTGAGTGTCCAAGGCATGTGTTCTGATCCGTCACTGATCAGAACAGCAGGTCCGATGATACGACTACAAAGTGCATTGAACTGCGGCCCAGGGAATCCTGATGCCAGGTGTACATATGGACACTCTTATGCTGGAACATGGTGTTTGTTATAGACAATCCATGACGAGCACAGAAGTCCAATAACAAAACACCATTTGGGTTCAGAGGAGGGGGACCATGCCTCCCAATCACTCCCCTCCAGGTCTCACTGTCATTGCCCACGTGAGCATTGAAGTCCCCCAGCAGAACAATGGAGTCCCCAGAAGGAGCACCCTCCAGCACTCCCTCCAAGGACCCCAGAAAGGGTGGGTACTCTGAACTGCTGTTCGGTGCATAAGCACAGACAACAGTCAGGACCCGTCCCCCCACCCGGAGGCGGAGGGAAATTACCCTTTCATCCACCGGGGTAAACCCCAATGTACAGGCACCAAGCTGGGGGCTGATGAGAATGCCCACACCTGCTCGGCGCCTCTCACCATGAGCAACTCCAGAGTGGAAGAAGGTCCAGCCCCTCCCGAGGGTACTGGTTCCAGAGCCCAAGCTATGCGTCGAGGTGAGTCCAACTATATCTAGTCGGAACCGCTCAACCTCGCGCACAAGCTCAGGCTCCTTCCCCACCAGAGAGGTGACGTTCCACGTCCCTAGAGCCAGCTTCTGCAGCCGGGGATCGGACCGCCAGGGTCCCCGCCCCTTGCTGCCGCCCAGCTCACATTGCACCCGACCCCTACGGCTCCTCCCGCAGATGGTGAGCCCACGGGAGGCGGGGCCCATGTAACCCTTTCGGGCTGAGCCCGACCGGGCCCCATGGGCAAAGGCCCGG
Source organism: Telmatherina bonti (assembly GCF_933228915.1). NCBI lineage: Eukaryota > Metazoa > Chordata > Actinopteri > Atheriniformes > Telmatherinidae > Telmatherina > Telmatherina bonti. The sequence continues at coordinate 6,456,829 of NC_136627.1, read as the reverse complement.
CCACCAGACGCTCGCTCTCGTACCCCGCCTCCAGGCCTGGCTCCAGAGGGGGGTCCCGGTAACCCGCGTCCGGGCAAGGGAACATTCATGCCCATGGATTAATCCATGCCTCTTTAATGTCTTGTTTATATACAATTTTGGTTTTACACATATTTAGCTGCCTGTAACAAATTTCAAATATTTGTTGATTAATATTTAGATGCCGGAACAAATCATCTAAACAATCAAACATCTCCTCTTTTACGGCATTTTTCACTGCCTCCAGAGTTTTCACAGCCAAATCCTTGTCAACCTTCAGCAGGTTATAGTAGTACTCATTTCCACATGTGCACTGTTTTACTTCATGTTTTTTATCGGAATCGGAATCAGAATCGGAGTCCTAATCAAGCCGTTTCTTACATTCATCACATGCATTTGGATTCAAATTAACATTAACAACAAATGTCCTACCTGACACTGGTCTGGGGAAATTAAAGCAACATTCAGTGCCAGCTTTCTTACAGCTTTTAGAGTGTCTCTTTGAATGTTGCTGCACAGATGTGACCTTCTCCAATAATGTCTGATCCTGTGCTGGTAGCTCGCATGTCACATACTTATCAATACAAGCTACCACTTCTTCATCTGTATTTGTATCAATTTTAGGCGCATTTTCAATCCAGAAAAGACGGTACACATGAGGACTCCCGCGGCATTGAAACTCTACCCGGTAAAAGTAATCAATAATTTTTCCTATTGGATTTGAAGGAGACGTAAGGACCTCCTCCAGAAAGCAATGCCAGTGGAAATCAAACATTCTGGCGGCAGTGACAGGATTACGACGCAATAGATCGCATCTATCAGTCCATTCTAAGTCTTCTAATGTTTGTGTCCGACCTTTCTGTTTTAAAATAGTTTTAAGAAGATTTTTCCATCTCAGATCCGCGGAAGAGAATGAACAAAACCACGTGGGAATCCCAAGTTGTCAAACACAAGCCATCAGGTCTTTCTGTACTCCCTGCCAAAAGGCTGGAGTTCCTCTAATAGGCTTAAGAAACCGGAAACCATCATCTACCTCTAACAACTGCTTCAAGGACTCCTCATTTTCAAAATTTAATTCACCTCTTTTTCCTTTTCTTAATGCTATGCTAACCTTAGAAACAACCTGCTCTACCTCAGACATGTACTGAGCAAAGAAAATATACTCTATGTTCTGCGCAAACCTTCTATCCGCATGTAAAATTCTGTTGTTGAAGTAACGACACAATGTTAAATCATACGCATGGCTTTCATAATACATGTTACGACCTGTCGGAAACAACACTGGGAAACACTTTGCTTCATTTTCGTTATCCGTCAACAACTTAACTGGATTATTACCCTCAGCTGGTGCAACATTAACTATACTGTCAAAATACTGATCTATAACTTCCTGACCAATATCTACAGGCATCAGACATGTGTCTGAATACATGCAATGTTGCTGCCGATCATGCAGCAACTCTTCATCTTCAACACCATCTGCAGTAGTTTCAACTACTTCTGAAGTTTCTTTCTCTTCCTCCTCAAGATGGTCTAAGCTACACAGTTCATTAACCCATTCCTCATTAAAATCTGTCTTTATAAAACTTATTTGATTGCTTTAAAATCCGTAAAGCTTGTCTGATATGCATCGTATTTACAAATTCATATTCATAATGGCCTTTATAAGTTAACTTACATTTTAATTTTACTGCCAATAAAGAGCCCTCCATATTTGAGTGGGGCAACATGTTAGATGTTTGAACTACATTCGATGGAACGCAGGTTACTGGTCCATGAACTCCATTTTGGCCACCTTTGGGCAACGCAAGCATTTTCATGAACGGAATATTTAAAGCAATCAAATGTTGTTCTAACCTATTCAAACAAGCTAATTCTGGGGGAACTGGATCTACTGCCAATTTATTTGTTACACTTTCAGCAGGCATTTTGCCATGTGAAATTTTGTGATGACAAGTGTAAAAAATCCAAAGATGCCCTCTACTAGAACTCATTATCTGACAGGGTTGAACACAATCCTCACTACATTCATGTACATAGTCTGTTCTAATACACCTATCTGCTAAAGAAGCTATGATCTCAGTCTTGTTATAAGCAGCCTTCCTACAACTTAACACCTGATGAGGAAACAATAGCCTAAAACAGAAACAACAGACATACTCAGGACCATCTTCAACTTTGTTTAAAAACCTGTCTGTGAAGAACTCAATATTTTGTGTTTTATCTTCATTTCTTATTTCTTGCCTCTTTAATTTTACCACTCTTTTAACCATTTCTCTGTGATGCACATTTTTTGCGTATTTTATTTTGCTTTGGTCCTTGACGTTTTGTTGGTGACGCGCATCCTTTGCATACTTTATTTTGCTTTGGTCCTTGACGTTTTGTCAGTAACGCGCACCCTTTGCATATTTCAGTTTGCTTTGGTTTATCACGTTTTGTCGGTGACGCGCATCAAGTGAATATTTCATTTTATTTATATCACTAATTTGAGTTCTTCTCATAACTTTCTTATATTTAGACATATACAAACTTCTGTTGCGCTCTACTTTCTTTTTGGAAGTGGGTAAATTTAATAAAAATTTAATAAAAGAGATGCTTTTCGGGTAAAGCATCTCTAACTATACCTTTGCCTGATAATCTATGATAGGCCTCTGAACAATCTACTTTACAGTAATCATAACAACTTTCTAGTTCAGGTTCTTTAACGCAAACTACAGTTTCATAATGATTACCCAGGCAGTTTTCTAAATAAATTGATTTTTCTGACACACTGATACTGCATCCATACTTAAGCTAACGACCACCTAAAAGTAAATTTATAATAATATATTTATATTTGGTCATGTTCATTAATAGCTAAATTCAAGTTACAATTTACTCTATATGAAGCACAAAGGGGGGGATCTCAAACCAATAATCCATCCATTTTCTGAACAGCTTAAGCTTAATCCAATTCAGGGTCGCGGGGAAACTGGAGCCTATCCCAGCTGGCTTTGGGCGACAGGCAGGGTACACACTGGACAGCTCGCCAGTCCATCGCAGCAAACCAATAATAAAAAAATAAATAAATTAAAAAATAAAAAAACAAAACAGAAAAGGCTACAAAAAATGTTCTCAATTGGTTAAACTGACCCAAATTCCTTGACTGTTGCTTAATTGTTGACATCAAGCAGTCCAGCTCATTGTCTGACAACAAGCTGTAGGTATCTCTTCTTGAATGGCCCCATTCTCTCATTCTACGGTTGATTGTTTTTCCTGATACACCAAGAATCTTGGAGGTGCAGGGGACAGAAAGGTCCATCTCAATAAGGTCCTGAAGATGGTTTTGAGAAATCATCAGTCTGGGACGCCCCCGAGCACCAGCGATCCTGTCCACTATGATGGCTGGCCTTCTCCTGTCAATTTCAGATGGGATGAGGGCAATCAGCTCTTGCAGACCTTCAAGTACCTAAAAAAGCATTTGTTTACAAAAGATAATGTAAAACATTCTTTAACAATAACATCTTTTTTACATAACTGATATTTTGAAATTGAAGTTTATATTATGTTTATACACAAGATGTTACTTAAGATATGTAAAATATGTGAGATAGGTATTGCAATGTTCAAGTTTTAGCAGAATCAAGTCAAATTAACCTACTGATAGTGGAACGTCTACATGTGCTGAAAGAGACAGCATCAGAGTCATTGTGCTTGTCGTAACAAATTCCACATAGTCAAGGTCCAAGGGCTGCTGCTGGCAGGCCTGTTCAAGCCTGTTTTGTAATTGTTGTAGGACCTGGCTTCCTAAATCCAACTGTTAAAGAGAAAATAGGTTTATTAAACTACTAAAATAATGGAAATATAAAACCTGCAACAACTCTGCCAATGTACATCAAGTACAAGAATATGATACAGATTTTTTTATATTACATTTGCCACATTACTGTTTACACAATAATTAAATAATTAACCTAGACCAATTTTCTATTTTTATACATTATATATATATATATATATATATATATATATATATATATATATATATATATATATATATTATATATATATATATATATATATATATATATATAAAAGACTAACCAAGAAGTTAGAGGTTGCACCTGTGTTGGGGGAAAAAAACCCCAAAACGGGTTGCTCTGGGTTTGCCCAAAAATAAAGAAATAAAAAAACATGTTAACATGTGTACATCTGTCCGGTACCATGTATCCTGTATGTGTTATGCTTCTCTATGTAACATGAATAAGACCAACTGTCTTGAGTAACTAAACAAAATAAGTAAATGTTAATGCAAGTCACATCCAGAAATGGCTATAGTAGATCTCTCCAACCCACATTTATGAAATTATTCAAATCAAACAAACCGTGTTCTTTTAAAATGTTGTGTTGCCTAAGGAGAAGGGCCCTTAAAAAAATCTTTTTCTAATACTGTAGCACAACGTATAAATTTTGCCCCAACATTGTTCGTGATTTGTCATTCTGAACGTGTACGGCTGTGTAACACTAAAAATCTGAAATACTTAAGTTTGAACTGATTCGTTAGACTTCTGTAACATCTCCCATTAAATACATGTGTGTTAATGCAACTCCTAAATCTTTGGAATCACGTAGCTATTACGAATCCTTCAGGTGGACACTGGAAGGAGAAACTTGATATTTATTTTAGTAGGTTAGCCTAGTAACCTGCCAGTGACAGGGTTCACGTCGCAGGTCAGTTACCATGGTAAAAGATCGCTGGTTGGTAATCGCTGCTACCACTGTATGGACATTAAAGAGAGCGGGCGCAAACCTACATCACTCCCCAAAATGGTAGGATAAAAACAAAATGGGGATCGCCATGTTAGTTCAATTTTTCCACTAATCTCATGCTATTTAGCATCTGAACAAATATAAGATCTAGACAGTTATATCATAACACTGCTTTATTCACATCGGCACATAATACTCCTATCAACTAGCAAGCACTGACACGGTAAATGGGCGCTTGTTACGTCTTTCAATGATTTTGGGTTGTTTGAGCAGTTTTAAGAATGATCTTGTGCAGGAAGTAGCCTAATTAGCTGTTTTCATGGCAGCCATGCACAGAGCAACCTCAGGTAAACTAAAGAAAACCAAAAAGAAAACATGAGTATCACAAAGCTGAAAATCCAAGGGAATTGTGCTTTAGCAACCCTCTTCTCACCGGCAAGAAAACCTGCTGTGATTAAATCGGCAAAAATTGACTGGGTGAAAGGGTGACTGGGCCCTATCTATAAGCGGATTTAGCCCGCAATTCTTAACCCATCTTACATATAAAAAAGTGACAACTTTTGTTGAAGTTAACGTAAAACAAGTGAACGCTTGGTACCACCAAAGTAATAATGATAAAACTTACTGGAGTCACAGACGTGCTCGCACCTTCGTCCATGTTGAAAGTTTACTCCCCTTTAAGAGTCTGTAGCTGTGCCAGAGGATAGGAAGTCGTCTGCTCTCTGATTGGACAGTTGTATTTGTCAGCAGCCAATCAGATATAGTTGTAAAGGCGAGGACAAAATTCGCAACCACAACCTCAGAGTCTTGCCCACAGCTTTGTGTTTTGCATCCCTAAACTTCATGAGAACAGTCATTTCTTTCCCCTATTGCGAATTCTTCTTACAGTCATGCAAATCCCTCCTCGCACATTTGCAAACTTATATATTTTTAGGCAGATAGTTCTTTTTTTGGGATGGCAAAACTTGATTTGCAAATGCAAACTTCGAGATTAAATGCAAACATTCATTTTCATTTGCAAAATCTTTATGGCCGTAAATTGAGCCCATAGAGAGCTTGCAGACCCAATCAATCAACCTTGATTTTGGGCCTCTACCAAATTGCCAGCCTTGAAGGAACAGCAGGTGTCACACTGGTCCTTTTTTGGATGGTAAAGACCCAGGTTATGCTACTTAAGCAGGTCAGCCGTGGATTGAAAGACAGGCTCCAGATACTGTTCTAATGTTTATGACTTGGGATGGTTCCTTATGGAGATCCTTTAGAAAACTCTTAATGAACTTATATGCCTCGCTGTGTTGATCTGTTCCTCTCTGTTGAGTCCATGTCTTGCAGTTTTGAGCAGACCATGTCCTTATTCCTATAGTTGCCAAAAACATACTCCTGCATCCCCATAATGTCTGCTCTTTAACTTTTAAAAAGAAAAAAGTCAGTGACCTTTCTCGTTTGTACTGGGATGATATGTATCATTACAAAAAAAAATTTTACAATAGATTTTGATTGCATACAGCTGAAATTAACTTATTTTACAGCTATTCAAAAATTAAGTGGAAACTGGTGAGGAAGTCCTTGACAAAGAAGATCTTGTGTAATAGAATAGAATAGAATAGAATTTAAAAGGAGTGAATCCAAACTTTGTCTGTGACGAGAGCAATGATGAAAAGATGGGTTATAATTACTCACCAAAGTGGGGGTCTACTGGACTTATCAGGGACATGACCACATGTCAAAGGAACTTGGATGAAAACCAGTGTCATGATGCAGGTTTTGTGTGTAGTCTTTAGTTCTTCTTTCCTGTTGTATTTTGTAGTTGTGTTTTCTGTCAAGCTTTGTTTCCCGTTCATTAGTTCACCTGGGTTCATTTAGTTCAGTCCATTTAATCCACCTGTGTCTAGTTATGTTTACTGTGTATATACACTGCCTGGTTTTTAGTTTTCATTGCTGCTTACTATTTGGCATCTTGTAGTTCTTCCTGTTGCTTCAGTTACTAAAATATGAGCAAGTATTTTCCCTGCCCCTGCCTCTCCATGCTGCACTTGAGTCTGCATCTCCATGAATTATAACAGAATGAACCAGCCAGACATGGACCCAGTAGACGAGTTGATAATCCTCTTTGAGTTTCTTCGTTGGGAGGCAGCCAAAACCCTCCCAACTTACAGGCGTCCGGACGCCGTGCCTTCCTGGAATTCCCCCTCCAAGAGCAGAAGAGAGGGATCATCCAGCTATGGAGAATGGAAACAACTGATGGAGATCTTTTTGATTCGCAGCTTTTTCCACCAACGATTTTCTCTTTCTCTGCTGTTTAGCAGGAGGAGGCAAATAAACCGAGCTGGGTCGGGAAATCCTTCCTGCATTTTCTCAGCCATGTTTGCCTTCAGAGTTTCTTCTGCACTACTTTGTATTTTCATCCTAACACGCTGTTTATATGCAGGATGTAGCTATATGCACTGCTGGAGGGGGAGGAGGGGAGCTGGGAGAAGAAGGTTACAAAATATAAGACATGAACAATTCCTTTTGGGTCCGAATGTTTGGATTGGTCAGTAAACTGAAGGGTCTAACGATACCGTACAATTAGCAGGTATTAGCAAGTATTATTTCATGATGAGTTTAATGAAACCAGGTGAACTAATGAGCAGGAAATACGAAGCCAAACCAACACATTATAATGCAAAACTACAAATTAAAACAGGAAACAGGAACTTAAGATGGTTAGAACATACAGTACCTTGAAAACCTGACAGTCACCTGTTTAAAAAGACCAATCACACTCACCTGGAGTAGTCATCATATGCACCCCTCCCTCCATAGGCGAATCGCATCTTCAAATGATCCACGTATTGCAAACTTGTATTACACTTTCCCCTTTAGCCACGGCAATAGAAAGACGAGCGTCTTGACGTGCTCATGCGACCAGACTGCAGGCTGCTGTTCAAGTCGACGTGACAATGACCTGTTGGTACTTTTATATAATTTAAAGCATCATGTAATCATTTATAATCATGTAAACACTTCAAAAATCATTTTTACAATTACATTTTTGTTTTCATTCATAATTTTGTAATTTTTTTAGAAAATTTCTCATCTGTATGTCTCTGTCTGCACATACGCCTGAAATCTTGACCTTTTATGGGCATGTTTATGGGGATTACATGCAAGTTTGAAAAACATTTTATTTATCGAAGAACATATAATTTATTGATATGGACTGAACCCCAAATTAATTGTATTTTCTAAAGTTTACTCTCAGTTCTCATCTTTTATTGTCACCTTATGTTTAGATGGGACTTAAAACATTTAATTTTATTAATACTTTATAACATGGTCAGTCAATTTTTAAAGCCAACTCGCTGGATTATTTTTGTATATACTCACACGTAGGTCAGCAAGTTAAATCTCTGTAATATCACTCTGTTACCAGCTTCACCATGGCAGCACATTAATCACCTGATTCAGATCAGCTGGCTTTTGACAGGTGAGAAATGTGCCGTAGCTTGACAACAATGATTTAGCATAAAAAGTGCATTGAAGCAACATAAAATAGTTCCTATACTTTGGCATATTTAACTAGTTTTGTAAAACAGAAATGAACATTTGCTGTAAAACGTTTACTGTGTGGGACTATGGTATAAATTGAGACCCGTTTTTAATGCACTTCCTAGAGGAACTCTACGCCACGTCATGTATGAAAACCATGTAATGCACGGATCCTCGTTTAATCCTTACATATCTGGTTTCTGGTTAAAAATTAAAAATTCAATTCAATTCAACTTTATTTGTATAGCGCAACAATGTTGTCACAGGACACTTTACATACACGAATCAACATACACATCATTTCGAGCCAATTTATACATATCCTTTAATAGAAACCAACTGATTGCATCAATGATAAAAAAAAAAGAAAAAGAGAAACTGCAATAAAAAAATAAAAAAAACTATGAAATGAGGCTGGCATTTTATTAGTGAAAGAGTTTTGTTTTAACTTTAATGCAAGGAAAAGACTTAAACAGGGAACTTTCTTAAGTCTCCTTTTCACCATTTGTAAGCATTCTTCATCATCTGAACTGAAATATATATTATATATAATATAAACTTTGGATACACATTCCCATTAAATCCAATGGGAACGTGTCTGCAAACATTTGACTAGTAGTTATATATAATTAAAATCACAACACAATTGCAAAACCAATTTGAGAAAATCCCGGTACAAACAAGCAAACACTTCAGGTCAGTTTATGTATTTTGTTGTTCATCATATATAAGTTTCTTATAGACAAATGCAAAACTTACACGGCTGCAAAGGAGTCGTATTGCATCACTAAGAAGCAAATATGTGTAAGATGACATAAAGACAGATAAATTTATCCAATGTATGTAAAGTTAATTGGAAGAAATCAGCAGTTTCTACTTGGGGGCTGATCACTGCTCACTCTTCAAACTGCAAAAGAAAAATTTAGTCAGAACATATATGTTGAACTAATAGGACAAATCACTTCTTGTGATTTAAGATCTGCATCAGCTCCTCAGACTTATTAAAAAAAAAAAAAAAACTAAATTCAACCGTCTTGGCTGATATAAACTGGCACAAAAATGTGTGTTTGGTCAATGATTTCTCTCCTTTAATAACATCACATGTTGCATTCATTATGGCTGAAAAGCCTGATTAGACATCCGTCACATGGAGGTAGTACAAAACACAGCTACACATGTTGGTAGCGCCCAAAATTGTGCCAATAGCAGGGGGAGAAATAATCAAACCCTTTTTTGTTTTACACATGTATTTTATAAAGTATAAAATATGTTGATTCTCACCATCAGATCTACAAAATAAAAACCGTTTTACTTTTATCAAAAGTTATAAACTGGAATTTTAATAAAAACAAAAACAATTTAAAGCAAATGACACTCATATTACATCCATGTTAATAGGAAGATTATTTTCATGCACAGGTCATGCATGAGAGACATTTTGAAAAAAAAAAATGTTGGATGGTGTTTAATAACAAAAAAAAAAAAAAAAAAGCAATACTGAGAGAAGGAGGTTAGAAGGAGCATTTTTAGGTAATATATCACATTTTGCAGGGAGTATTTTGGGTTTCTGTGTGATTATAGTTTGTTACCTGTAGTCAGCACCGTGTATTCTGTCTGAGCTTGGTTACCTGAGTGAAGAAACAACTAGTTGAAACAATGTGAAATTCAGCTTGTAAAATTAAAACTTCAGCAGATTTAGGGATTTACTTGGCTGGTAGGAGTCGTAGAGTATCGCAGTTGCTGGTTTGAGGTTCTGCACTGAGTTGTGCTGTACGAGCACCAAGCTGTGATTGATGGTTACACCCTTAAAAAACTGAACAAACAGGAACTCAGATCACATCGCTGGCAATTCATTCAAGCATCATGCATGATTCAGTGCTCTAAACTCCTCTCACCTCATCGAAGTACACCAAGATGTAATCCTTCTTGTCTTCGACATAGTTCACCAGCGGAGCTTCCTTGAGCTGTGAGAGGACAACATCCAGCTGCCTTATTACCATTGTCGCTATGACAACGGAGACTCTTTCCTAGAACACCTCTGTTCACTTACTTTTACCAAAGACTTTGGGTCTGCCTTAAATCCAGACAGCAGGTCGAGTTTTAGGATCATCATGTTTGTATTTTTCTCTTCTCCGCTGTATCTGTAATGGAACATTAAAAATGAGTTGATCCATCAGGAAAATGACAAACTGTGATGTTGGCTGCCTTTTGTTTCATTATAATGTCAAGGTCCACATCCTGGAAAGGATCCATCCCTCCATCCAACCTTCTGCTGCTGATTTTCAGTTAAGCTCTTGAATTAAACCTTTTATTTTAGTTTTCCTTCTGTAGCAATGGCTTCTTGACAGCCAAGTTGCCATGGAAACCATTTCTGATGAGGCTTCGGACAAGAGAAGATCAATCAACTAAAGGTCTTGATGCATCTCTCCCGGTTCGGATCTTTGCTGGATTTGTTCCTATCTCTTCAGAATATCACTTTCAATGAGCATTTCCATTACACCTGGAATTGTGCAAAAACTAAATAGTGCAATAAAAAAATGCTAATGGAAACACCTGCATATCGAAATAAGTCTCAAATATTGCAAAAAAAAATTTATGCTATCAGATGCTTTGATAAGAGGAATATATCACAAAATGTAATGGAAACATTTATGTGTCTCCAAATTTGACTTGGGTTGGCATGACCAGTTCATTTCCAGTAAAGATACTGCAGTGTGAAACAAACATCAGCAAATTTCAGAGTTGTAGAAAATAATATGAGGGAGAGAAGCTTCGAAAAGCCGTTGCAAATTCTGCATTCTGCATCAACTACAAAAACCTCAAAACAACGCTGCATGGCTACTTTGCATTAGCCAAAATTCTTGTAAAATCTCATCGGTCTCACAGATTTTATGAGAACTGAGGCTTATGCACTCAACACTGGTCAATGGAAACACCTGCAAATTGCAATTGTTATAATAAATAAATTATTCTTAGTAATTAGTCAAAACTTATAAATATCGCTTTTATTTTGTGAAAAAAAATGGAATGGAAACACAGCTACTAAGGCCTAGATCTTCTTATTTTCTCCCAATATGTCCAGTTTCTTACATTTTACATTTTCTCTAAGTCAAACTTTCTTTGTTTCGTCTATTCATAGACATCTATAGGATGCAGATAGAAATAGCCAAAGAAAAACTTTGAACTACTGATCAAATTTACTTTAAAAGATCACCATAAAGTTAAATGTGGATTGGATGAGAAGCAACTCCTGCATGTCTCACATTCATCCACTGTTAGGTAATAATATGCTGAGAAACCTTCCTCCGTCACGTGTGTTACCACAGAGATGATTACTTACAGTGATGTGATCTGCAGAAGGACTTTGAGTCCCTTGCTGGTAGAGACAACCTCTGGTCTGACCTCCAGCCTCAGACTGGTGACATCGGAGGGCGTCGGGATGTTGTAGCGAAGAGAAACCTGCAAAACAGGTAACCGAGGATTCCAGTTTATGCTGGCAGGAAAGTGGTTTCTTGATTATTTATCTATTAAAGCCTAATTTAAAAAAAAAAAATTTAATTCCCAAATATCTTCCATCATTTCAAATGTAAAAGAACAGGTATTTAAATGGCTGCACTACTGCAATAAAATAATAGTTTAAGTTATCGGAAAATGTTTTCTCCTTTTTTAAATAACAGAAATAGATGTCAGTCTTCATCTGAAACAGGACCTGGACAGTCACTGACCTGCGCTGTGGCACATGCAGTTCCTTTTACTTCCAGGACAATCTTTCCCTTCAGATAGTGCAGCGTCTTCTCCTGGTAGAGCAGTTTGTTGAGCGGAGTAACATCAAACATCATCTGGCCACTGGGAGACCGCACCGTCACTGTGCTCGAACCCTCAGGACTGAACACCAGGGTGGAGTAAAGAGCCAGAGCCTGAAGAGCCACCACCGTGTCCTACATCACAAACACAAAAACGGAAATAAACACAATTCTGTAAGAGGATAAATAAATAAGCTACAAAGTTCTAAGTAGAAAACCTGCTGTTTTAAAGCCTAAAACTTTAACTTCCGAGTACTATTTACATCAGACACGTAACTACTACAAAAGTCTATCAGGACATAATGCATCACTGTGAGGATAAATGGATAAATGTATATATGTGATTGGTTTGTGAACTGAATTATCTTCTTTTTATAGGCACAACGTATCCTAATGGCACAGGAAAGTGAAGCTAAAAAGGGATTCTTAAAATCTAATTTAACCAAAACGCACATTTTTGAGGATAAAAAATTCATCAGTTGTGAAATTATCTTCAAAAATAATCACAAGCACACAGACTAGGAAAATATGAGGATGCCATGATGAGTTGTAGAAGAACACATTGACTGACATTTTAATAAAGATTTTAATGTAAATTTTAGTAAGTGTGTTAAAATATGTATACTCAACATTAAAGATGAATGTGGACAGAGTTTTCTATGTTTATTGTGTTTTCAGACAGCTTGCAGATAAATTGCCAGTGTTGAGCAGCACAGCTAACATGCAGGTGACAAAAGAAATGAAGAAGAAGAAGAAGACACATGCTTGGCATTATGGTCGTCGATGAGAAGACGGCCCTGTACAAAAAGTTTGGGAACCACTGATATGAGGGATCATAAATGGATAACAACATATCATCAGCACAGAATGATACAAGATATTCCTCTTTCTCAATCTTAATACTTTCAATACTGTCACAAGATCTGATCATTGCAGCTAACTGCTCTATACAAATGGCATAAAAAGGCAAGCGACATCATGCAGTCTTGTGTCTGTAGATTATACAAATGGTTTAAAATAATTAATACAACACTCTTAAAAGAGCCAGTGACGAAACTTGTTAGATAATTTACATGTTTATTTATCTGGGAAGAGGTTTTTTTCACCTCTACATACCACCATCTTGGTCTTGGTTTGGAGGAAAATGTTTGAGTGACAGGATTCCAAGGGGCAATAAATATTATTTCATTGTCCATTTCCTCAAACTTTTGTCCATACTACATGGTAAAAAAAAAAAAATTTTTTTTTTTGCAATTTCAGTGATTTTACTCACTGAGCTCAATAGATTAAATTTCTTTTCTGTGGTTGACCATATTTTCATTGTTTCCTTTATCGAATAATTCTTGGTCTTGAGATCTCTTTGTTCTGCTTTTGTTGTAAAGGGCAGTGATTGTAAGGACATCTTCAAGGAAGCTCTTTTTTCCATTTTGACCAAGGTCTAAGCTTTGCTTCTTTGATCTGTATCAGACTTAGTTTGCACATTCATGATACCCAAAACAAAAGGGACTCTCCGAGCAGGTTGTCTAGGATTCTAATCAAAAGGGCTTTTGTTAATTTACCCCTAGTTTAACCGATTTGATTTCACTGCTAGCCGACCGTGGGCACTCAGTCTGCAGGCTTCTTGCCTTTGTTGCTTTAATGCATTTGTCTTTTGCACTTTCCATCAAACATCTGTAGCTTCATCATTTTTTAATCCAAAATCTCCAGTTGTCTCCTTATTTTTAAAATGTACTCTTTTTTTTTTTTTTGTTTAACCTTAGTTAAAAACTAGTTTTTATTGGTTTTTGCAGAAGCCACACATTCTGTCTACAGCTACAGCATGGCACTACTGGAAGTCAGCCATTGTGGTTTAGGTGTTATTGGCTATACAGATCCTTGAAGGGTAGTATAGCCTCTACTGGGTAATAAAGTCTATGTTTCTTTATGAGAATTTCCTTTTCACTTGCCATCGCTATGTTGTTTATTGTCAAAAACAGACTTAGAAGTAAACTCTGAACTGCCCTCTAGTGCAACCATGCTAATGCCAATGTGTAGGGAGTATGTGGGCAGTAATGCTTCATGTTTGAAAATGGGTGTACTATTTGCACACATAAAGAGAGTATAAATATACACTAAGCCCTTCTCAGGCATTACATATCATTAATGGTAATTCATATTACCCATCGTCAACTGGACAGTTTTGTATCAGTAAGGCTGCTGAAAAATAATTCAGCAATACAATCAAGGGGCACCAGAGCACCAAGAAATCATAGAATAAAAGTTTGTTGTAGTACCTGGAGGGAGGAGAAGCTTCCATATCGATTCTGCTGCCCAGTCAGCCACCTAACAATGCTTGAGGAGTAGCCCAGGTCCTCAGCAGAGAAGGGAGCACTGAGTTTGGCAATCAGCACATAGGAGGTGATTTCCACTGCCAGGGAGTCTGATGTTTCTGCTGCTGTCTGGGACCAGTGGATGAGACCCCCTGAAAACAACCATGCAATTAGTTAGATTCAGAAATCACAATTTGTTATGATTTACATCACAATGATCACTCACCCTCTCTTATTGCCACTGTATCGAGGTGTTGCAGAAGATAAGAACGAGTCTGCATGTCCCTTCCCAGCGTGAAGACGTATGCTAGCAGAGCGGTAGTGTAGGTGTTACTAAGATCATTCATGGACTCTCTGAGGCATGAGAGGCTCTTCTTCACCACAGAATCCTTTAACATGTTAAAAGAATAACAGAAAAGATTGAATATTTAATAGGTTATCAACTGAGGCTCAGTTGGCAGAAGTGACCAGGCCAGAGGCACAAGGGAGACTGGTCAAAAGGGTAGACTACTCCATAAGAGTGGATGCTCGGAAGAGCTGATGAAGGACTGAGGAGTCACGTTAGACAAGGGTTCCTTATTCTACGTATCCACAGCTAGCAGGGTTGACAAAGCAGGAATCCTTTACAAAGTCCAGTCTGGGCTCTGACAGCTAAGCAACCAGAGGTCCAGTGATGGAGGGAGAAGGATTTTTCACAGAGGTGGCCAGATGTCAGACTAGCTGAAATCAAAGTGGAAAAGCCAAAAAGGGCCTTTTGAACACAGAAGTAGGAACAGATCAAGGAGATACAAGAAGAACAGCAGCCTTGTACCTGTCGAAGCAAGGCAAAACCATCTGGGCTGCACAAAAATTTGGAGGTTAGGCTGTTTTCTTGGACTCCCTAAGAGACTCTGCAAGGTATTCCCATCCAAGAACAGAAACAAGTGTTGCTTGCACACCACAACAATGTCAATTTGGGATCTTGCATGAAGGCATGAACCTGGGAGGTAGTGTGTGGAGTTGAAGCACTTGAAGTCAGGGCATTGTTGTAGGCTGAGGTTTATGAAGCAATGAGAGTGTTGAAGGCTAAGAAGCTGCATCATGGACTGAATACGTTTGTGGCTTATATGCATGAGTGGGTTAATAGGCATGGTGTAAGAATGGTGTAAGAGATAAAAGCCAAAGCTCAGGAGATGAAGACCATGGCACAAGATATGAAGGACCACATGAACCGCATGGAGTGGACATTGGTGCCATGAGAGTTTATACCAACTTGTGTGTGGACAGCATCGTGCCAACAATAACAGTGAGCTTTTTTCAGTTACAAACCTCTGACCACCAATGACCTGAAAAGCTACAAACATCAAGAAAGAAATCTACAGGGATGGAGACAGAGAGAGCTATTGACAAAAAGCACAAACAATACAACAATATGTGAGATGGTACAGAAACACACACTTCATCTTGATCTTTAACATCTGGAGGAACAAGAGTAAACAAAACAGTGTTTGTGTCCCAGTTCCCTTGTCTCTGCATTTGGATCCACTTCCCCACCGCCCAACCTGACAGTTCGTATCAAGGGAGAACAGGTGGAGGCGGTGGAGGAAGTACTTCAGAGTTCAGCTCGACAACATACTGGTCCGGAAATGCAACATGGAGGCATTTACAATCAAGGACAGAGCAGATACTGCTATTTAAGTTAGTTAAGATCTTTCAGTGTCAGCACCATGTTGTATATCTTCTGTAAGTCTGTTTTGGAAAGTGCAATCAGCTTTGCAGTATCTGCTGTGGCAGAAGCATCAGAAACAAAGACTAAGAGAGAATGATAAAAAAAAAAAAAAAAAAAGCTTGTTCTCTGCAGGTCAAAACGATGTCTTCTATCTTCTTCTTTCTTTATTAATTATCACCTTTTCTTTTTGTAGAAAAATTGAACATTGAATTTTAGCCTGGGATAAATAAAGTACGTTATTTTTTATTTAGTTTTACATTACAACATAGTTTGCTTTTTGTTCCAATAAATTTACATATTTTTCAAAGTTGCTGAATGAATTATTTTGGAAAAACATTCAATTTTGTAAAACATAAAAAAGTTTACACAAGGTAAGAAAAGGTTTTACTTACATCTGTGGACATGTTCATTTCCAGGAAGGCGGCAGTGATGTAAGCACTGAGTGTTACTTCATCAGACACACCACCCTGGAGAGACAAAATGTAACACATCTCTCCAATGTATGATCACTTTACACACAAAAATCACTAATGGTTGAGTTTCTTGATAGGTAAGTGTGATCTGCAAATGGCAGATAGGTTTGACTGGTAACGGCTCAACCAGGAGTCCCAATAATGGTGCTAATCTGTTACAATAATTTTGAGAGGAATCATCATAATGCAAATTGTGAACAATGCCGCTATCATTTACAGCTGATCTATGAATGACAGTCTCAGGCCCTATAAATCATCTTCTCAACCATTCTTTAAAAAGATGATGATTTAAGTGCCACAGCAAGTTTATCAATGTAAAAAAGAAAAGTAAGCAAAAGGACAATAAAACACACAAGCAAACAAAATCACAGGATAAGAAGATCTGTCACTTCACCTTCATTTTATTGTTGAAGAGTTTTCCTGATTTTCTGAAACAGCCATTTCGTTGTTGTTGAAGTTGCAGCCACGTTCTGGATTGATTAATTGTTGTGGGGTCAATATAAATGAACGACTGAGCTAGGAAAAAAGTCTTCAGTACAAAAGCAGTGAGCCTGTGAAAAACCAAGAAAAGTTTACCTTTACTGAGTTATGCTGTCAAGCAACAAACCAAAGAACAAAACATGATTGATAATTAATGTGAGTTAAGCAAGTGGATGCATTTGCTTGAGTTAAGCATTGGATGGGAAGGAGGGGGGAGCAGGGGAACTTGGGTTTTTGCTTTAATTCATGATTTTTTTATTTACTTGTTTGTCTATTACAGGTGCTCCTAATTATTGCAAGCTTCATTTTACTGGTAAAGCCACTGGATGTTCTCTGTTGTGTGTCTGACTCGATTGAACTTCTGCTTTTCATCTGTAGTATTTTATCCTCTCTCAACGCTTTTTTTCTGCACATAACATCAGTCAGACCATCATGCTTGCTATGATGTTGGAAAAGACTAATTTTCTTTCTTTTTTAAGGCTCCCCGGATCTGTAGATGTAGTTCCTCCAGCATGTCCTGGGACTTCCCTAAGGTCTCTCCAGAGGGTCTCCTAACAGTGGAATGTATCTGGAATACCTCATCTGCAATCCATCCAGGGGGCATCCAAACCAGACGCCCATGTTACCATATCTAGCTCTACTGGATGCTCAGGAACAGCAGCTCTACTCTGAGTCCTTCCCAGATGACCAAGCTTCTCATACTGTCTCTAAGGGACAGCCCGATCACACTCCGTGGAAACTCCTTTCAGCTCTTCTATTCATGATCCACCCACAGCTCGTGACCATATGTGAGGGTTGGAGCATTGACTGACCAGTAAAACAAGAGCTTCACCTTTTGATTCATCTTCTTTTTCACCACAACAAACCAAAACAGAGACGACATTGCTGCAGATGCCACACTGATCTGCCTGTCAGTCTCCCATTCATCCTTCCATCTTGCCCAAACACAAGAATCAATCAATCAATCCATCATTCAATACTTCCATCTTGCCGAAGCACAACAATCAATCAATCAATCAAAACTTTATTTATAGAACACTTTCATAGACCATACAAAAGTAATGTACAGGTTAATAAAATAAATTAACAATAAAAGCTTGAATAAAAACAGTTAAATAGACAGTATATGGAAAAAAAAAGGGGCCTAGTAGTCCATCATGCTGCACACGAACTCAGTGAAAATGGGCCTTTATAGTTTATTTAATATTGTGTTCATTATAAACAATTTAAAGTGAGCATAGAAGTCCAATAATGATACATCACTCAGATTTCTCCAAGTCACACCCCTTCAGATCTCACTGTCATTGCCTATTTAAGTATTTAAGTCCAGCTGAATAAGAGCGTCCCTGGAACGAGCACATATAACATATAAACTACATCATACAAGCTCTTTCTGAGCCAGAAAACATCTTGACTTTTGTGTAAATACTGTGGACCGATGACAAAACAGCTGGACTTTTAGAAGGTATGTGTCCCAGTACATCTGGCATAAAAGTAAGACAGCATTTCGGAGAAGAAACAACATTAATTTATTTATTTTCAAAACTGCTTAGTTCATTTCTGGTTTGTAGTAAAACTGGAGCATATCTCAGCAATCATGAGGCGAGAGGCAGGGCACACCCTGGACAGGTTGCCAGGTTGCCAGTCCATCACAGGGCAAACACACTTGTTGTGGTAAATAGAACTATGAATTCCACACGGTGAATGGCCAGTCATCTGTTCATGACCATAAGCTGAAGTACGTTTCTGCATGACATTGAACCAAAACACACCAGCACGTTCACCACTGAAGCTTAAGAAAAACAAAATTAAGATTTTGTTGTGATCTAGTCAAAGTGCTGACCTGAATCTGACTGAGATAACGTGGTTCATGGATGAATGTATTTGAATTACAACAATTCTGCAAAGAAAACAGGCTAAAATTCCTCCACAATGCTGTAATGGACTCTGTCCAGCCAATTAGCGCCAACACTTGATTGCACTTGCTGCTGTTGAAGGTGGGCCAACCACTTATTAAGTTTAGGGGGCAATAGCTTATAACTTTTTTATAACTTTTTTACAGAGCCCGTAGATTTCTGAAGAGCTGAACTGAAGCTTGATGAGCAGTTCCCATCATCACCATCTTGGCAGCATCACACATGTCATCTCTCCCGAAAATCAGGCAAAGAGGTAGAGCAGTAAGGGGGGTTGTGAACGTTGGGATGGATGATTGACATCTATCAAACTTCGACCTGCCTGTAGATAAGAGCTATCTGAGCTAACCTGGAGCTAACAGGAGCTAACCAGCTAATGGAGGTTTGCGGGTTCAAGCTAAAGCATGCAGTTAACCCGCTAAAAACTATGGTTGTGCTATATTCTGCCTTCTTGCAGCAAGATATTGAGTACCTGTCAATCAACAGGATACACCCTTAATTATGCAGAATGAAAAAAATTATGCTAAATTTTGAGATAAAATTACTTCTAAACGGAGGAGTTAGAAAAAAATTCACTCCCCTCCACAATTGTCATGAAGGTAAACCTGACATATTAAATGTTATTTGTACCAGGCTGTAAACATGTTTATTTCTGCTGTGAAGTTGGTCTTTTTAACATGGGAGTCTATGGGGATTTGCTCTGTTTTGGAGCCCCTAGTGGATGAAATGGGAACTGCAGTTTTTGGCACTTCCACATAGGCTTTGCTTTAACTGCTCAGAAGGGTTGATGAGTCTATTGTCTCTTGGCTCGGATATTGATAACTAAAGCCTTGATTTAAAAACTGCATTTTGTGCTATCTATGTCCAGTAAGTTTGTTTTATGATATGGAGCATTTAAGTGTGATAAACACGTCAAAATAAGAAATCAGGAAGGCACTTCTTCACACCAGTTTAACCTTAGGATATCCTTTTCCAGGAAAAATGGTGACTTTCGTGATTTCTACACGTTGGATACAAACCAGATGTTCTGCCAAACTACATAATTGTAAATGTCATGCTGGAGAAAACAAGAAAAAGCCAAAACAAAAAATCTATATTAATCAGCATAAATATTAAGTTTTTAATTTTTCTTCTACTTTTTCATGTTTTTTCTGAGACTTCAGAGTGTAGTTTCTCTACATAATAGTCATGTTTTATAGTAGTCATAGAATCACTTTGTCTGTAAATCTATTTAAATCTCTTTACTAATGTCATGCTGGAAGCAGCTGTAGCACAGCTAGTTTAACTAGTATGTCAGGTATGTCATGAAAAGGATTTGTTGTGTAATGAATATAAATATTTTCACCAGGTGTTCCCCGGTCCTGATCCAAACGTGCTGTATGCCCCTTCTTTATCCTTGTAGTTCAGCTGTCTTTGGTAACCTAGACAACAAAACAGAATCAGTACCACATCGACAGCACTCGTTGGCTTTAACCCTTTGATGCATCGTGTCCATTACAGTAGAACCTATTGAAAGGCTGTTTTCTAGTATATTTATAAACGAGGATAGTATTTATCACTTCAGTAGACATAAGGAGAGTCACCCAACACACTGCCACACACTGAAGAATAAACTAGTATAGTATGAAATTTAATATGTACACCTACATATAATGACCAATTTTACCTCAGTGATGAACAAATAATAAAAAATTATAGTAGTAAATTTTATGGATTATTATATATATATATATATATATATATATATATATATATATATAAATATATATATATATATATATATATATATATATATATATATATATATATATATATATATATGACATTATTTTATAAATACTAACTATATATTCAGTCATTTTTATTTTATTTTCTCGATCAGTTTGTTTTGATTCACATTGAAGACATTGACCCAATAAATTGCGATATAGTGCCGAAATCACACCAACTGTTATACATCGTTACTCAGAATGTACTCAGTGTTTGCAACAATGGTGGCAAACGAGCAAACTTATGTGTTGAAAATGAATAAAAATGGAATGGAGTGGAATATATTTATTATAATGTATTTACAGCTAAAACAAATGTTTATGCCATGAGTTCTATCATCCCTTATAGTCAGAATTCCTTCTAAGAAGATGAAAGAGACTTAACCTGTCAGGAAGTCAGATGCCTTCACCCTGATGGCTACGGTCAGCTGCTTTGTGTTCTTTAGGTAATGGAGGATGTAGATGTTGGTGGCCAGAAGAGCCACATTCTGCTCTCCACAACCATGCGGCATACTCAGCAGTGCATCCAGGTTCTTCAGGGCCCGACCGAGGATGTCGCCTGGACAAAAACACAGACTTAACAAAACTGGACAAGTAATTTACAAGACTTTCTATTTCAGATAAAACGTAATAAGGGTCTGCAGGGTGGTGTGGTGGTTAGTACCACCACCTCACAGAAAAGAGGTTCATGTTTTTCCTGTGCATGAGTGGGTTCTCTCTGGTATTACATTACTCCTGTAGTCCAAAAACTTGCATGTTAAGTTAACTTGTGTCTAAATTCCCCTTGAAGAATGTTTGAGTGGTTGTTTGTATTTCTGTGATAGACTGCTGATGTGTGTGTTCAACTTGGTTCTTAAAAATATCCGCAATTCCAGCAGATTTCCCATCTAGTCCTGCTTCAACACACCTAAATTAAATTAAATTGATCCATGCCTTCACCCTGATGAAGGCATGGATCATCAGGGTGAAGGCCTGATGATCCATGCCTATCAGGTACTGCACAAACACTATTAATTTGACTCAGCTGTGTTAGAGCAGGGATACATAGAAAACCAGTTGTATTGCAGACCTCGTAGGACCGAGCTGAATACCCCTGGTCTAGAACTTATTCTGCCTTTCACCTGAAAGCAAATTAAAATAAAATAAAAGTATAAAACAGAGTTGTTCTTCTGCTGCATTTCCTACACTCAGCCAGTTACTTCAAACTGTTAAGACTTACATTAGCTGATCCCTCCTTTTGGAGTTGAAACCTCCAAAAAGAGGTGCTTCTTTTACAAAAATACTTACTAATGGAGCTTGTTATGCATTTCCGTAAACATGTTATACCGTTTTATACCACTAGGTGGTATCAGTGGAGAGTTCTGTCATATAAAAATAAAAGACAGGACAGAAGAAGTGTGCAACAGCCAAAGTGGTGTATGTGTTGCTCTATGTGCAATGTAATATTGAATACATATTGGCACTATTAGGTGCCTACATAATATAAATTGGCGACGAGGTGTGTCGTCCAAAGTCATCGGTTGTGCAAGAAATGCCGGTATGAGTCACGTTTGGATGAAGACGAACACAGAGGACAGCTAAGCTAATGAGCTAACAACAATGAGCAGCCCTGCCGCTGATAACGCTGACGCTTCTGTGAATCTAAACGAAGGCAGACACATTATGGCTGGAGTGATCGGTCATATGGATCCATTTGAAGAGGCCGGTGAACAGTGGGCACTGTATATTGAACGTTTTGAGCACTACGTGTCCGTTAATGACATACAGGACCCTAAGAAGGTGCCCGTGCTGTTCAGTGTTATGGGGCCTAAAACATACGGGCTACTCCGCAGTTTGGTAGCTTCCACCAAGCCTGGTACGATGAACTATGATGCTATTGTTGCTGCGCTGCAAGCCCATTTCACTCTGAAGCCGCTTGTTATAGCTAAAAGATTCTGGTTTCAAGGAGAGGGAGAAACGGTTGCGGTGCATAAAAGACTTTCTGAACATTGTGACTTTGGTGCTTACTTGGAAGACGCACTACGAGACCGTTTTGTGTGTGGATTAAAATGCAAAACTGTGCAGAAGCGCCTTTTGACAGAGAAAGACCTTATCTTTAAGCAACTGATATTACTGTATCGGCTGAGACGGCAGCAAGCAATGTACAGCAGTCAAGTAAACACGGTGCTGCTGGAAAGAGGAGAGAGATGCCGCCGTTGTTGTAAAACTAATCATACTGATGATAATTGCTGGTACAAAGACTGAGATTTTTACCAGTGTGGGAGGAAAGGCCACACAAAACAAATGTGCAGAAATAAAGGCAAGAGCAGCCAAGACAGAAATCATAAACCTAAAAGATAGAAAAACTGAACTGAGAGGTAATGTCAAAACAAATCGCAATGTCAAAGACAAAATGAAAAAGATTCATCAAGTTGAGGCAAATGAAAGTGAAAGTGAAGAGACTAAATCAGACACAGATAGTGATTTGGGACTGTATATATTGTCTCAAAAAGAGAAAAAAGTCACGTATATCTGTAATGCCTGTAGTCAATGGAAAGAAAACAGAAATGGAATTAGACACAGGTGCTGCTGTGTCTTTGGTTCCTTATGAACAGTATAAAAGAGACTGGAGCCAGATTCCTTTGCAACCCACTGATAGCATGTTAAAGACATACACTGGTGAGCCACTGGCACCAGAAGGAGTCATTAAAGTACAAGTAGATTTAAATAAGCAGTGTGCTGTTTTGCCCTTGTACGTGGTGAAAGTTGATGCTCCCCACTGTTTGGTAGGGAGTGGCTGAGAGTTATTAAACTGAACTGGAGCGATTTAAAGACTGTATATGGCATTGAGCAAGGATAAGCTGACAATCTAGAGACTGTGTTAAAGCGACACTCAGCTGTTTTCTCCAAAAAGTTAGGCACCATGAAAGGTGTTAAAGCCAGATTGACCCTAAAACCTTACAGTGTAGCCAAGTTTTGCCCACCGCGTAACGTGCCCAATGCTCTTCAACTACGAGTGGAGGCTGAGCTGAAACGCCTGACAGAGCTTGGGGTAATCTCACCTGTGGCGCATAGTGAATGGGCTACACCTGTGGTGCCTGTCAGCAAAAAGGATGACACAGTGAGACTTTGCTGTGATTTCAAAGTCACCCTCAGCCCTGCACTATGCGTGGATAAGTACCCAATCCCACGCAATGAAGATTTATTTGCTTCTCTCGCAGGAGGGCAACACTTTAGCAACCTAGATTTATCAAATACTTATCTACAAATAGAAGTTGAAGAGAGTTCTAAAAAGCTGCTAACAATATCTACAAAAAAAGGACTATTCCAGTTCAACCGCTTACCTTTCGGCATAGTGTCATATCCTGCTTTATTCTAAAAGGCTATGGACCAAGTGCTTGTCGGACTGCCACAAACTCATTGCTCTGGACGACATCCTAGTCAGCGGTCCTGACATGCAGGCGCCCCTCAAAACTCTGGATGCTGTCCTAGGCAGGCTAGAGGAATATGGCCTGCACCTCAAGAAGGAGAAATGGTTATTTTTCCAGGAGTCTGTGGAATGCTTGGGCCATATTGTTGACGCAGCTGGGCTCCACAAGTCACCGGAGAAGATGCATGCTATTGTGGAAGCACCAGAGCCAGGTGATGCCAGTCAACTACGTTCCTTCCTAGGGATGCTGAACTATTATAGACACTTCATGCCGGATCTAGCCACTGTCTTAAAATCACTGAATGAACTGCTTAATAAAGAGAAGAAATGGCAGTGGACATCAGCCTGTGAGTCAGCGTTCCAGAAGACTAAAGCACTCTCAGGAGGTACTCACCCACTACAATCCTGACCTGCCTCTTTGCCTGGCTTGTGACGCTTCACCATATGGGGTAGGCGCTGTGCTCTCCCATGTGATGCCTGATGGTGAAGAAAAGCCGATTGCCTATGCATCCCGAACTCTCAGTAAGGCAGAAAGAAACTACGCTCAGATTGAGAGGGAGGCATTAGCGATAGTATTTGGAGTTCGCAAGTTTCATCAGTACCTTTGTGGAAATGACTTCACTCTACTCGCTGACCATCGCCTGCTAACCACCATTCTGAGTCCATTGAAAGGCACCCCATCCATGGCTGCAGCTCAAACGCAGCGTTGGACATTCCTCCTGTCAGCACACAACTACACCATTCAATACAGGAAGGGTGCATTACATGCCAATGCTGATGGACTTTTGAGGTTACCGCTCCCGCATGCTTCTGTTGAGAAACCAGGAGCAGTAGAGGTATTCTACACATCACAGTTGGACACTTTGCCATTCAGCCACACCAAGATTAGACGTGACACCATGTCTGACCCCACTTTGTCACGTGTCATGGAAAGGGTCACTACTGGTTATTTTCCAGCTGCTAAGGACACAGATGAAGAGTTGTCACCCTATATTCTGCGTCGCCATGAGCTCACAGTTCGACAAGGATGCGTCATGTGGGGTGTGAGAATTATTGTGCCACTCAAGCTGCGCCCCCATGTTCTGGAAAAGCTACACTCTGCACATCCAGGTGTAGTGAGGATGAAGAGCTTAGCTCGCAGTTATGTTTGGTGGCCCGGCATAGACTCTCAAGTTGAACTCAAAGCAAAATCCTGCCACTCATGTCAGCGTGTACAAAAAGACCCTGCTGTAGCACCATTACACCCGTGGATGTGGCCATCCAGTCTGTGGCAAAGGATATATGTGGACCAGTCCTTGTGTGTGATTATAGGAAGGGGGAGGATAAGTGGACACAAGGTGTTGTGATGGAGAAGACTGGACCAGTGTCATACAAAGCGATTGTTGGAACTCAAGGACTGTGGAAACACCATGTGGACCAGATGCTGACCTGCCCCGAGTCAGTGCCCCAATAGACTGTTGTGAACATCCCTGTGAACCCCTCAGGGTTTCCTCAGAGTGATAGTTCCACATCTGTTACAACTAATACATCTCATAACAAAGAGGACACTAATCAAGTTCCCGAGACCTCCGCTCAACCAAAAGCACCACCTTCGGATATACCACGCAAAGAACCCACAGAAGTAGCAGAGACTGTTAGACGTGATCTTGTTAGGATTACAAAGCCACCAGTACGTTACCGTGATGAGTAAAATACCAAAAGACAGTTCTAAAGTTAAAAAGAGAATATGTAAAAAAAAGAAAACGAAAAAAAAATTATCTCTTATGTTCTGTTAAAAAAAGTATATAAACATAATAGTAATTTTCAGTTATGCTAAAGAAAATGTGTAGTAAGGACAACATATCTTAGCGGGAAGGAGATGTTATGTAAACGTTTACCTAGTGGTATAAACACGTTATACCGTTTTATACCACTAGGTGGTATCAAGGAAATTGATCATTTATTACAATGTGATATGACAACCTTTTTTTGACTACTACATTCTGGTGTCCATTAGGGGTCAGAAGATAAAACTCAGATTGTGTTCAACGGGAGTTTGAACACAGTTTTGTAGCGGAATAGCCTCTACAAATTATGAATTTATTAATTACCTCGGAGCACCACTCATCACCTTTAATTAACTTAAAATTCAGGCGGATGAGACACCTGAAATAAACTCAATTCAATAAACAGTCTCACTTCCAAGGAGTAAATCCTAAGAACGAATGAACCAGAAATCGTGCATTCAGAAATTATGACAATAACGGATGAATTGATTATACATATTTATTTACAATGATGGTAAACATACAGCAGTGAAAATGAGCAATGATGGAGAGATGTTATTGGTGAGATGGTATGATGAATTTGTCAACATGGAATTTCATTTATAACATTAATAAAGAACGCTGAGATTAATTAAATGAGATGGAGCAGGAAGAAACTGGTTGGAATTAAGCAAATAAATCGGGATGATTATCTTACTTAAATCTTTGACAAGAACGTGTTCAATAATTCTAAATTTGGATAAGAATTCGAATTTAATTATTTAATTAGAATTTGAATTCTTATCCAAATTTAGAATTATTGAACACGTTCTTGTCAAAGATTTAAGTAAGATAATCATCCCGATTTATTTGCTTAATTCCAACCAGTTTCTTCCTGCTCCATCTCATTTAATTAATCTCAGCGTTCTTTATTAATGTTATAAATGAAATTCCATGTTGACAAATTCATCATACCATCTCACCAATAACATCTCTCCATCATTGCTCATTTTCACTGCTGTATGTTTACCATCATTGTAAATAAATATGTATAATCAATTCATCCGTTATTGTCATAATTTCTGAATGCACGATTTCTGGTTCATTCGTTCTTAGGATTTACTCCTTGGAAGTGAGACTGTTTATTGAATTGAGTTTATTTCAGGTGTCTCATCCGCCTGAATTTTAAGTTAATTAAAGGTGATGAGTGGTGCTCCGAGGTAATTAATAAATTCATAATTTGTAGAGGCTATTCCGCTACATATAATGGTGCCCCGTGTGAGGCAAGAATTCGTTAATGATCAGAAAGTGCATTCAAAAATTACGGAATTTTATTTTATTATTCTTCTTTGTGAAGCGCGCTGTGCTTAACTGCATGATACTGTTCCATCTGCCGTGTAAGCCGCTGGGGAAACGGAGAACGCGTGTTCTGTGAATGATCTCTCTCTGGGAATTTTTATACACTTGGTAAATGTTGTGCTTAATTGTTGGTGAACTGGTGTCTTTACGAATAAGCACCGGATGTGATTTGTAACTGTTAGTCTGCCAAACTGCAGACATTTGCATGCAAACGCGCCAAGACGCGTATCCAGGCCTGAGCAGAGTGAATTGGGTGCGGAATCCATCCAGGGTCATTCTGCTGGGTTCAGAACCGGCTGTCCTGCGTGTTCCAGGCGGTTGCTTTCTGTAACTCCACTCCTATCCTATCGGGGGAAGTAGCTAATCCCCACTGCGA
Organism: Telmatherina bonti; assembly: GCF_933228915.1. Lineage (NCBI taxonomy): Eukaryota > Metazoa > Chordata > Actinopteri > Atheriniformes > Telmatherinidae > Telmatherina > Telmatherina bonti. Next base: position 6,429,187 of record NC_136627.1, on the reverse strand, counting down.
TAGAACCGGTCTCCGTAAGCAAGGAGCCGGTAGGAGATTTGTTAATTCCCGTTGCAGCGTAATCCTGCAAACGGATGTGATTGTAGCATAAAGTGCTGATATTTCCCCACAGAAGGGGGGGAGAAAACTCCAGACGGAGTTTATTTCGCTGTTTGATTAAAGCGCAAACAGGACAGGAAATTCCTGTTACCTGCCGGTAAAACCCGCAGGCGCACTGTGTTGTCCCGTATAGCGGGAGATATCTGTGAAAAGCGGCAGACCGTACGGTCCGAGCCGAGTTGAAACGCCATTTGAGCTGTGCTGTTGGTTTGTGAATTGTGGGACAAGAAGTCCGTGAAATCTGTTGTTTGTGGGAGCGAAGTGAAGCTACTTCGGCTGCCAGTGACAGACTGACGACTTCTGTAGCTTGAGGACACCTGTGGGGCGGTCCTAAGCGTGTCATCGGTGACGCACCGTCACCTCTTCTTTTGGGAAAACCCCAATTGGTTTCGTGGTACATTGCCGCCATAGTGTGGCGACTCGTGGTAACTGCCGAACCCTTCGTACATTGCGTAAAGACCGCGCCATCGCGTGGTGTGCTTGTGTGTTGCAACTTGTGGTCAATCTGGAGAAACAGTGACGCGACTGGCGACCTGTTGGCAGTGAGACTTAAAACTTGACTGAACCCCGCCGTGGGAACCTTGTAAATACCGTGAACCCGGAAGTGAATTGTATGTACCGTGGGAAAGCTGTTGTGGCTTGTGTTTTTAGCAATAGCTGCTAAGCTGTTGTAACTTGTGTTTTTAGCAATAGCGGCTACGCTGCTGTAGCTTGTGTTTTTAGCAATAGCTGCTAAGCTGTTGTAACTTGTGTTTTAGCAATAGCGGCTACGCTGCTGTAGCTTGCGTTTCTAGCAAGAGCTGCTAAGCTCTGTGTTCAATGTTTATCCTCAACTATAATAGCAAAGGTTGAATGATTGTACAGATAAGCATTTAAACAGATTAATCCATTTAACTCATGTGCTTTGCTTATGTTTTCTTATCACATGGGTGGTAAAATAGTCATAAGTGGAATTGAGTGGAGTCAAAAGTAAAAAGAGGAATTGCCTTTTTCAAACTGTTTTGCATTTTTCTAGCTTAATTTTGTTATTGAATTTTCAATCATACATAGTGTTTAAGAAAACACAAGTGCATTTAACCCCTTGTTGGAAGTTTATTATTAGTTGTTTACTATTAGTAAGCCCACATTAAGAATATGTAAATTTGCTTCTCAAATAATTGCAGCAATAAGTTTGTGTGATAACTATTTAACCTTGTGGCTTGTGTATCAACTAAATTTTGTGATTTTATTTCCTTTGCTTAGATAACTGAGATCAGCATAGTTGTACCTTATTACTGTGGCATACCTCTCAGTTGGTAAACCACTGCGAAGATTGTAACGCTAATAGGTTAAACTTAGATATCAGTAGATCTACCAACATGAGTTTGACAGGTAGCTTAGCAGGTCAAAGCGAATCTCTAGAGGTAGAGAAAAGGGCCTTGTTGATGCTAACCGAGGAAGTTGTGCCAGGATACATGACAACAATCCTGGACACAGAACCCACCAACCTCCAAACAATCCTGAATGGATTAATTGGTAAGGTGGAGGGAAAAGTACCTAATGGCAAGGCACTTACTGAAACTCTTGCAAATTTTTCAGTTGTGCTCTTCAGCCAATTAAAACATGCTCAAAACCTGATCAATCAGGCTTCAGTGAAACTCACTGCTCAGAAGCAAGAAATTTCACAATTGAAGGAGGAAAAATCCACTCTTCAGCAGAAGCTAGACTTTACTGATATGTCAGGACAGCAGAACAAAGTCCAGATCCAGCAGATAACTACTGAACTTGCTACTTTGGAAGGTGACAACCAGGACTTAGAAACCCAACTCAGAGCTCATGAGGAAGGAAAATACACCATTCTGGAGTCCACCCAGAAAATTAAAGAGCTAAGTGCAGACTTAACTGCTTATGAAGAACATCTAGGGTCAAAAGAAACTAGGATTCGTGTTCTTGAAGAACAGCTAAGTGAAGCCAGGGTGATGTGCAGAAGTGCTCAGAATCAATCCCAGGCGCTAAACCGCGAACTAAACCGCGTCAAAGCAGAAATAGACTCCCAACG